>NC_063163.1:82747570-83065570 GCF_023159225.1 Perognathus longimembris pacificus
AGGAACGCGCCTCCTCCCCCTCCCCCAGGTGCGCGCGCCTCCTCCCCCCCCTCCCCCAGGTGCGCGCGCCTCCCCAGGTGCGCGCGCCTCCGCCACCGCGGGTCCCCGCGCGCCCGGGCCCCGGCGGCTGCGCGCACGGCGCCTCTCCGCCCACCCGCGCCCCGCGGGTCCCCCCTCCCCCCGCCCCCTCCCCCGCCCGTGATTGACAGGCAAGATGTCGGTGCGGAGCGCGGCCGGGGCGATCGCTGCCGCCGTCACCCCCCGGAGCGCGGCGGCGGCCGCAGCAGCGCGCAGAGGACGCGGCCGCCCGCCGCAGTGGGGGCCGCAGCCGCCGCGGGAGCAGCCGGGCCGCTCGCAGCCGCGCGCCGCGCTCGGCGCCGCCGACCATGCGGGGTCCCCGCGGCCGCCCGGGGCCCGCGGCCGCCGCCGCCTGACATAAAAGCCCGCCAGCCAAACCCGTCTGTCCGTCCGTCCATCCGTCCCAGCGTCCTCCCCGGAGCCGGGTGCAGAGTGAGCGCGGCTTTCCCTCCTCCTACGTCCTCCTCCTCCTCTTCGTCCTCCTCCTTCCTCCCCGAGTGCTCAGAACAGCATCACAGCACCTGGCTCGCTTCTAAGAAACAACATCGCTCCTTTTCAGAGACAGGAGAGGAAGGGTGGGGGGGGGGGGGAGAGGAGACATTCTAATGGAGACTGCCTGCTACCACCCAAAATAAAATAATAAATTTTGGCTTGGTCCCCTCCTCCCACCCCACCCCCTCAGCCCCGTGTGAAATGTTGGGTTTCTTCTTCAGGAGACGTTGGTGACAAGTCGCAGGGGTTGGCGAGGCGGAGGGGGTTCGCTCCCTCCACCTCTGCTCCCTACCCCCCCCCCCTTTTTCTGTCTGGGAGGAGGAGGAGGAGGAGGAGGAGGAGGAGGAGGAGGAGGGAGGAGGAGAAAGGGGGGGGTTACAGAGCAAGCGATGGATGAGGAAAACATGACAAAAGGCGAGGAGCTGCAGCCTCTGAGTTTGCAAAAAGCATTACAACAGTGCGAGCTGGTCCAAAACATGATAGACTTGAGCATTTCCAACCTAGAAGGGCTTAGGACCAAATGTGCTACCTCCAACGACCTCACACAAAAAGAGATCCGGACCCTGGAGGTAGGTGCTGCTGCTTTGGCGGTGTGTGTGTGTGTGTGTGGTGATGGTGGTGGCGGTGGTGGTGGTGGTGGTGGTGGTGGTGGTGGTGGTGCTGGTGCTGGGTCAGCCTGCCTGCTGCCTTCCCCTCCTCCCCGACCATCCTCTTCCCCTCTGATTCTGTTTGTTGGGGGCTGGGGGAGAGGGGGAGGGGTAACCCGAGGTGGGCTGGATTGGTGTTCTGTGCATCTTATGTCTCTCTGGGAGGTAGTAACAGTAGTTATTGGTATTCTTTATTTTATTATTTCGGTTGCTTGCGTCCAGGAGCAGGGAGTTGGGGCTTCCCCCCCCCCCCCCTGCATGTAGATTTGTTTATATGCCATGGGGGTTTGTGTGTTGGATAGAGAGATTCTGAACCTGCAGAGGGCCCACGTGACCTTGTGCATTCTGCAGGTGGTCAAAAGGTGTTTTTTTCTTTTGTTTTTTTGTTTTTATTGGCAGGATGATGGGGCTGCTTGTACAGGTAGACCTCTTCACCTCCCCTCCTTCCCGGCCTCCCCTTTTGCTCTGTGGATTTTTATTTTCTCAGTGATAATGCATGTTGGGAAGGAAGCGAGATGCACAGAAATAAACCATCTCACTGAAGTCAGCTATCCATTTCCAATACAATCACATTTGATCCAGTGAGCTGCAGCAGGCCTAAAGATGTGTAAAAAAGAAAAAAAAAGAATTAGGCCGGGAAACAGTCTGCACAAGTGGCGTGGGAAAATCCTCTCGGATCTTGGTGAGATTTGAGAGAGAAGGGTCCGAAGGAGGAGGAGTTATTTTGGCGTGTTGTGATTTTTCTCTCCAAATGAACTTGACAAGGAGTTTGTAGCAGGGCTTTTTTTTTTTCTTTTTTGAGGGGTGGGGTATATGCAGAGTTACTTACCAAGAAAATGGCAGAGATCAGAGATGATTTCTTGCCAAGGCCTTTTGGTCTGTGGGAAGCTTAGCCTCCTTTGAAAATGCCTGGTGTTTGCGTACTCGTCGGGTCTCCAGGTTGTCTAAGATGCATGAGGGAGTCGGCTCATCATCTGGCCCGGCTGCCCACATGGCTCGATGAATTCAGGAACTCCTGGCAGCTGGCGTTACCTGAGGGTGTTGGCCGTGGGACCTGGGGTGAAGCAGATGGTCCTGTAGGTGAAATAGGCGTGTGTGCTGCTGAGCTGCTCCTGAGACTCGGGAGTTGAGGCCCGCGTGTTCCCAAGGCCTGCACTGGTGGCTCTCTGCCTGGGCGAGTGTTTCTCTCAGATTCATTTGCCCAGGCTCCTCCTCCTCCTCCTCCTCCTCCTCCTCCTCCTCCTCCTCCTCCTCCTCCTCCTCCTCCTCCTCCTCCTCCTCCTCCTCCTCCTCCTCTTCTTCTTCTTCTTCTTCTTCTTCTTCTTCTTCTTCTTCTTCTTCTTCTTCTCCTTCTCCTTCTCCTTCTCCTTCTCCCTTCCTCTTCCTCTTCCTCTTCCTCTTCCTCTCCCTCTCCCTCTCCCTCTCCTTCCTCCTCCTCCTCCTCCTTCCTCCTCCTCCTCCTCCTCCTCCTCCTCCTCCTCCTCCTCCTCCTCCTCCTCCTCCTCCTCCTCCTCTTCTTCTTCTTTTCTGTTTTGAATTTGGCTGATATCAACCCATAGGATGGCATCCTTTGGAAAGAGGATGTGTGTGTGTGTGTGTGTGGTGTGTGTGTGTGTGTGAATTTTAGTATCATGTTTTCTCCCTCCTTCCCATATATGTCTGTGTGTGCCTGTCATCTGGGAACTTGATCTTCCCCATGAAATTAGATAAATGCCAGGGGATGTTGGGGGGAGTGGGAAGGGCAGGTTGGCAGGCACAGGTCCTGCTTCTGTGAGCAAAGCTTGGTCAATGCCTGGCTGCTGGAAGACAAACTATGGGATGCATTGGCCCAGACTCACGTCTCAGTCTGCATCAGAATTGCATGGAGGGTGTTGTCGGGAAATAGGACACCCTCCCCCCCCCCCAGTGAAGACCACCTGAGATCTCTTCATCAGCAATCAGGATCCCCCTCAGCCCCATGCTAGTTTGTAGATGGCTGCGGAAGTTTCCTGAAGTTTTCTATTCCTTCCTCTCAAATGTGACTCTGTCCTCAGGTAACTCCCCCCAACAGCGGCGGTTTTCTCCGTGGATGCTGGGTTTGGTTTCTTCCATTCTGCTGGGCAGTTTCCTTGGAAACAGGGGTGGTGATGGGGAGCTTCAGTCTCTTGGTCCCAGCGTGCCCTTGGGCATGCCAGCCACTTTAACCACATTGCCCAGGGATCAGTCGGGAGCAGTTACAGCCATTTAGACTTCTCGGATCTCTAGGGCAAGGAGGGGCCCCTGAAGAGGGGCTGGTGACTTCAGGTCAAATCCTGCCAAACTTGAGCCAGGGCTGGTGGCTCATGCTTGTAATCCTAGCGACTCAGGAGGTTAAGGTCTCAGGCGGGAAAGTCCTTGAGACTCTTACTTTCACTTAACCACCAAAAAACCAGAAGTGGAGAAGCGCTCAAGTGGTAGAGCATCAGCCTTCAGCAAAAATGCTAAAGGACAGCACCCTAACCCATATCTGGTTCAAGCCCCACAACTGTTACAGACACACACAGAGTCCTGCCAGAACTTCTTGTTTGGATCCATAGGTGGTTTGTTCTTTGTTTGTTTTTTTTCTCCATCAGTTGTCAGATTTTATATATCAAAGGGTGCTCATTAAAATGTTGGGCTTTCAGCCTGAACTCCAGAGATTCGAATTCAGGTAGTACTGGGAGAAGGATTGGGGAATCCGCATTTGTGTCTTGTGTTTCCAGTGTGAGTTTTCCCAGGGCATGTTCGGAAAGATGGTCCCACTAGGAGACAGGTGCCATGGTTCAGCCACTCAGCTCATCGACATTAGCGACTCACCGACCACTCCAAATACCTTGATGGCGGGCGACACCTGCGTCTGTCAAAACAAAACCACACAACATGTGCTTTGCCTTCAAGAGGCAGCCTTGGTGGTTGGGGAGGAAAGGTGAATCTTATCTCTGTGAAATGATGATGATGTTGAGCCAGCCAGTGATATGGGAGACAGCATTAATGTGAATCCATTAAGAATTGCATTCACTCCATGGAATTAAAAATCCAGCCTTGAAACCAACAATGTTTCCACCCTCTTGTGTAACAGAGGTTTGGAGCTGCGGGAGTTCAGTAGATCAGTCTAGCTCTGATTTTGTTTTTCCCTTGTAAAAATCAGGGCTGATGTCTTTGGGAGTGTTCATAGACTTTCCCTTAGGCTTGCAAGGTGGCGCTGGAAGCTTTTCACATCTACATTCCAGGAAGAGTGGACCTGGAGAGTGGAGATGGATGAGAGGGTCTTACTTTTGGTTGCTAACAACCAAGACACCTGCCCCCCAGGACACCTCCTCTTCACTATCCCAACAGTGATGGTTCATTATGAGCTTCTTGGCCCGAGTCAAATGGTATCCTATCTGCAAGGGAGGCGAGGAGTGGGGACATGGGGCCACCTTCGTGACCTGAGGACCTGCTGTCTTTCCTGCTCTGTGTTCATATTCTGCTGGTATCAGGGAAGATGTGAATGGTTATTGGGTGGATAGCCAGCATTGCCGGCTACAGTATGTTCTTAGGAGATACTTTGATGGAAAAGAAGAGGTCATAGCTGGGTGCGAGGAGCTCACACTGTAATCCTAGTTGCGTAGGAGGCTGAGATCAGAAGGATTATGAGACTCTTATCTCCACCTAACCACTAGAAAATCAGAAGTAAACTGTGGCTCAAAGTGGTAGAGTACTAGCTTTGAGCAAAAGAACTCAGGGACAGCTGTGCCCAGGCCCTGGCTTCAAGCCCCATAACTGACAAAAAAAAAAAAAGTCATGAGTTTTTGAGTTAAATTGGTGCCATTTTGAATTCTAGCTTTTCTAGTCAGGCTGTTGACTTGAGCTACTTTGATTCATAGTTTGTTGGGGGCGGGGACAAATGGTAATCATAGACGAATATTACCTACTTCAAATGATGGTTGTAGGCATGATAAGAGATGACTGACTGGTTGAGGGCTCTGGTACTCACTTGCGTTCAAGTTACTTAGCAAGTACTAAATAAAGGACAGTTACAGAGATGGTCGTGGTTAGCAACATATGGCAAAGCCTGGATGGCCCGGGGGCATGGAAGGAGACAAGGAGCTTCAGTGGCATTGCCAAAGTAGATTCTGCAGAATTCTGTGGGATGTTAACATTTTTTTTTAAAGTTTGTTTTAACAGATGCTACATTCCAGGCCCCATCCTGGATGTTGGTGGTGAACAAGTATTTCGTGGGCGATACAAACTCTGTGGTTGGTGAATGCTTAATGAACTTGGGGAAGAGTTGAGAGTAGCAGGAGTGAGATGGGCCTCTCTTCCTGCAGACCTTCTCAGCCTTCTCTATGCCATCTGCGCACCATGTGCCACCCTCCAAGGATGGGGCCAGCAGTGTTTTCCTTTCCCAAGGATTTCCCTCGGGAAGGGTTTGTTCCATAAAATACACCAGGGGAAACATTTGGCCGACCATGGAGGGGAGCCTCGTTTGGGGAGATGGGGATTTCAAGTGGAATGAAGGATCAGGAGCATTTAGATCACAGAAAAAGGGGACAGGTCTCCAGATGCAAACAACAGAGCGTATTATTATTATACCTCATCTTACAGCCCCGTGTGTTCAGAACGGAGATTGACAGGCAATGTGCCATAGCAGAGGAATTCAGAGTGCTGACTCGTTGGTTTGAAGCACAGGGACATCAGGTCAACCAAATTCCGGCCCTTTGAGGACAGAGGCAGAAGCTGGCAAATGTTTTGGAGTGAATACAATAGGAAAAATTTTTTTAAAAAAAGATTATATAGCTGGGTGCTGTTGGCTCACACCTGTCATCCTAGCTACTCAGGAGGCTGAGATCTGAAGATTGCAATTCCAAGCTAGCCTCTTACCTTCAGTTAACTAGCAAAGAGCTGGAAGTGGAGCTGTGGACTTGAGTGAAAAAGTTAAGGCAGAGCACCCACACCTCTGAGCTCAAGGCCCAGCACTGGTGGAAAAAAGAAAAGAAAAGGAAAACTCCTTCTTTGTTTCTGGACTTTACAGGTGTATAGGTGGCAGCTGCTGGCTTGTTCATTGCTGGTCTGTGGGAGTCATTTGGGAGGGGAGGGGCCCTGGTTAGAGGGAGAGGTTTCTGAGCTGCTCTGTTTTGGTGCAGTTACATAGTAAGAGGGCTATCAGGGATGGGATGGGTACTGGGTGGGGTACTTTTTTTTTTTTTTTTTTTGGCCAGTCCTGGGCCTTGGACTCAGGGCCTGAGCACTGTCCCTGACTTCTTCCCGCTCAAGGCTAGCACTCTGCCACTTGAGCCACAGCGCCGCTTCTGGCCGTTTTCTGTATATGTGGTGCTGGAGAATCGAACCTAGGGCCTCGTGTATCCGAGGCAGGCACTCTTGCCACTAGGCTATATCCCCAGCCCTGGGTGGGGTACTTTTGAACTTTTCTTGAATGGCACTGACATAGACAGCGCCCCCCTCTCTCTTTATGCTGGTCTTGGGGCTTGAACTCAGAGCCTGGCCTCTATCCCTGAGCTTCTTTTGCTCAAGGTTTGGCACTCTACCACTTGAGCCACAGCTCCGCTTCTGGTTTTTATTTTTGATAGGTTAGTGGAGATAAGAGACTTTCCTGTCCAGGTTGGCTTTGAACCACGTCCCTCAGAACTCAGTCTCCTGAGTAGCTAGCTAGGATTACAGGCCGGAGCCACCAGTCCCCAGTCCAAGTCTTTCTTCCACCTCCATGTACTCTGTCTTAATGATCTGTTGCCACTCAATTAGCCCTCTCTACACTTAGCTATGTTTGGGCAGCACTGGGCTTAAGATTGTTTTCTGTAACTGGGTGGGTTGTGTCAGCTTGTTCATGAGTCTTCTCTGGGGGTGACATGACTGAAGGGCTGGGGGATGGGACCGCCCATTCTCTTCCTCTGTGTGGCTTCCTGGGGTAACACCTTGGGTTTTTTTTTGTTGTTGTTGGTGGTCCTGGGGCTTGGGCTCAGGGCCTGTCTTGCTGCCCTTGAGCTCTTTTTGCTCAAGGCTAGCTCTCTACCACTTTGAGTCACAGCACCACTTCCGGTTTTCTGGGTGTTCATTGGAGATAGGAGTCTCATGGACTTTCCTGCCCAGGCTGGCTTTGAACTGCGATTCTCACATCTCAGCTTCCAGAGTAGCCAAGATGATAGGCGTGAGCCACTGCTACCTGGCTGCTTGGTTTCTTACAGGGCAAGGGATCTTGAGACTGGAAAACCACATGGCGTCAGTTCCACTGTATTTTGTGAGTTGCTTTAATTCATGTGGCCATCCTGGGTGTAGGGGCTTGGGGCTCCCTCCTGTCCCCCCCACTCAGTGGGAGGAGATGAGAAGTTAGCATGTTGAGTAGGTTAGGCTGAAATGAATAGACCCGTGTGTGTCTGGCCCCTGGTACCGTGAAGGCTTTTCTTGCTCACTAAATGGTTTGAGAGGGCTTGCTTGGTTAATGGCCCATTACCATCGCTTGCACCCAGAAAGAGGAGAGCAGGGGAGTGGAAGTAGGGACCTGGTAAATGCCTCTTCCTGGGAGCCAGAGCCGCTTGCCTCCCCCAGCTGAGCTGGAATCCAGTGGCAAATGCCAAGGGAGAGGGGAGAGGGGGTTCAGCTGGAGGCTTGGGGAGGAGGAAGATGGTGTTTGCTGAGAGCTAGAAGTCACTGACCAATGGCTGGAGGATGGAACACCCCGATACTTAGTGGCTTGGAACATTTCCACGTGCCTGCGCCCTGGGCCAGTTCTACTGATGGTGCCCAGGGCCTCTGGGGAGGGGTTCACCCTTGGGCTCAGCCACCCCCAGTGGCCCAGGGCCTCGGGATCTCCTCCCAAAGCCTTCTCAGAGTGGAGCAGGTGGGAAGGGGTGAGGGACAGAGTAAGAGACAGGACAGGAATCTGGCCGTGGGCCACTTGACTGAAATGCGCAGATTTTATTCCTCTAGGAGCCTTTGAACAGGGAGGTGACCATACATGGTGTTATTTTAGTTTTCTTGGCAGTACTGCGGGTGGGGGGTGGGAGTTGAACCCAGGGCCTCACACTAGCTAGGCAGGCACTTTACCGGCTGACCTAAAACCCAGACCTTTTTGCTTTCATTATTTTTCAGATAGAGGTTTTGCATGTATCCCAGGCTGGGCTCGGATAGTGATCATCTCACCTCTGCCTCCGGGATTATAGGCATATACCACCATTCTCAGATTGTGATGTGAGATAAGGTTTTGTTAACTTGCTTTGTTTTGACTGGCCTCCAGTCACAATCTTTCTATCTCTGCCTCTCCCATAGCTGGGAGCACAGGTTAGTACCACTGGGCTGGACTATGTGATGTATGTTTTTTAAAGATTTGGTTGCTGTAGACAAGTTAGGAGTTTCTGTCGGAAGCGAAGAAACCAATGACTATGCTAGGAGAGGTAAAGAGAAATCAAGAACTGAGGACTAGTGCTTAGTGTTTTGTCCCCAAAATCAGTGAATGGTGGTGTGGTGCTGGTTTGTTTTTTTAATTTTTTATAGTATTTTTATTATGTTAAGTAGTTGTACAAAGATGTTGCCACCCAACTTTCCCAACCCACCTCTTCCCCTCACTTTTCTTAATTTGTAGAGTATGTATTGAGTTTTTTTTTTTTTGCCATGTAACAAAACCATTTATGTACACAATATGTCTTGATCTGTGTCACCCCCTGGATGTCTTCACCCCTCTTCTACCACCCCTTCTCTTCTGTTTCTCAATCCTGTGGTATATACACTGCTTTCTCACCTGCATCCTCCCCCTCCCCCTTTCATTTACCTGCTTCTCCCCCCTAGGCCTGCCACCCCTCTTGCAAGCACCCATTTCCTAACACTTATCTCCTTGGGCTATGAGTTCATCTTTCTGAAGAATTTCCGTATTGGGCATGGGAAGGCTGGGTTCGTGGGCTGGGTTGGACCTGCCAGTCAAGTCCTGTTGCATGTGCGGGCTGGAGCCCGGAGGCAGGCTGAGGCTAGGAAGCGTCTTTTATTTTATTTATGTTAATTAATTAAGTAATTACATTAATTTTTTTATGCCAGCCCTAGGGCCTGAACTCAGGGCCTGGGCACGGTCCCTGAGTTTTTTTATTTTGTGCTCAAGGATAGTGCTTTATCACTCTGAACCACAGCACCATTTCTAGCTTTTTATAGTAGCTAATTGGAGAGAAGAGTCTTGTGGACTTTCCTGCCCAGGCTGGCTTTGAATCACGATCCTCAGACCTCAGCCTGATATTATTATTATTCCCAGTACTAGGGATGGGACTTAGCATCTCATTCTTGCCAGGTTGGAGCTCTACTGCTGAGGCATGCCTCTGGCCCTGTTTCACACCCATTCTTTTTAGGGTAGGGTGGTCACTCCCCTCCCAGGTGTGCATCTGAGCCTTGCTTTGTGCCTCTGCATCCAGCCTCGCTCTGTGGAGGGGAAGCCTTGTAAACTTTTCTTGAGTCAGCCTGGAACTGTAATCCTCTAGTTCCCAGCCTCCCAAGTCGCTAGGATTATGAGCTGTGAACCCCTGGCATCGGGCTGAAGTATTGTGGTTAATGGCTGCGTAATATGAGTGGCCGCTGGCTGTGTCATTTGTCTAGCTGGAGTTCTGTGTCTGAGGAAGTGTTCCTCATTTTGTGTGGTGAGTGGGATTGTGGGGGCCATCCTGTGTGTCCCCCTTCCCTTCCTTTCTTAGAAGGGGCATTCCTGGGTGGAAGGATTGCAACCCTTCAGGACTTTGCCCGATTGCCACATGCGACAGAGTCCATTTGCCCACATCATCTTTTTATTTATTTACTTATTGGTGCTGTTTCTGGGGCTTGAACTCAGGGCCTGGGCACTGTCCCTGTGCTTTTTTTGCTCAAGGATAGTGCTCTACCTCTTGAGCCACAGCGCCACCTCCAGTTTTTTGGTAGTTTATTGGCAATAAGAGTCTCACCCAGTTTCCTGCCTGGGCTGGCTTTGAACCTCAATCCTCAGGTCTCAGCCTCCCCACTGGTGCTGGGCTTAGTCTGGCCTTCTTAAAGGCTGCTTCCTTATTTATCTCTTTTGATGGCCATAACACACCATACTTCTGGTGTGCCTTGGGGAAAACAGCCCATGCCCTTCTTTCTTGAGCAAGTATTCATTGCAACCAGTCCTTGCCAGCCCCAGGCTGCTGTAGCCTTGGCCCACACATTTCTGGTGGGTTACACTTCCATTCCTCTCCACTCTTGTAAGACGGTCTGATTTATTTCACGGCTTCTGCGGTGATTCAGGCTGTCCTCACAGGTGTTGCCTTCCTTGGTGTCTGGTGATGGCTACTCTGATTCTGTGGTGGCCAATGAGCACATTTTTGAACAGTTTCAGTGTTCTTAAACTGTTTTAAGGTTTGTTGATCCTTCTGGGTATGTTCTCTCTGGCTGAGTGAGCCCGTGTACTTTGTGAGAATCCTTGGGGGACCCAGGATTCTGTGTGTGTTATTAGACCCTCTTGGCTGATGGTGCCACCAGGTAACTTATTGATTACAGGGAGATGAATATTGGTATTGTAGGAACATTGGTATGTTGTACATATTGTAGATTTGGCCTTATCACTTTTTTTTCTTATTTATTGTCAAAGTGATGTACAGAGAGGTTACAGTTTCATACGTTAGGCATTGGATATATTTCTTGTACTGTTTGTTACCTCCTCCCTCATTCCCTCCTCCCCCTCCCTCTTTCCCTCTCCCCCCATGAGTTGTTCAGTTGGTTTACACCAAACAGTTTTGCAAGTATTGCTTTTGTAGTCGTTTGTCTTTTTATCCTGTGTCTCTCCATTTTGGCATTGCTTTATCGCTTTTCAATCCCTATAGCCAGGCCTCCTTCCCTCCCTCCCTCCCTCCCTTCCTTTCTTCCTTCCTTCTTTTGTGTGATAGTTCTGGGGTTAGAACTCAGGTATAAAACGATGCTCTATCACGTGAGCCATGCTCCTGGTCCATTTTAATTTTTTTTTTTTAGTTATTTTTCAGGAAGGGTGTCATGTTTTTGTCCTGGGCTGACATTGCACTGTGTGTGACCCTCCTCTCCTTTAGCTGAGATCACAGGTGTATACCACTGAGTCTGACTTGTTGGTTGAAATGATATTTTGATCCTTTTTTTCTTTTTTTGTGGCCTGGGATGGCCTTGAACTCTGATCTTCCTGATTTCTGCCTTCTAGGTAGCTGGGATGACAGGTTGAACACTGCGTCCCTCCTTTACCTCATGTATTTTGAGCTGTTTTGTGACATGTTCACTCATTTGCAATGGTTATATGTTCTTGGTGAACCACCTTTAAAAAACCCATTATTTAAGTTTTCTTTGTATTCCTGGCAATTTCCCTTGCTTCCATATAGCCACTGCTGATGTTCCGTTTTTTGTTTTTAGCTCTTAAAGATTGAGGTAAAAATTCATGGAATGTAAAAACTCATGTACATTTGAACCCTTTTAAGATGTCCATTTGGATAGCTTGTATTCTACGCTTGGCGTTTTGCAGCCGCGACCGCTGGATGTGCTCATCTCCAGGCACAGAAACGTGCTTTGCACCTGTGAGGGGTGAGCCCCAGGCCCCCTGCACGCTACCCCCTGAACCACCCCCCCCCCCCCAAAGAAAAAAATCTGTTTCCTCTCCCGGTAGTTTTGCACTGTCACGTAAGCGCAGTCATCTGGTATGTGGGCTCTCATGTCCGGCTCCCTCCTTTCTTCGAAGGTCTCCCAGGCATACACCAATGCTTGCCATGACCCGGCTGGCTTTGAATTGCCATCCTCCAGCTCTCAGCCTCTCGAGTGAATTGCCAGTAAGGCAGATTGGCTGAGTCAGAAAGCAGATGGACCGTATTCTTAGGCACTGGAAGTCCCTGTCCCGGAGGCCGGCAGGACTTCCGTGGGTCCCACAGAAGCGTTACCTCTCCTACAGACTGAGGATGCTTGAGAAAATGTGCAAGCCCTGAGAACCCCTCAGAAGGACAGGGTTTTGGTTTTTCCGTTTGGAGGCAGTACTGAGACTAGAGCTTAGAGCTTGTTCTCTTGGTTAGTGCTTTACCACATTAGTCATTCCTCCCGTTTGATATTTTACTGGTTAATCAGAGGTAGAGTCTTGACAGGCTTTTCTAACTGCCCAGGTTGGCACTGAATTGCAGTCCTACAAACCTCAGTAGCTAGGATTACAGGAGTGAACCAGCAGCTCCCAGCTACCCTCCCAGAATTGAAGAGAGTAGAGCTCCTACCTTCCCATCTTTTTGTTGTTGGTGGTTATAGAGCTTGAACTCAGGGCCTAGGTGCTGTCCCTGAACTTTTCTGCTCAAGGTTAGCCTTCTACCACTTTGAGTCCCAGCGCTACTTCAGGTTTTCTGCTGGTTCATTGGAGATAAGAGGCTCATGGACTTTCATGCCTGGGCTGGCTTAGAACCTCCATTCTCAGATCTCAGCCTCCTGAGCTAGGATGACAGGTGTGAGCCACCAGTGCTCAGCTTGTGCCTATCCATCATTAGGAATGACAGTAATGACAGGCTAGTGTGGCAAGTACATTTGTGATATATGATATCACTTACTATCACTCACGTGTGAGGTCACTTACGACACCTCCCATCAGGGTGTGGTGCTGAGCTAAAGAGGAGACAGGCCCAGTTGTGAAAACTGCATGCTTTGTTTCCCCTTCTTCTTCTTTTTTTTTTTTTTTTTTTAAGAAAATCTCAAATGCATCAGAAGGAGATATGAGTTTCACAGAGGAGTGTGTAAGATTTTGCAGGGCCACACCTCCTGAATAGCCAGGATTACAGGCAGCAACTACCGTGGCTCACCCTTCATTTCCCTTCCTTTGCATGAAGTTCCTTGGCACCCTCCTCCTTATGAGAGAAAAACAAGACAGCCTCATTTGCAAATTGAATAAGTGTCTCTAATGGATGGTCTCCATTCCTCCAACATGATCGGAAAGCCTCGCACAGCTAGCTTCGTCCTCGTTCAAACTGGCAGGCAGGTTCTTTCCGTATCACAACACACCCAGCACCCTGAAATCATAGTATTTCAAGGGCGAGACCTTCACAGTCCCTCCAGGGACGAGAGAGGAGGAAGCTAGGAGAAAAGGAAAGGAGTGGCCAGATGGAAACACGTTTCAAACCTCTTGCTCTAGAGTGGTTTATTATTAACAGCAGTGCAGGCAAAAAAAATATGTCTCTACAAAGTTATGAAAAATTCATCAGTAGCGTGTTATAGGTTCAAGAGGCTGGCCGTTGTTTGATCAGATTAGTGATAATGAAGGTGGTCATAAATGAACTTGGATTGAGAGGAGACCTTCCCCTTGCATACGTGCGCATGTGCACACACACACACATACAGTAGAATATATGTGTGGCCCCTTTTCTCATCACCAGCTGCCATAGGCCTCTGCTGAGGGGCCAGGGCAGGGCTGGGCCAGGCACCCCTTCCATTGGGGTCAGATGGGGGAACAATCACAGGGTACTGTTTGTCAGGTTTCCTTGACTGCTGCCTTTCTGGTTTGCAAACCCATTCTCCTCTCTCTCTCTCTCTCTCTCTCTCTCTCTCTCTCTCTCTCTCTCTCTCTCTCTCTCTCTCTCTCTCTCTGATCTGCTTCATCCTGGAGCTGACCACTTACAACACACTATGCAGTGGTTTATGTGTGCTGAGACATCTGTCTCTCTGCTTGAAAACAGCTCAGGTTCTAGTTGGAGGAGACAAGGGAATCAAGGAATCAACGTAAATGCCAGGCATTGTTGTGCATGCCTGTAATCCTGGCTACCTCAGGAGGCTGAGATCTTAATGGTCCAACATCAGCTTGGGCAGAAAGAAATGTGTGAGATTCCATCTCTAGTTAAGCAGCCAAGTGCTGGGCTACAGGTGTGGCTCAAGTAGTTGAGTACCAGCCATGAGCAATAGAGCCAAGAGCATAAGAGGCCCTGAGTTCAAGTACTGGTGGCTCACACTTATCATAGCTACTTAGGAAGTTGATCCAGAGAATCAAGATTTAAAGCCAATGGAGGCAGAAAGTCTGTGACTCTTCATCTCCAAATTAACCAGCAAAACACTGGGCCAGAAGCATGACTCAAATGATAAAGCACCAACTGAGCATTCAAGCTAAGTGATTGTGAGGCCTGGTGTCCAGCATAAGCATAAGGAATAAGGGAATATAATAGAAGTTGGAGTAGTATGAGGAGGAAAAGAAAGTGTGGAGCAGGCTTCCTGGAAAAGGTGAGGGAAATGAGGGGGTGATCCAGGAGGCTGTGGGGCAGGGAGAGGAGAAGAGCTTCAGAGTAAAGCAGCAGTGTGTGCAAAGGTCCTGCGGTCTCAGAGGAGGAGCCAGTGAGTGTGTTTGGTGAGAATGGAGTGTTCAAGACCTGGTGGGCAAGGGAAGTAGGATCTGTTGCTGGATGCATACAGCACACCAGTACGTTTATGAAGAGGAATAACACTGGAGTTTTTGAGCTGGGTGGGGGGGGAGGGTTGTGGTGGTGGTGGTGGTTATGGCTTGGGCTGAGTGAGAAGAGACCACAGAAAGGCACAAGCAGATATGAAGATGAGTTAGAAGACCATGGACCATACTGGACTGGTGAGCTCTGTGTGTGTGTGTGTGTGTGTGTGTGTGTGTGTGTGTGTGTGTGTGTGTATGTGTGTACCAGGGCTTGAACTCAGAGCCTTGTTCTTGCTAGGCTTCTTGGCTCATGGCTGCTGCTCTACCACTGGAGCCATGCCTCAGGTCCAGCTTTTTTCCTGGTTATTTTGGAGATGGGGGCGTCTTACAAACATCAATGCTCCGGCTGGCCTCAAGCTGCCATCCTCTGGATCTCAGCCTCCTGAGTAGCTAGGATGACAGGCTTGAGCCATGGTGCTGGGCCAGAGCCACAGCCCTCCCCACATTGGCCCACCCTGCAGCTGGCTCCCTCCTCCTCTCTAGGGGTGGCTGTGGATCTTCCTGAGGGATGGAGAGGGGAAAGGGAACCAGGGCAGGGCGCTGGGTTCCAGTGCTTTACCCTCCTACCACTGGGTACCTTGGGTAAGTCACAGGTGTGCAGGGAGCCACGGAGGAGGAGGGGAGCGGAGGAAGGGAGGGGAGGAGGGGAGGAGGCTGCTGCCCAGGCAGGGCCTCTCCACCCGCCCTGCTGCCTAGCACGAGTTCTTTATGATGCCCGCTGCTCACAGCGTTGCTAGGCAACCCGCAGGATGCTCAGTTGAGCTTGAGTTCCAGGGAAACAGCAGTGACTAGATAGCAGCACGATTAGATAGATGGCGTGGGAAATACGCTGCAAGAGTTGATGGCTTATCTGAAACTTGTGGTTTATTCTGGATGTATTGCGTGTGCGTGTGCGCGTGTGTGTCTGTGTGTTGGTCCTGGGGCTTGATCTCAGGGTGCAGGCACCGTCCCCCAAGGCTGTATACTACCACTTGAGCCCCCAGCTCTACTTCTGGCTTTTTCTGAGTGGTTCATTGGAGATGAGAGCCTCACAGACTTTCCTGCTTGGGCTGGCTTCGAACCTCGCACTTCAGACCTCAGGCTCCCGAGTAGCCCCCGGGGTCAGAGGCGTGCGCCACCATAGCCAGGTGGGTGTGCATGTGGCTGGATGCCTGGTTCTACCTGCCACCCCCCGAAGCACACTTCCTGAAGTCAGTGTGGCCCGACTCATCGTGAGTGTGTTTGTGTCCTTCTTTCTGCCTCATCCCCTGCAGGTCTGGCCTGTCACCACCCTGCCCCGGAAGATGCTGGGGACCCCCGCTGGGCCCCCAGAGTGTTCCAAGGCTGCAGATCCGGGTTCTGGTGCGGCTGCATCCAGGCGCCTCCGTGTCTCGTGCGTGCTGCCTTTTGTTTGAGTTTCTTCAGCACGGAGGCGTTTTCCTTTGAGCTTGGTGCTTTTGTGGTGGTGACGCTTGGAAGGAAATGTTTTTAGACACTGGCCTCGGGGAGCCTCAGCTGCACTCGACTCTCCAGGGGCAGCACAAACTGTGCAGGGTCCTCGGCCGGGCGGGGCAGATCAAAGGACGCTCTGTGCTTCTTGGAATGACGGCTTACCACCTCAACTTGCATCTGTTTGTTTTGTTTTGTTTTTTGCCAGTCCTGGGGCTTGAACTCAGGGCCTGAGCACTGTCCCTGGCATCTTTTTGCTCAAGGCTAGCACTCTGCCACTTGAGCCACAGCTCCACTTCCGGTTTTTTCTCCTTATGTGGTGCTAAGGAGTCGAACCCAGGGCTCATGCATGCTAGGCAAGCACTCTACCACTAAGCCACATTCCCCGCCCTCAACATGCATCTGTGAGCCAGAACTGCCCTTTATTTTGGGTGCTTACTCAGTACCGGCATGGTGCTTAGTGGAGTTGCATTGCTCGTCACCCCCCCAACCTGGGCCCTCGGGGGTGGATGGCGCAGGCGCCACCTAGGGGTGAGTCAGGAATGCCCATCTTGGCGGGGACTTGGCACAGTGTCACCGTTACATCTTGATACAGTCCTGTGAGGTGTACGAGACTCATCCTTAGGATAAACACGCCTTCTCTACTCCATTCAAAAATAGAGAGAGAGAGAGAGAGAGAGAGAGTGTGTGTCCTTGGGCTTGAACTCAGGGCCGGAGTGCTGTCCCTTAGCTTTTTTACTCAAGGCTGGTGCTCTACCACTTGAGACACAGCTCCGCTTCCTGTTCACTGGAGATCAGAGTCTCACAGAATTACCTGCCTGGGCTGGCTTCAAACTCCAGTCCTCAGATCTCAGCCTCCTGATTATAGGGTTACAGCTAGCATTATAGGCGTGAGCCACCAGCACCTGGCTACACCCCAGGATCCTTAAGGGTGTCTTGTACTGCAGAGAGGGTGTGTGTGTATGGGGGGGTAGAGGCCACCAGGAACAGGGCCATCTGTGGCTGCTTGTGTGGATGGGTACAAGCAGATGGCAATGAGAATGATAGGCAGAGGAACTTCCAGGGGCGGGGCTGGAAGGCCCTCTTGGAATGGGCTTCTCAGGAGAGAGAGCCGCCCAACCGAGGTCCTCAGCTGTAGCAGCTCAGACTGTGGAAGTCGGGCTGGTAGTCTAACCAGTGTCCCAGCTGAGATTCTCTTAGGAATCAGGGTGCAGTTGTCAGCCTTGGGAAGGCTTTGAGCGTGACGCCCAGAGGTCACCACAGCCCCTCCACAAGCTGCGAGGGCTGCATTAACTCACATCAAGATGAGCTGCAGAGGGCTTCGCCAGGACAGAAAAGCCAAGCCTGGCCTGGGGCAACTGGACTCCCCCCATTTTCTGTGTCTTTGATTCCCAATCTCCATAAGAATTTTTTTTTCTGGGCACTGGTGGGTGGCTGACACCTGTCATCCTAGCTATTCAGGAGGCTGAGATCTGAGGATCAGGGTTCGAAGCCAGCCCAGGCAGGAAAGTCCATGAGACTTTTTTTTTTTTTTTTTTTTTTTGCCAGTGCTGGGGCTTGGGCTCAGGGCCTGAGCACGTTCCTGGCTTCTTTTTGCTCAAGGCTAGCACTCTGCCATTTGAGCCACAGCACCACTTTTGGCGCTGTGGTGCTGAGGAATTGACCCCAGGGCTTCATGGAGGCAAGCACTCTTGCTACTAGGCCATATTTCCAGCACCCATGAGACTCTTATATCCAATGAACCACCAGAAAACCAGAAGTGGCACTGTGGCTCAAGTGGTAGAGTGCCAGCCTTGAACAGAAGAGCTCAGGGACAGCGCCCAGGCCCTGAGTTCAAACCCCACAACCGACCAAAAATATTCTTTGTTTCTGAAACATCCTGGCACAGTTCCATAGGTTGATAGACACATGTGTAACAACACACACACATGTGCATGTACACCCATGCACATGAATGCACACATGCCTGCACACATGCTGGAACAACTCCTGGATCCAAACCTTCGGTTTTCTGCTCATTGCCTTTGCCCCTTTGCCCCAGTCCGGGTGGGCTGGGTTTTTCCATGTAGAAAAGCACAGGTCCGCTTAGGGCAGGCTTCCAGGGGTAGGACTCAAAGGATCCACTTCGAGTACAAGGGGCAGCAGCCTTACATAGGTGTGCCAGAAGTAGTCGCGCGATTGCTTGGGCTGCTGTCATTAATGACAGTGATGGGTCCTTGAAAGACTGCCCCAAGTTAAACACTGTTGAACAACTCCATGACTGGGAAAACTGTCCACGTTTACCATCTGCCCCTTTCGCCAGCAGGGACAGTAGGAGACTATTTTGGAAGTTTTCTTTTTTAAATAGAAATTTAAACAGACAAAAAATAGTACAATGTACTTTCATCATGTTCAATTTGCCAGTGCTGAGGTTTGAATTCAGGATTTCACACTAGTTCTTCTAGTGAGCCACACCTCTAACTTGGCTACTTATTTTGGAGCTCTCTCTCTCTCTCTCTCTCTCTCTCTCTCTCTCTCTCTCTCTCTCTCCTCTCTCTCTCTCTCTCTCTCTCTCTCTCTCTCTCTCTCTCTCTCTCCCTCTCTCCCCTTTCTTTTTGCTAGTCCTGGGGCTTGAACTCAGGGCCTGGGCTCTGTCCCTGAGCTTCTTTTTGTTGAAGGCTAGCACTCTACCATTTGAGCCACAGCGCCCACTTCCAGCTTTCTCTGTTTATGTGGGTCTTAAGAATTGAACCCAGGGCTTCATGCATGCTAGGCAAGCACTCTACTGCTAAGCCACATTCCCAGCCCCTGGTTCTCTTTATTTTAGAGAGAAGTGGCATTCAGGAGCTGCAGTTGGTCACTAGGAGTGCTCTAAATGCTATGGGTTATCATCCAGCAGATAAAGCTAGAAAATGTATGTATTTAGAGTAAATATAGGTTACATGGGTTATATGTGCATGTGTGCACTGGTAACTGGGGCTTGAACTCAGGGCCTCATGTTCTCCATTGGCTTTTTTACTCAAGGCTATCTCTCTACTACTTGAGCCATAGCTCCACTTCTAGCCTTTTGGTTGAGAGATAAGAGTCTCACAGACTTTTCCTGCCCTGCTGGCTTTGAGAGGTGGTCCTCAGAACTCAGCCTCTTGAGTAGCTAGGATTACAGTTGTGAGCCACCAGTATTCAGCATTCATTTTTAATTTTTGTATGTTACCTCTTTTCTATGAATCCTATGAATACTTGACATAATTATGACCTTTGCTTTTCCATTTCTGGCCATTAGGATATGACTTACTAGTGTTACATAAATGTTTTTCATGTGGGGCTGTCACCAACTTGATAGACTGTCATTTATTTTAGTTTGAAAATTTTATTTGCTTTATCCTCTGTTAAAAAGCAAATGTGCCATGTGCTGGTGGCTGACACCTGTAATCCTAGCTACTCAGGAGGCTGAGATCAGAGATCACAGTTCAAAGCCAACCTGAGCAGGAAAGTCTATGACACTGTTATCTTCAATAAGCCACAAAAAAAGCCAGAGGTGATGCTGTGGCTCAAGTGGAAGAGTGCTAGCCTTGAGCAAAAGAAGCTCAGGGACAGTGCCCAGGCCCTGAGTTCAAGCCCCAGGATTGACAAAAGAAAAAAAAGTGCAAAAGGCAGGTTATTGTATACATTATATGTTCTAATAATCTGTTTAGCTTTATTTCAGCTTAGTTGTTTGTTTTCTTTCTTTCTTTCTTTTTTTGTCAGTCCTGGGTCTTGGACTCAGGGCCTGAGCGCTGTCCCTGGCTTCTTTGTGTTCAAGGCTAGCACTCTACCTCTTGAGCCACAGTGCCACTTCGGGCTTTTTCTATGTATGTGGTGCTGAGGAATTGAACCCAGGGCTTCGTGCATGCTAGGCAACCACTCTACCACTAGGCCATTTTCCCAGCCCTAGTTGTTTGTTTTCTTTTGGCCAGTCCTGGGCCCTGAACTCCAGGTCTGAGCACTGTCCCTGGCTTCCTTTTTTGCTCAAGGCTAGCACTCTGCCACTTGAGCCACAGCACCACTTCTGGCCGTTTTTTTTTCTGTATATGTGGTGCTGGGGAATCGAACCCAGGGCCTCATGTATACGAGGCAAGCTCTCTTGCCACTAGGCCATATTCCCAGCCCTAGTTGTTTGTTTTCTTACATTTATAGATTGTTTTATCTTTTGAGACAGGATCTTGTATAAATAGTACGGAGTGGACTTGAACTTTTTTCTTACATTTATAGATTGTTTTATCTTTTGAGACAGGATCTTGTATAAATAGTACGGAGTGGACTTGAACTTTCGATCCTCCTGCCTCAGCTTCCTAAGTGCTGGGATTATAGGCATGTACCACATATCCTGCTTGTGTGTATAGATTTCATGTGTAGTCAATTGTCATTATTCATTATAGGTCTACCTAATATGGCTATGATCCATCCTCCCTTCCTCCCTCCCTCCCTCCCTCCCTCCCTCCCTCCCTCCCTCCCTCCCTCCCTCCCTCCCTCCCTCCCTCCCTCCTTCCCTCCTTTCTTCCCCTTTCCCTGCCCCCTCCGTTGCCACTCTAAGTCGCATCTACATGAAGCTTATCCAGCCCATGTGTATTTCTGTTAGGCTAGCACCTTCTGTTTGCACGTAGCAGGTGCAGTGGCACTGTGACCCCTGGCCCTTGGTGGCCATTTTCAGCAGTGTCCCCCGCCACAGGATGGGAGAAGGCTGAGCATCCCTTACTGCATGCACGTTGTCCTTGCACACACGCCTGTCTGCAAACGACTACAGAGATGTCCTGAGCATTGAGCTGGAGGCCCAGTCCCTCAGCCAGTCTTCAGCTGTCCTTCTCTGCAGGTGACCAGGGTGGACTAGGCTGTCCTCGGCTCTTTGAACCCCTCTTCCTCTCCCCCACCCCACAGAGCTCTGAGGTGAGAGGCCGGGGCTGAGGGCCTGGATGAGACCCCAGCAGGAGCGGATGTTTTCAGTGCAGTCTTGAGCTCTGAACGTGTGTTCAGCATGGTTTGAATGTGTTTCTTTGCTTCTGAAATGCACTTCGCCTTAGGGCCGTGCTTGACTCCACATCTTACAGGGAGTCAAAGCTGGCGTGAACCTTCCCACGTGTTCCCTGGTGATTGCGGATCCTGTGCATGACTACCTCCTCTCTCTCTCTCTCTCTCTCTCTCTCTCTCTCTCTCTCTCTCTGCCTCTCTCTCTCTCTCTCTCTCTGTGTCTCTCACTGTTTTTGTGTGTCTCTGTCTTGTGCTGGTACTGGGGTTTTAACTCAAGGCCTGGGCGCTATTTCTGAGCCTCTTTTATTCAAGGCTAGCGCTCTACCAATTGAGCCACAGCACCACTTCCGGCTTTTTGGCCGTTCATTGGATATGAGAGTCTCAGAAGCTGGCTTCCGATGTTGATCCTCAGATCTCCACCTCCTGAGTGGCTAGGGTGACGGGGGTGAGCCACCAACACCCTGCTTTTGGGTTTTCATAAAACAGGCAACTCCAGCCAGCAGCTGAGCGTTCCTTTACCCAAAGTGGAGCTGACGTGTGTGTGTGTGTGCGCGGGGGCAGGTAGGAGTTTATCCCCCGTCCCAGAAGCTGCCCCCCAGCCCTGCAGGGAGAATTCCTCTGCCTGGGAGCCTGGGCCGCCAGCCCGCCAGCCTGCCAGCCTGCGCGGTGAGCCAGGCCCAGGCCTGCTATTGGCTGCTGTGGTTTTTGTAGGATGTTTCTAATTTGAGCTTTGCTGGGTTTGCCCTGCCTTTGGATAGGTAGTGTGATTAACGGCCTAAATATACCGCACCGGCACGCGTGCGGGGCCCGGAGCCAGCCTCGGTGCTGGGGAGCGTTCCCGCGTTCCCGCCCGCTCCGGGATGGCTTCTCTTCTCCCTCTGTTTACATCGAACGCATCCATGTCTAGGCAAATAAACGCACCCGGCCTCGTGCGTCGCTGTCACACAAACACATTTGCTCAGCTCTGCGGGGTGTGCATGGCTGGATGTCGGAGGCACCGTGCACGCTGTCCCCTGACTTTCCTGTTGATGTGGAGAGGCGCGGGCCCGTGTGGACTGGCCGTCCATTGGTCTGTGCCCCTGAGAAGGCACAGGTTGCGGCCAGCCCCGGGCACGTGGCTGTGGTACCCATCGTCCTCACCCAGGGGGGCAGGTGCCATGTGCTACGTTTCTCCTAGCGCTAGGCTTTCTCCTGATGGCATTTGGGCAGCACCAACCCATTCCTTTTTTTAATCCATGAGGAAGGTGAGGCTCAGAGAGGGAGAGTGATCTGCCCAGAATCACACAGCCAGACTCCAGAGCCTGGGAAAACTCAAGGTCACAGACTCCAGCTTTGTGTTCTCAGCCAGCCCTTGGCTGCGCAGTGTCTGACGCTGTTCTGAGGACTTTACATATGCGATTTGGCTCAGGTGTGATTATCATCATCCTTTGAGATCTGTCTTCCTCCTACCCTCATCTCACATGTGTAGAAAGCCCAGAGAGGTTAGCTAAGAGAAGACACACAGCCTGGATTCTTGGAAGCTGGCTGTTGAGACAACTTGAGGAGGTTTTGCTTCCTTATCCTGACATCTTCCCTGTCTTCCACCTAGCCTGTTCTGTGGTGGGGGGGCATAGGGATGGGGGTTTGAAATTGGGGGGGGCAGCCATTCTATCCTCAGTGCTGAGCTGACTTGTACAACCTTAGAGTGGCTCAGGAATTTTACCTTCCTGAGCCACAACTTCTTTTTTTTTTTTTTTTTTGGCCAGTCCTGGGCCTTGGACTCAGGGCCTGAGCACTGTCCCTGGCTTCTTCCCGCTCAAGGCTAGCACTCTGCCACTTGAGCCACAGCGCCGCTTCTGGCCGTTTTCTGTATATGTGGTGCTGGGGAATCGAACCTAGGGCCTCGTGTATCCGAGGCAGGCACTCTTGCCGCTAGGCTATATCCCCAGCCCCACAACTTCTTGATCTAAAATAGATAAGTGAAAAAGGAAATCATGGGTGCCAAGGTGTGTGTGTGTGTGTGTGTCTGTCTGTCTGTCTGACTTGCCTGTCTGTCTCTCTGACTTGTCTATCTGACTTGTCTGTCTGACCTGTTTGTCTGTCTGACTTGTCTGTCTGTCTTCCCTCCGTGCACTGATGACACAGGAGCCACTTTTAGCCACAAGAAACCAGGTCCCTGCGTCCTGGTCTAGAAACTCATTGTTCAGATCCCAGGACAGTTCTGCCTGTGATCAGGCCGCCTGGGGAGGGAGGGAGCTCGGTGCTTTGGGGACACAGTGTGGAGAGGGGACCCAGATCTCACTGCTTCCCTGTGGGGGAAGGGCTCCTCCCCTGCAGTCCTCATCTGGAAGGGAGGGAGAGAGGGAAGGGCAGGGGCCTGCCCTGCCCCACCCAGCCCACCCCACTGCCTGTCTCTGGTTAAATAAGTGAGCCTGTGAGGCTGCTGCTTCCCCTGCCCCCAGACCTCCCTTCTCAGCTTCTTCAAACACTGCCTCCTGGGGCAGAGGGGACCAGAGACCCACTGTCCAAGGCTTTCTTTGTTGTTGTTGTTGTTGTTGGAAGGGCTTGAACTCGGGGCCCTGGTGCTGTCCCTGAGCAAAGCTACCACTCTACCACTTGAGCCACAGCACCACTTCCAGTTTTTTGGTGGTTCATTAGAGATAAGAATCTCATGGAGGGGCTGGGAATATGGCCTAATGGCAAGAGTGCTTGCCTCGTATACATGAAGCCCTGGGTTTGATTCCCCAGCACCACATATATAGAAAGGCCAGAAGTGGCGCTGTGGCTCAAGTGGCAGAGTGCTAGCCTTGAGCAAAAAGAAGCCAGGGACAGTGCTCAGGCCCTGAGTTCAAGACCCAGGACTGGTAATAAATAAATAAAGAAAGAATAATGTCCTCTATCTGACTTAGGAAATGGTAACCCCTCTGTACAACACCTTAATAATAACAATAAAGTAGTAAAAAAAAAAAAAAAAAGGATCTCATGGACCTTCCTGCCCTGGCTGGCTTTGAACCAAGATCCTGATGTCAGCCTCCTGAGTAGCTAGGATTACAAGTGTGAGTGACCAGCACAAGGTCAAGCTGTCCCCTGAACTGGTCTGCTCTGTCACCTTTTTCTAGAGAGTTCTTCCTTGGTTTTCTTTTGTGTCTTTCAAGCTGACTCCTGACAGAACATTGAGATACAATGTAGCAGAGTGAAGAATTATCTGGAAGACATTTATCTATATTGAGATCCAAGGATCTATATGGAATGCTTGTGTTGGGTTGAACCTGTGATTATTATTTATAGGTATAGTTTCAAATCTCTCAGACAAGTTTAAAACTCAAATGGACGAATAGAACTTTTTCCTCTCCCCCCACCCCCCACCCCCTTGGCTGCCCAAGTTGGCTGGAAATTTGCAAAATGAGATCTTCAGGCCACAGGTGGCATGTTTGTGTCTCCTTGAAGAATAGAAGATGTTGCCCTTTGTATATGTTGTCACTGTTTGTTGGTGAGACAGCATCTTGCTGTGGCCCAGGCTGACCTGGCCTCTGCCTCCGGGTGGCTGGGATTACAGGCCTGTGCTTGAATACCATTAGTCCTGGTTTTAGTTCATTTCTGCTTGTGTTAATTGATTTTTTTTTTTTTTTTTGGCCAGTCCTGGGCTTTGAGCTCAGGGCCTGAGCACTGTCCCTGGCCTCTTTTTTTTTCAAGGCTAGCATTTTGCTACTGGAGCCACAGCGCCACTTCTGGCCATTTTCTATATATGTGGTGCTGAGGAATCGAACCCAGGGCTTCAGGTATATGAGGCAAGCACCCTTGCTACTAGGCCATATTCCCAGCCCCAGTGTTTATTGATTTTTAATTGGCCACATGGATGGGTAGTGCCAACGCTTTGATGCCTGGATACCTAGGGTAGAACTGTCTCTTCAAACAGTTACCATTTCGTTGAGACGAAGGCCATTCCTGTCCTTTCTTCTGGCATTACTGAAACCTACAATAAGGTATCTGTATCCGTACTTAACCCTGCTGTGCAGCAGCCTCCAGAACTTATTTCTGTTTGTAACCTACTTTTGTTTCTAGCAAGAAAGCCAAGATAACAGCAGTAAGCAGGGCCAGAGATCCGAATAGTTCAATTGCAATGAGGTAGCTTCTCAGTGACTTTTGCTGAGCTCGACTGACCTTGGCCTTGGCAGAACTTGACTTTCATATTCTGATACTTAAAGACCTCGGAAAATCCAGGGCCCTTGGTCAACACAGCGCCTCTTAGAGAGTTTTAGGTCATGTCAAGATCTTCTTATCATGTCCATGGTGTGGAGGAAATGGAAAAACAGTAAGGAAATTGGTAAACAGAATTAGCTAAGTCTGTGATGTTTTTTGCACACCTGATACACAGAACCCGGTGACCAATGGGCAATCAGCACACCTGATACACAGAGTCCAGTGACCAATGGGAAGTCAGCACACCTGACACACAGAGTCCAGTGACCAGTGGGAAGTCAACACACCTGACACACAGAGTCCAATGACAAACAAAAGTCAGCATATCTGACACACAACCCGGTGACCAACAGGAAGTCAGTACACCTGACACACTCAACCTCGTTCTTGTCCTTCAGAGGTAATGAGATGCACAAATCTGAGTTGTAGATTCCAGGCTCAGGGCAGTGGGAACTGAGCCCTCATTTCTTTGTTAGTGATGTATTGGCGTGTGGAAGTCGGGTCATTTGTTCAGCAGGTTCACTGTAAATTGTGTCATTTATTCAGCAAGTATGTGGACTGTCTGCCCTGAAAGAAACAGCAGGGGGATATATGGTTTTTGCCCTCAGGGAGCTAACAGTCTACCTGAGGACTTGTAAAGAAAACATGTACCATGCGAGACAAGAAGTTGGCAGACATTTCCACCAGCTACCCTGGCCTGAGAGAGTGCCTCTTCTTTCTTCTCTTTTCTTGTTGTATCAGTCCTAAGGTGTGCACTCTGGGCCTGGGCACTCTCCCTGAACTTCTTTTGCTCAAGGTGAGCACGGAACCACTTGAGCCACAGTGATTTTGATGGTTAATTGGAGATAGGAGTCTCAAGGGATTTCCTGCCTGGTGTGGCTTTGAACTGTGATCCTCAGACCTTAGCCCCCTGAGTAGCTAGGATGACAAGTGTGAGCCACCAGTGCCCACCTGGTGGGAGGGAGCGGGACAGAGTGACTTCGTGCCATGGTGATGTCATGCTTGAGATTTGCTAAGCCTGTGGGTGCCCTTCCTCAGGTGACATTGTGGAGAAAATCCCCAGCGTGTGAGTAGGTGGGTTTAAAGTGGCCTGGTTAAAGGAGCTGCATCATATATAACTGGCTGCATCGCAAGTTCACTTAAATATGTTCTTCAGGGTGGTGGTCTGGGTAAAAATCATTCATCTTGACATAAAATACACATTGAAGTTATTTGTGCCTAGGGCCTTACTCTTGCTTGGCCCCATAGCTCTACTTTTTTTTTTTGGGGGGGGGGTCATTCCGGGGTTTGAACTCTGGGCTTGAGTGCTGCCCTCAGCTCTTCAGTTTAAGTCTAGTGCTCTACTACTTTGAGCCATAGCACCACTTCTGGTTTGGGGTGGTTAATTGGAGATAAGAGTCTTAGAACTTTGCTGGCTGTGCCCGGCTTTGAACTGTGATCCTTAGATCTTGGTTTCCTCAGTAGCTAGGATTACAGGTGTGAGCCCACCAGCCACCCAGTTTAGGCTCTATTTGTTAACTGGTTAATTGGAGGTAACAGTCTCAGGCAGCTTTTCACCCCCAGACTGGCCTTCAACTGTGATCCTCTAGATCTCAGCCTTCTGAGTAGCTCAGATTGTAGGCATGAGCCACTAGCACCTGGTGTGTGACGGGATATTTGTTTGTTGTGGTAGTTAAGACTTCATATGCTGTGTCACCCTCGTTATCCTTTGTTGTTGAGGTTTGAACTGGGGGCTTCACTATAGCACTCTGGCCCTTTTTTACTATTGGCTTTTGTTTTTGGTCTTTGGGGTTTGAATTCCTACTTGTGCTAGGGAGGTGCTGTACCACACTAGACACTTCTACTCTTTCTTGCTTTACATTTTCAAGTAGAGTTTTGCTTTATTGGCCTGGGCAGGCCTCCATCCACAATCCTCTCCATTTCAGCCTCCTGAGTGCTAGGATTACAGTTGGGAAATGTCACGCCTGGTTTACTTTGAAGTTTATTCTTCAAATAGGGCCTCACAGACTTTTGCCTAAGTTTGATTTGAGTCGGGCTCGCTTCCTTTCTGTCTCCCCCAGTGATCCTATTTTTGCAAAGATACTGACCTAACTTTGCCAGCAGAGTCCCCGTGGGGCTCGCAGCGGATCCGATGGCATGGCTGCACCCTTGTGATGTTGGCAGTGACTCGCCCCTGTGCAGGAAGGGCCTTTTCCACACGGTTGATCCTCAGTTTCCAATTCTGTCCTATGCCTGCTTGCCAAGGAGTGCTTTGCCTGACTGAAGTTTTGCAAGCTACGCGTGTGTGTGTGTGTGTGTGTGTGTGTGCAAAACATAAGCCAGGAGAAAGCCAAATGCACTCAGTGACTAGTTCTCAAAAAAAAAAGCATAGACAAAGTCAAAGTTAATGAGTTTTCAAGTTACCTTTTTCCCTGCCATTTATTCGCAGATGCCTCTTAGTGGCTGCATAACAAGTTCATTTGAATATGTTCTCCACTGTGCTGTCCCGGGATAGAAGTGGTTTCTGTTTCGACCGTAAAATACAAATGAAATTATGTGTGCCTTACCATCCATTGGCTTGCTGTCAGCGCTCTCGCCTGCAAACCCGAATGCTTCCTTCCCATATTTCCATTTTTTCCCTTCTTGGAAACTAATTATCACTTTAATTTCACCCAACTAGAATCTGCCAGCTCCTACTGGGCATTGCTAGTTTTTTTTTTTTTTTTTTTAAATTCTAGAAGGACTAGCGGTGCAGTTGTTTGAATATTCTTTCTGTAAATTGGTGCTTTCCAAAGAGGTCCAGCAGGAAAGATGATCATGACAGCAGTGTTATGTACTCTCTTAGCCAGAAGAAGGGAAAAATAATAATTAGAAAATACATAAATAAATAAGAGAACATGGTTGTATAGCCATCCCCGCATCCGGACACTTCTAGAAAAGCTATCCCATTCATTTTCCAACTTGCATGTTGTCACTAAACCCTGTGAGGAGGTTACCTCCCCTTTGCCTTGCGCCCTTCCAGAATTTTCTGTTCCTATTCCCTGCTTCTCTCCTCCCTCGCGCTCCGTGCTGGTAATCTCTGTGCGCGTCAGGGCAGGGGGGTGAGTTCCACTGACGTCAATGGTGGATGGTCCCCGCTCGGGGTGGGGGGTGCCGGCACAGGGGCGCAGCTGTTTCCTCCTCACCTGGAAACCAGATCTCACCTGAGCCTCGCGTCACCTTGGGCCTCCTGGCCCGCCACCTGCGCCCCTGCGCCGGGTGAGAGGCAGCTGCGACTCTGTCGCAGGCTCCTTGCACTAATTGCCACCTGTCACCTCATCCCGGCTTCCCCGAGGAGGTGTCGGGAGGCCCCGGGAAGCCCCCAGGGGTGGCCCTGGCCACTGGGAGCCTTGGGTCTCACTCTAGACCTCCTCGCTGAGCAGACCTGAGACGAGGGGACGCCGGAATCCGGGAGCTTTCCTGGGTCTCCCCCTCGCCAGCAGAATAGCCACAGGGAGGAGGAGGACAGGGTGAGTTCTCCTCACGGTGGACTGATGTGCTGACCAGCACGGACAGCTGCCCGCCCAGGTGAGACCACCTTGGAGTCGTGGGAGAGCGCCCGTCGTTGCTGCGGCCTCCATTCCCCTACTTGGTAAATAGCAGAATCAGACCAGAAAATAGTCATGATAATAGTAACAGTAATAACAACAACAGTATCCAGTGTACGTAAAGCATACACAGTAACCACGTGGGGTACGCCAAAGGAAATTCACCTAGAACATTAAGCATAACATTGGATATTGTGTATATGCTTACCTGAACTAGGGAAGGGAGAGAAAAATGAGGGAGGGTGTAACAAATATGACAAGAAATGTGCTCACTACCTTATTATGTAACTGTACCTCCTCTGTAATCCCCTTGTCAATAAAATTTAATTAAAAAATAAAATCAAAATATGGAACAACGAAAAAGAAAGTTCAGAAAAATCCCCAGCAACAACAACAATATAAAATGGGAACCTGGTAGGTTTGGTCCATATCTTTCCAGAAAGACAAGGATATACAGTGCTTCCCCTTCCCCTTCTTCCCCCCTTCTCTTTCCCTCCCCTCTCCTCCCCTTCCCTCTTCCCTTGCCTTCCTTCCCTCCAGCCCAGCATTTTGCTAGGAAACGGACACAAGGGTCTCCAGGATGTCTCTGCCAGGCTGGTTTGGGGCCAGGGTCCCCCAGATCTCAGCCTGCTGAGTAGCTGGGATTACAGGTGTGAGCTGCTAGCAGGGGCCCAGCTGATGCATTTCTAGTTTCTGTTTGCTAAACCTGGCAAGGCGGGGCGGGGGTGGGGGGTGGGGGAAGGGTGTCACTGTCTGCCCCCTAAGATTTGAAAGCGTGCCAGTGTCCTTTCCCTTAGCAGTGCGAAGCCACAGCCCCTGCTGGATCCCGACTGGTCCCGTGCAGTGTGCGGGGAGCCGTGGTTTTTATGTGCTCCTCCTTTGTGGCCTGTGATCTTTCTTACCCACATTCTTCCCAAGCCAGTGACAACATGTAACTGAGGAAACTGAGGCAGGAATGTGCTGGTGGGTGTATGGGCCTGTCATCTAGCCTGGGTCCGTGGCTCCTGCTGGTGTTAGAAGTGCACCTGTGGCTGGGGATATAGCCTTAGTGGCAAGAGTGCCTGCCTCGGATACACGAGGCCCTAGGTACGATTCCCCAGCACACATATACAGAAAACGGCCAGAAGCGGCGCTGTGGCTCAAGTGGCAGAGTGCTAGCAGCCTTGAGCGGGAAGAAGCCAGGGACAGTGCTCAGGCCCTGAGTCCAAGGCCCAGGACTGGCCAAAAAAAAAAAAAAGAAGTGCACCTGTTCATCAGGCCCTCATGACCCAGTGCAGAACACGCCATGGGCACACTTGACGCTTCCCCGCGCTCAGAGAGCTTAAGGAACCTGTGCAAAGTCACACAGCATTTGCGGATGGCTTCTAAGCGTTCAATTTGGCCACTAAGCAAGGAGTGTGGGGCTGCCAGTGGAGTGTTATACACAGTTTGTACACACATATGCACACACACAGCATACACACACACTTATACAGCCCTTTCTACAAACTTCTCTGGTGATGTTTTTGTGGAAGACTTCAACACTTAACACCATTCTCACAGAATTAGGGAGTGGGGCCCATTGCATTTGTGGGGCATCTGCCTGGAGATTGCTGGGGTGCTCATGACATAGCATCTCCCACATTCTCAGATTGCAGAGAGTGGGCGTCATGCAGCTCACCTGTTCACAAACCAGGACCAAGGTGGACCTCCGCGCATGCTTGTCCTGAGGGCATTCTCCTTGGGGAGAGGCCTGGCCTGGCTGGCTCAGGGACGGGGGGGAGCAGTGAGGGGCTGACAGAAGTGGGGACAAAGCCCCCAGCAGGGATGGTAAGGGTGCAGCCGAGCGGCTGGTGTTTTTGGAGGGCGAGGGCTGGAAGGCGCCCTGCCTGGGCCACCTTCAGGCTTTCCCCATCACAGAGGTGTCAGGTCGGCTCCCAGTGCCTGCAATTTCCCGGGCATCCATACCCTGGTCCACACTGCCCAGGGCCTGGTTAGAGAGCTCGCCCTGCCCAGGGCTGGGAGGGGGTTGCGTTACCCAGACAGTGGCACCAGGTGTGTGGAAACCTAAACCTCGTAGAGTCGTTGTGTAAACAGGGACCAGGGATCGGCACTTGCTCCTATAAAGAGCCAGGTAGTAGCCCGGGCCTGTCACCCTGGCTGCTCAGAGTGGGCGGGGGTCTGAGGATTGGGGTTTTGAGGCCAGCCCACGCAGACAAATCGAAGATTCGATGAGTAATTGAGCAAGGAAAGCTGCACGTGAGGGTGTGGCTCAGGTGGTAGAGGACCAGCCTTGGGAGGGGGAAAATGCCAAGTCATAGTGAAGGGCCTTGAGTTCAAGCACCAGAACGCACACACTCTCACACACACATGTGCAAGGGAGGCAGTAGAAAGTTTAAGCCTTCTAGGTCAGTCTCCATGTCAGCACCACAAGCGCTGCAGTTGTGGAATAAAAGCCATCGCAGAACATGTGAGCAAGTGACTCCACTGGGTTCCAATAAAAACTTTATTGACAAGCGCAAGATGGAGAGCAGATTTGGCTCTTGGGTAGCAGCTTTGTTGGTGTCTAGTGTGGTGGATGTGTGTGTTTCTTTTCCCAGACACCAGAGTGGGGGCAAATTAGAAAAAAAAAGGGCTTGGAAACATGGAAATTGGTGTGTGAAGAAGAAACAACAAATACATTGAAAGGCTAAGGATAAACGCCAGAGGAGCTCTGAAAGGGGAAAAAAGAAAGACAAGATGGACGGATAATAAATCCAGAGCTGTGCGAGTTGCTCGTTTGGGACATGAGACGCAGGAAGGTATCCGTTATTTTCTCCCGCACACATTGGGCGTCCAGGCGTTTCTGTGCTGGTTTAGGCTGGGGGGGGGGGAGGTGAGGCTCACATGCTTGCCCCCCTCCCACCCCATTGTTCCTGCCCTGCAGTGTAGTGCCCTTGTTACCCAGGACCATTCCGTCTTCCCGAGGTGAGGGTGGGGTAACGGGACGTCTCCACAGGTGACACCTGCTCCAGCGTGGGAGCCAGCAGCCGTCTCCCACTCCCCTGGAACCAGGTCCCCAGCCTCCCAACCCAGCCTTCCCTCCACGACTCCATTCAGAGGTGATGCAAGGCTCAGCAGCTGGATGTCCCCCGTGGCTGTCAGCCAGGAGGAGGGGGGATCCTCCTGCAAAAGTCCACTGGCCGCCGAACCCTGCCTCACAGGCTGCTTCTAGAAGTTTCTAGAACCTTCCAAAGGTTTGCACGCACACAGGAGACTGGAGATGTGAAAGAAGACTTTGCAGAATAACGTGGCTGTGGAATTGGGAGGCCGGTCACCAGAATCTGAACTCGGGGCTCCCTGGAGAGAACGCAGCCATGCTCACGTGTTCACAGAAGAGGGACAGGAAGGGCGAGGCAGGCGTGGGCGCTGCTGTCCACAGAGAGCCTGGGGGCTGCATGGCTCCTGGGAGGAGCTGGGCCCCCTGCGGAGCACAGGGGGGGCGGGGGGGGGGAACGTGGGAATTGAAATGGGGACAGGGGACGGCGGGATGCAAGGCCTCTGTGCCTGCACGCCGAGGCCCCAGCCTCATTATTTAAAAATAGCCTCCACTTTCTAACAAAACTTTCCTTGGGGCTAAAGCTAAATGTGGAAAATCTCAGCCCTAGGGGAAGCCGGAGTGATTTTCCCCGTGGAGCTAAAGGCCTGACAAGTGGGGACCAGGGTGGAAAGTTTTTAGGGTGTGGAGGCCGCAGTGGGCACAGGCCCGAGTGTGACATCAGGCGAGGCCTGGGAGGGGAGGGAGTGTTGGTGTCGCAGGACCCGGGTTCAAAATCCTGCCTCCACCGCTAAGGTGCCTGGGCGGGTTGTGTTTCAGCCTCTGAACCTGTAGTGCAGGTGCCATGACACAACTCTGCGGGCTGGTTTTATTTTATTCTGGGATCGAGCCAGGGGCAAGTGTGCCCCCCCCACCCCCCCTCCCCCCAGCCACCCCTCCAGCCAACAGTACCATTTTCACCTGTGGTAAAATATACACACCAGAACGTTCTTTGCTATTTGGGCATTGCTGGGGTTTGAGCTCGGTAGCCTCGAGCGCTTCCTTAGCTTTTCCTGCTCTTCGGCCTGATCCACAGCTCGGTGCCAGCGTTCTGGTGGTTCACTGGGGATAAGAGTCCCACGAAGTCCCAGCCTTGGGCGGCTTTGGACTTCGAGTCTCACATCTCAGCCTCCCGAGTCGCTCGGATGACAGGCGTGAGCCACGGACAGCCGCCCAGATTTTAACCATGGTCTCAACACCATCCATCGTTCTCACTTCCCCGGCAATCTCATGTAAGATGGGGAGGGGGAGGCACCCCACAAGTGCATATGGCCTCCAGTTCGGGTGTAGCTGAAGTTCCACAGATCCATAGGCTTATGGAGGTGATTTGCTCCCCTAAAGCAGCCCTGGATGGGAATGTGGGCCATTGTTTATTTTCTTTCCACCAAGGCTCTTTTCTCCTAGCTCTGAAAAGATAGCTGGGAGTGCCTACAACCTGGGCGGGAAGTTTGGGAGCCCGAGGGGGCCTGAACCTCCACTTCTGCTGTCCTGACTCGTCGGGGTTGGAGGGGTTAGCCCAGCCCCCAGCCACCCTCTCCCCAATTCCAGATTCTCTCTCCCTGCGGTGCGGCAAGCCAGTGGGCGCGGGCTGCGCAGGCAGGGCTGGGCGCCTGGAGCTTGCCGCTTCCGTGTCTGGGCACCTCGTTCAGAAGGGAGCAGGGTGCCCCCAGCCCCAGGAGCCTCCGGGGCTTGCTTGGGGCCACACAGCTCCCCAGGTGCAAGTGAGCAGCAGCTAGCATTGGCCTTGCTGTGTGTGCGTGCCGGGTGAAGGGCATCATGGGCCTGGGGCAGTGGCATTTGGGGGTTCCCAGGCCCCCCTTGCCCCCGCTGCTCACAGAACCCACTCCTGTGCCTGCTTCTGCGGCCCCCACATGGGACGGCACAGTATGGTTTTTAGCCCTTCAGTGCACCAGCCAATCATCTTTGAGCATGTGTGCACGCATGCGTATGTGCACCAGTACTGGGGACTTGAACTCAGGACCTCACGCTCTCTTTGGGCTTTTTTGCTCAAGGTTGACACTTCCCAATTGGAGCCACTTTCTGTCTTCTGGCCTTTTGATGGTTAATTGGAGATAAAAACAAAAACAAAATCTTACGGGTATGAACCACAATCCTCAGATCGCAGCCTCCTCCTGAGTCGCTAGGGTGACAGGCAGGAGCCACCAGCACCCTGGCTCAAATAATCTTAACCATAATGCCTGGCCCATAGCAGGTGCTCACGAAAACTCAGTGGTGGCTACAGCCACGAGGCAGTATGGAAGACTGTGGTTTCACCGTTCATGTTAAAATAGCCAGATTTAACTGTGGACTCGTCCTGTTTGTGATATACATTAATGATACGTTAAGGGAAAGAAGCCAGGAGCAATCTTGAGCCTTTACCCAAAGCTGGGGGGCAGGGGCCTTGCTGGGGTGTGGTGTTGCCAGGGTCTCTGTTCTCACTGGGGTTCAGGCTGTCCCCCCCCCCCCCCCCCCCCCGCTGTCCCTGGGCAGGGAATTTGCCTGTGGATCTGAATAGACCAGCTGCTGGAGCCCTTCCCGGGAACTCTCCCCGTCATCGGCCCCGCAGAGCCCAGAGCCAGGGATGTTTTGACAGCCGTCGCCCTGGCAACCATGGAAGGCGCTGTGCCTGGGGCTGGGGCCTCCGCGATTACATGACCCTCATGGGGTCTGATAACCCGGACAGCCTGGGCCCCACAGCCAGGAGCTGCCACACCTGCTCCACATAGGACTTGGGGTTTCTTCCCAGAGCCCCGACACCCGGTTTCAGTGATGCTGGTTCGGGCCAAGACCAGGAAGAATGTGTTGAGCACCGACCGCATGCCCAGCCAACTTGAGCCACTGTGCCTCCACTTCTGGTTTATGTCTTTTTTTTTTTTTTTTTTTTTGGCTGTTTTAATTGCAGATCTGAGTCTCCCATCCACTCAGCTTCCTGAGTAGCTGGGCTGACAGGTTGGTGTGTGTCCCCGTGTCCGGCCCCCCTGCTTTTCTAAAAGAATCACTAAGGGCCCTCTGCGTGAGCAAACCCCTAAACACGCTCCGTCTGTCTCCGTTTAGATTCTGAGTGCAAAATTTCCCGTTTCTCATTAGGGATCTCAGGACACGGTTATTTTTAGCTCTGTCACATGTCCTTGGACTTTTAATTTTTTTTTTTTGTTTATGCTGCTAAATTTATCAACCTGCTAACACAGTACAGTAATAAGGCTGAATCCAGAGGCTCCGGGTTGGGCCTGCGGAAATTTTCCATCTGCTGTGGAGGCGCTGGATCGCCCCCCAGTGGGCAGATGGGGAACTGCACCACAGGTTCCAGCCACTTTTCCCCACCCCCATCCCTCACTTTGCAGGGGCCAAGCCTGGTTGGGGGATGGAGTGGGGATGGGGGAATGGGGGAGACCCCTCACTCTGGCCCCTAGCCGTGCAGTCAGATGCTGGGCCTGGCTGGGCCTCGTGTCTTCCAGGAGTTCCGGGTCTGCTTGAAGGTGGACCTGGAAATCAGCCCCGTAGGCCCTCTAATCTGGCTCTGGGCGGCAGAGGGCGGAGGGGGAAGGGGGAGAACCCGCCTGGAAGGAGAAGCCCGGAGTTTGATCCTGATCTCCGTGCTTCTGCAGCCGGGTGCCCTCAGGCACGTGCCCACGTCTGCGTAATCTGCAGGACCATTCCCAGAGCTCATTTAGTGGGAAGAGGGAACATTACTACTGTATAGGCAGCATCTAGGGAGCAGGCCCCTGTCTTTATTTATGTGTTAACAAGAGTTTGCCGGACTTGGGTTAAAATCCCAGTTTGTCTGGGAGCCGTTCACACCTGTCATCCTAGCTTATTCAGGAGGCTGCGGTCTGAGGATCGTGGTTTGAAGGCCAACCAAGGCAGGAAAGTCCGTGAGTTTCTTATCTCTAATGAACCAGAAAAAAGCCAGAAGAATAGAGTTGTGGCTTGAGATAGAGTGCTAGCCTTGAACAAAAAAGCTAAGGGGAAACACCCAGGGGCCCTGAATTCAAACTCTAGTCTTGGCATGTGTGTGTGTGCGCACACACACACACCCTCTTTTCCACTCAGTAGACTGCTGACTTTGAGCCAGATACGTTGGGGCCACAGTCCCCTCTCACTTGCAGAATAGGGACAGTAGTCAGATGTGTGTCATGACGTCATGGTGAAGGCTGAATAATAAAAAGTGCCATCAGAGGGGTTGGCTTAGAAAGAACCTCTGAATAAACAGTCACAATAACCCCATGTCCTCAGCCTTCGGGGACTTGGTAGGAACAGCTACTGAGCCGGGCATGGTGGCTCACGCCTGTAATCCCAGCTACAAGCGAAGTAAAGATGGGAGGAAGTTTGAGGCCAAACTAGACGTTAATGAGATCCCATCTCAACCAATAAACGCTGGGCATGGTGGCACAGGCCTGTCATCCCAGCCGTGCGTAAACATTCAAAGGGGATCCTAGTTGAGATGCTATTAGAAAAATAACAAGCCGGTGCTGGTGGCTCGCGCCTGTCATCCTAGCTACTCAGGAGGCTGAGATCTGAGGGTTGCGGTTCGAAGCCAGTCCTGGAAGAAAAGTCCCCGTGAGACTCTTACGTCCAATTAGCCACTTCAAAACCGGAAGCGGCGCTGTGGCTCAAGTGGTAGAGCACCAGCCTTGAGTACAAAGAGGCTCCAAGACAGTGCCCAGGCCCTGAGTTCAAGCCCCATGACTGACAAAGAAAAGAAAAATAAAAGGTTAGTGGTGTGGCGCACGCAGCTCAGCCTGCGAGGGTGCACAGTTCAAATCTTGTACTGGCCAAAAAAAAAAAAAAATTACCCAACTTAGATTAGAAAAAAAACCATCAACATTTCCCTGCCTGTAGCCGTGGAAGCTGAAAAACCAGGTCAGCTGCCTCTCAGCCACTTAGAGAGCAGCAGGCAGCGCCTGCACCCGGGCCTGGGCCGGCCGGTCCTGCAGGGAGTCTGCCCTGGGGTCCGTCCCCTCCACGGGGAGGTCAGATGGCTTCCAGGCTTCCTTGGTTACTTGCGTGGCTCCCGCCGCCCACCAGAGAAGCGGTGCCAGCGCCCATGAGCTTGGATTCCCGACGCTCACGTCGAAGGGAACAGACGCAGACGCCTCTAATAATGCACATGTGTGCCGGTGCGGAGACTTGAACCCAGGGCCTGGGCGCTGCCCCTGAGCATTCTCACTCAAGCCGGTCCTCTTCCCACTTGAGCCAATGGCTCCACTTCCAGTTTGTTCTTGGTGGTTTCATGGGAGACAAAGAATCTCATGGACTTTCCTGCCTGGGCTGGCTTTGAACTGCGATCCTCAGATCTCAGCCTCCTGGGGAGCTGGGGTGCCAGGTGTGAGCCCCCCATGTGCGAGGCATGTCTGCTCTCCCCTCCCCCAGTTTCTGCCCCCTGCCCTGTGAGGCCCCGTGTTTTTCTGGGCTCAGTGTGAGCGGCTCCCCCTTTGCACTGGTCAGCGGCTGCCACGTGAACGCGTCGCCCTTTTGTGGCCCTTTGAAGCGGCCGCCGGGCGGGGTGTCAGGGGGGGAGCGGCTCACCCGTGCTGAGGTGCAGGGCGTGAGGGGAGTCGGCGTGGCTGCTCACGCCCGCACTCCCAGCCACCCCTGAGGTGAGGGGTGCGGGAGCGCAGCCGGATGGCAGGGCTCAGGAGCCCCCGGTCTCCAGCCAGTTGGTGTGGGATGGGCTTGGTGGTGCCTGCTGCCATCACCCCAGCTGTGTGGGAAGCACAGACAGGGGGACCACGATCCTGACTTCCCACGCAGAAGTGCGAGACCTCACGGGGGAAAAATCCCGGAAGCGGACAAGGCCTGGTGGGACAGATGGAGAGCTAGAGCGCCTGCCTAGCAAGCCGAGGCCCCGAGTTCAAGCCCTGGTGCTGCCCAGGAGGGGCCGCTGACCAGGCAGCCGGCAGCTGATGGCCGCCCTGGGGCTGGAGGTTCCTCTAAGGAATGGTTCTCCTGGGGGATGTGGCCTGGCGTGGCTGTGGGGGCGGCCCCCGTGGCCTCGTGGCTTCTCTGCGGCCGGGGTCTCTGGGACAGGCGCCATGCTCTCCGCGTCTGGAGGGCTCTGACGAGGGCTCACCGGGCGGTGTTTGTCCCCAGCCACAGGGCCCGCGGCTCCCAGGGCCGTGGGGCTGTGGCGGTGGCCGCCGGTGTTTGGGGTCCCGACCATGCTGGGAACGAGGAGCCCCTTGGTTATGGCGTCTGTTGGCTCAGTCAGTGTTTATGAAGAAGGGGGGAGAGATTTAGAAACATCCTTCTACGACTGCATCTTCTGACTGACTTTTCTCATTTTGGGTCCAATTGTTCCTGAAAGAAGTAGTTTCATTTTTAGAAAAACCTCACTGCCGTGTTTCCCTCCTCTTCCTTCTTCGTCGCTTTGCTGGTGCCCGGGTCTGCGTGACCGCTAGAGCCCTGCCTCTAGCCCAGCGCTTGCTGGTTCATTGCGGTTGAAGCCTAGCAGGCCTTTCTGCTCAGGCTGGCTCTGAACCATGATCCTCCCGATCTCAGCCTCCTGAACAGCTGGGATTACAGGCGTGGCCAACAGCACCCGGCCTCTTGCTTTTCTTCCATTGCATCCCAGCCCCGCAATGCAAGAGAATCAACGGGGTCCCGGGTTCATGACGTGAATCCTTGTGCAGGGCGGTGGCCTACCGCCTCACCCGTCTGCACTGGGGAGGAGGCTTCCAGAACCCGAGGCTTTGGGAGATGCCCACAGAGCTCAGCCTGGGCGGAGGGGGGCTGTCACGGAGGCGGGAGGTGGGGACGGGGCTCCCCCCTCTGGGTGTCCCGTCAGTGGCTCTGAGCCTGGGCCCTGTCGCTGTCTCCACAGAGCAAGCTGGTGAAGTACTTCAGCCGGCAGCTGTCCTGCAAGAAGAAGGTGGCCCTGCAGGAGCGCAGCGCCGAGCTCGACGGCTTCCCCCAGCTCCGTCACTGGTTCCGCATCGTGGACGTCCGCAAGGAAGTCGTGGAGGTGACCAGAGGCCACCCTGCTCCTCCCTCCCCTTCCCTCCCCTCCCCTCCCCTCCCCCAGAACCCAGCACGCACCTGCTCCACTCCCCTGGCTCGGCACCATCCCTGGCCTATGGTAGGCCCTCAAGAAAAGCAAACAGGATCCTGGGAGAGAAGAAAGTCAGATGGGAATCCTTCCGGCCCTCATGCTTGCTGGACTCCCTCTAGCCCAGTCATTTAATTCTCCGTGGATGTGTTTTCTGTCTTCTCACTCCCCCTGCCACGTGGGGACACTTGAATTGTGGCGAGGAGCCACCTGTCGTGGGACGTGGCATGGGCAGTGGCCGCCATATTGGATCACAGGGTCCGGGCCGTGGTCTTCCCGTGTATTCGCCGCGGGGAGCGGGACCCTCCCTCTTCCTCTCGGGCAGGAGGACAGTCTGTAATGTCTCGCTCATTGTCCAGCAGCGCTCAGACCTTGGCTGTTGTAGAAAACCTTGGGAGTTGCGGGTGATTTCCCAATGGCAAAACCAAGCCAGAGCATCTGGCTGGTGTTCCCCACTCCCGAGGCTAGGGGTTCCCCTCCAGGAGGGTGTCCCCCTCTCCAGACGGGCATTCCCCCCTCCAGGCTGGACCGCCCCCTCCTGTCCCAGAAACAGTAGGATTTCCTTACTCAGTGGGGCGAAACTTTTTCTGTAAAAACCACAGCCATCATGGAACCCCCCGGACCCCCCCAGGTCTAGACACCGCACCTGGGGCTTCCTAGGGAGAATTTCAGGTGTAGAGTCATGCACACCTTCAACAACCTTTTGAGTAGATGTAATGACTATCTCCTGCCCTTAGCCCTCCCTAATTGAATGTAGGTCTTGTATTTTAATGTGAATCTTATATTTAAGAGGGATCTTGGTATTTTCCTGTAATGTACAGATATGGCCACAAGAGGGCAGAGGACCCTGGAATCCTGCCCTACTACAGAATTGGTCCCTCCAATTTGATGTGCGAATCTGTATTTCCTTGTAATACTCAGGCATGGCCACAAGAGGGCAGGAGAACCCCACATTATCATCCTACCTTAGTGTCCCTCCTTCCAATTTAATGTCTATTTTCCTGTAATACTAAGGCACAGCCACAAGAGGGCAGGAGAACTCCAGCCTAGCCTAGCCTCCATCCTTCCAATTTACTGTGGTGTGTGTGTGTTGGTGTTGTATTTTTGTTGTAATATTCAGTTATGGCCACAAGAGGGCAGGAGAATGCCACAATATCACCCTAGTCTAGGATCATGGTGGCGTAGTTATTCCAAAACCTTTAAATGATGATTTCTTACATCATTACCATTGCTCGTGTGTGTGTGTGTGTGTGTGTGTGTGTGTGTGTGTGTGTGTGCATGTGCATGCCAGTCCTGGGCCTTGAACTCAGGGCCTGGACCAGTGTTCCTGAGCTTCTTTTGCTCAAGGCTAGCACTCTGGCACTTGAGCCACAGACAGCTCCATCTTTCTTTGTGATTAATTAGAGATAAGAGACTCATGGATGCTTCTGCCCAGGCGGCCTTTAAATCTCCCATCCTCAGATCTCAGATCTCAGCCTCCTGAGAAACTAGGATTACAGGCATTGAGCCACAGGCTCCCGGCTCCATTGGTGGCTCTTATATGCATAGGTAGATAAGCCTGTGTTTGACAGATCTGCAGCGCTTGGGGCAGCAGCCAGGAGGCCACAGCTCCCCCACATTTCTGGCTGGAGCCCTGCTTATCTGCCCACCGTGACTGTCCAGAGGCATCCCTTTTCTCTCCTGTGTACTATTTCCCAGCCCTGCCACATGTCCCTGGTGCTCAAGGCGCCTACAGTATCATTTGCAGCCCAGGCCATCCGGGACTTCCGGTTCCTTTCTCCTTCCAGCTTCAGAAACCTCAAGACAAACCCTGGAGGCTGTGGGGGAGGCCCAGGCCGGTGGGGCCTGGGTTGTGTGAAGGAATGGCGGGGGCCTGGGCTCCCAGGGAGCTAAGGGGTGGGGTAGCCTCCACAGGTGCTGAGTGATGCCTCCAGCGGCCTGGGGCTCCGGTGACCCCCTTCGCCCTCCCCTAGGAGATCTGCCCGGGGCCGCTGAGCCTGGAGGACCTGCTGGAGATGACGGAGCAGCAGGTGTGTGAGACGGTGGAGAAGTTCGGGGCCAACCCCGAGGAGTGCGCACGGCTCAACGCCTCGCTGTCCTGCCTGCGGGCCGTGCACTTGTCAGGTGAGCGGGGCGCCGGGAGAACCTGGGGGTGAGGGGGGGTGTGAGGGAGGGTGGGCTTGAGCCTGGGGGAGGGGGGGTCATCGGCTGGGGGGAGCAGTACCCCAAGATCTGAGGTGAGGGGCCGGCTTTTCCATTCCGGGCCGCGCGCATCTAGACTTCTGTTTTCCTGCGTAAAATGTCCCGTGTAGAATGTTCCATGGATCAGAACCTAACGGCGTGAGGGACGCGGCGGGGGTCATTGTGTGAGCGTGCTCGGCATCGCGGGTGCGATGACACGGGCTGGGAGGACGGGTTTTATGCCACGGAGTCATTTGTGGTGTATTATTATTATTTTGCCAGTACTGGGGCTTCAACTCAGGTCGGCTTTTTCACTTAACGGCGGTGCTTTACTGCGTGAGCCATACTGCCAAGCCCGGCTTTTTGCGCTTTAATTGGAGGTGGCATCTTTCTTGGTGTGCATCTCCTGGGTTTGAAGCTGGGGCCTGAGCGCCGTCCTTGAGCTTTTGTTTTGTTTCCTCTCAAGGCTGGCGCTCTACCGCTTGAGCCACGGCTCCGCTTGCAGCTTTTTGGTGATTAATTGCAGATGAGCGTTTCATGGACTTTCCTGCCTGGGTTGGCTTGGAACTGAGATCCTCAGATCCCAGCAATCCCTTGCACACATACACACTCTGTGTGCACGCCCATGTCCGTGTAGACGGGCACACGCATTTACACACGTGTGTAAGGACACACACGAGACAACCAAGGTGCATTTTGCGCCCTTTCCCAGTGTCCTCGCTGGTTCCTCCCCTCCTGTCCTCACCGTGGGTTGGGAAGGCTTTGGAGAAGGGGCCAATGGTGCCCCGTCCGGCTGCTCCGGCTGCTGCGGGGGCCGGGGGCCGGCTCCCGCGTTCCCCCTCCTACGCCGGCCTCAGCTCTCAAGGCCTGCGGCTCCCCTCAGACTTTCGGGGAAAGAATCACCCGCCGCGCTGCCCCCTTCCGTGCGTGGCTCCTCTGTGCGACCACAGGACCCAGGACACCAGGGTTTAATTTTTACCTATTTAATGGGGGGGGGGGATTTATTTATTTAATTACTTCGCAGTTCCGGGGCGTGTGCTGTGAACTCAGGCGGTGCTCCACCGCGCCAGTCGCACCCCTAGCTCTGTCTGCTCGAAGTCTTTTTCAGATAGAACACCAGTGTTTATGCCCGGGGTCCACCTGCACTGAGATTCCCCCCATTTCTGTGTCCCGTACAGCCAGATGGGGGTGTGGTTCTTTTGGTGGTGGTGGCGGCGGTGGGGCTTGAACTCTGGGCCTGGGCGCTGTCCCGAGCTCTTCAGCTCAAGGTGAGCGCTTTACCACACAGCACCACTTCCAGTTTTCTGGTGGTTCATTGGAGAGAAGACTCTCACAGACTTTCCCACCCGGGCTGGCTTTGAACCGTGATCCTCAGATCTCAGCCTCCTGAGCAGCTAGGATGACAGGCGTGAACCACTGGCTCCCGGCTCTTTTTTTTTTTCTTTTTTTTTTAAACGTTTGCACGGAGGCATGGCTCAGTGGGTAGAGCGCTAGCCAGTGAGTGAGAGTGTCAGGTACCGAGTTCGAGTTCTTGTCTCAGGTCTAAAGACAAAAAGAAAAGGAAAGCAGCCATGTTGTCCCCTCTGCTAGATGGCTTGTCTGCAGGTGGCGCCGGCTCCTGCCTGCTGGGGCCCCATCTCAGTCCCGGGGCGGAGCTGAATGGCTGGCGCCTCGCGGGGCTCCTCTACTGAGGCGGTTGCTGGAGAAGCGTCTCGTGGCCCGTGGTCCGTGGCCCGTGGCCCGTGGCTGGCCCCTGTGAGGCGTCTTGCTGTTCGCCTTCTCCCTGTGTGCTGGATGAAGCCTAATGACTTAGAGCGAGATAAGGCATTGTGGCCTCTGTGTGCTGACCCCTGACCCTTGACCCCGGAGTGTCACACAGGACACGGATCCGGCGATGCCCAGCCTCGCCCCCAGCCCCTCCCCGCCTCCCTGGCATCCCCTGCACCTTTTGCCTAGCCAGGCGCTCCTGTCTGAAGGAAAGCCTGGCTGAGTGACCACCGCGGGCACCGCTGGCCACGCTGAGGGTGACGGCCGGATTGTGACCCCCTCCCTCCCCCAGCACACAGGCCGAGCCCCCCCCCCAGTGCATGGGCCGAGCCCCTCCACCCCCCCGAGTGCACGAGCCGAGCCCCCCTCCCCCCAGTGCACAGGCTGAGCCCCCCTCCCCCCAGTGCTCAGGCTGAGCCCCGCCCCCCCAGTGCACAGGCTGAGGCCCCCTCCCCTCATGCACGGGCCGAGTCCCCCCACCCCCCCAGTGCATGGGCCGAGCCCCCCACCCCACCCAGCCCCCTCCACCCCCCGTGGTGTTTGGGGAACAGGGTTCCAGGGGAGCTGCGGGCGCACATGCAGCTGCTCTCCACCGGGGCACAGCACAGGGCCACCCGCCAAAGCAGCCACAAGAATTCCTTTCTGGAAGCTTCTATCCGGGGCCTAGCTGGTGGTGTTAAATCTCCTGATTTCCACCTTAACTAGCAGCATGACCCCCCAAACGCAGGAATAAAATTGTGCCTTTCTCGCCAGAGCCTCATCTCCCAAGGTCTGCGCCATGGTGTGTCAGCCTTGCCGTCAGAGGTTTGAACTCCCTGTGCGCCGGGCCTGGGTGTGCGGCAGCCTCGCGCCCGTGGGTGTGGCCGAGCGCGGTGGCTCACACCTGTAATCCCAGCTACCCGGGAGGCAGAGATGGGGAATCTAACGCTGCAGGGTGGCCTGGGGCAGAGCGTGGCCAGCCAGACCCCCTCTCACTCCACACGCGCGCGGTGTGGGGGCGTGGCCTGGACCCCGTCTCCTGGGAGGTGTAGGCCGCACTGCCCGGACCCCGCCTGCCTGGGTGCCCCTTTGGGAGCCGTGCCTTCTGTGGGGCGGCCCGGGGGCCGGTGCTTAGCTAGGAAATGGCCCTGCGGGGTGGATCCAGGGCGCTAAGCGGGTGTGGTATGCACAGACACGTCACATGCCACACATCACGTGTCACGTGCCACGTGTCACACATCACGTGCCACATGCTACACGTCACACGCCACACGCCACGTGCCACACGACAGGGAAAGCCAGTGGCTGGGAGTCAGCTTTCAGCAAAGGAATCCCCGGCTGCAGCCTTCCGCCGCTGACCCATCCAGCCTCCGTGGACTTGCCGCCCTGTCCTCTCCCCGGGTGCTGGGCTGTCTCCTTGTGTGACCCCAAGGGGTGACTCCAGGTGTGACTCCACATGACTCCATGTGCGAATATAAGCGCAACTCCCATGTGATACCCTCCTCCTCCTCCTCTCTCCTTTCTCCTCTTCCTTTTGATGCCCCCCTCCCCCCGCCCCCCCGCTGATGAGCAGTTCTGTGTGTCCGTCCTCAGCTTCCCGTGAATGAAGCCCAGCGGGGAGAGAGGACGCTGCCCCTGTCCTCCCTAAATCGTGCTGGGGCCCCCCACCCCCGGCTCTGTGTTGGGATCCTGGCTGGGTGGAGGTGGTGAGGCTGGTGCTGCGGGCACTGGGGGGACGGGGAGGGGTCCCGAGGCCGGGTGCTGCGGGCACTGGGGGGGGCTGGAGTCAGAGTCACTGGAGGGATGGGGCCAGGGGTCCGTGGAGCCATGGTTGGGGTCTCATACGGGGGCTGTTGGGGGTGGGTCAGAGCCGGTGAGGTTGGGGGGGCTTGGGGTGGCGGGTGGGGTGAGGCCGGGCACACACTGCTGGAGGAAGGGGCCCCCGGGGGCCGCAGGAAGCAGAGCTGCCTGAAATAGGTCAGCCTCAGCCGCTCCTGGCTTGAAGGATCCCCCCACCCGCCTGGCCAGCCTGTGGTCTCCCTTTGAGGAGAACAAAGAGAGAGAAGGATGTTGATTGCCTATTGTTCTCATTATTCGCTTTGATGTGGGGGAGGCCGACCCTCTCCTGCGTGGTCTGAGGCCACAGCCTCCTTTCCCTTGCGTGAGCTCCCGTCCTCCTGGCTCCTCAGGAGTCTTGATGTGCAGGTGACAGAGACTGGGGGCAGGCATAGAAATGCACACCTGTAATCCCAGCAACTTGGGAGGCAGAGATAGGAGGATCGTGGCTTGAGGCTGGCCAGGGAGAATATCATGGAGACCCAGTGTCAGCTAGCAAGCCAGCCATGGCGGCTCTCCTCTGTGATCTCAGCTCCGTGGGAGACGGAGATGGAGATGACTGCAGTTTCACCCAGATTGGGCAAGGAAAGTGAATGAGACCCCATCTCAACCAATGAATGGGCCACAGTAGCACACACCCGCCACCCCAGAGACAGCTCAGTTCTTGGCAAAAGAGGGTCGGCATATCTGGAAAAAAATGGAACAAAACAAACACTACCAACAGCTATTTAGAAATACGGAAAGCAGGGGCTGGGAATATGGCCTAGTGGCAAGAGTGCTTGCCTCCTACACATGAAGCTCTCGGTTCAATTCCCCAGCACCACATATACGGAAAACAGCCAGAAGTGACGCTGTGGCTCAGGTGGCAGAGTGCTAGCCTTGAGCGGGAAGAAGCCAGGGACAGTGCTCAGGCCCTGAGTCCAAGGCCCAGGACTGGCCAAAAAAAAAAGAAATACAGGAAGCAAGAAGACTAAGCGTGTGACTCAATGAGAGCCCTAAATAGTGCTCTGGGCTGGTGGAGGCCAAGAGGCCGGTGCTGGGCACGTGCGGGTGAGAACACAGGAGAAATTGAGGGAGCCAGGGGGCCGGTGCCCTGGGAACACGTGCATGAGAACACAGGAGAAGTTGTCGGAGGTGGAGCGGCTCAGCGCGGCCAGGCTGGGCTCCGGGTCCTCAGTCAAGTCAGCAGGGAGCAGAGGAGGCTGGGAGCCTGCCACACCCCTGGCCACACATACCCGTGTGTGCGCACATTCACACACATGCTCACACCAACACAGGCACACACACACCACTCACACATGCACACATGTGCACACACGCACACTCCCACACATACAGATGCATGCATACACACTCAATATTCACATGCATGCATGTACACACTCACATGCACACATGTGCTTGCACACTCAACATTCACATACACACACACCTCCCACCCCACCCGGCTCCTACTCTCTCCCTGGGGCCTTGTTTAAAACCTTGCAGGTCATCTGCAGATAAACAGCTCAGAGAGCCACAGTGGAGGTGAGGTGGAGTGGGGTGGTGTGGGGAGTGGGGAGCTGGGGTGGGGGCGGGGGTGGAGGTGATGAGGTGGGGGTGGGGTGGGGGTGATGAGGTCCAGGTGAGGGGCAGGGCTAGGTGGGGGATAGGGTGGGGGCGGGGTGGGAGCTCCGTCCAGCCCCCCTGCCCAGCCTGGGTGGACAGGGCCAGGTTCCATCCGGACAAATCTGCAGCACCTTCCCCTTGGGGACCGCGTCTGACGGTGTAGAAACAGCCACGCGTGTGTGAGTGTGTGACTCACCCACGCGCTCGCTTGAGCCAGCATGTAGGAGCCACCTGGGCGCCCACGCTGACTCCGTGCGTGACCTTGGGCAGATGTCCCCACCCCTCCAAGCTCCCGCTGCCCGGTCTGAAAGTTCAGGGAGTCTCCATCCTGGCCGTGGTTGAGGAGGAGATGAGATCAAGCGGACTCGCCGGGCCGGGTCGGGCCGGGCGACCAGGTGCGGAGCCACCTTGGTGGCCGGGCTGGGCCTTTTGGCCGTCGAGGGGCTGGGCTGGGGCTGTCCAGGTTAAAGCTTTCATATTCGGTCTCACCACCGAGCAGCCTTCTGGAAGGATCCCTTCTTTCTTTTCCTCTTTTCCAGTTTATAGATAAAGACGTCTAATTGCCCCAGTGGGATGGCACCTTGGGACGCTGTGTGGGGGGAGACGGCGGGGTGGGCGTGGTGGGGAGGAGGCGGGGTGGGCGTGGCTGGTGAGCGTGACGGGGGCAGGGTGGGCGTGGTTTGTGGGCGTGGCTGGTGGGTGTGGCGAGGAGGAGGCGGGGTGGGCGTGGTAAGGAGGAGGCGGGGTGGGCGTGGTGGGGAGGAGGCGGAGTGGGCGTGGTGGGTGGGCGTGACGGAGCAGATGGGCGTGGCTGGTGGGCGTGGCGAGAGGAGGCGGGGTGGGCGTGGCTGGTGGACGTGACGGGGGCAGGGTGGGCGTGGCTTGTGGGCGTGGCTGGTGGGCGTGGCGAGGAGGAGGCGGGGTGGGCGGGGTGGGGAGGAGGCGGGGTGGGCGTGGCTGGTGGGCGTGGCTGGTGGGCGTGGCTGGTGGGCGTGGCGAGGAGGAAGCGGGGTGGGCGTGGTGGGGAGGAGGCTGTGTGGATGAGGTGATCTGGGCCTGGCCAGGTGGGTGTGGCGTGGCCGTGGCCGGGTGGGCGTGGCCGTGGCCTGGGGCTGACCGTGGCCTGGAGCTCAGCGCGGCTTGCTTGCGGGAATGTCTTTGGATTTCTTGGCCCGGGGACATGCCGCATCTCTTTTCTGTCAGCGTCCAGGACTCTATTTATTTAATTTCCCTTTGGCTTTGGTTCCGACCCCCCTTGCCTTCCCCCTCCTCTCCTGGGAGCTGGTTTTCTCTTGTGTTCTTTCTAACCAGCGGGAATGACAGTATTCGTAATAGCAGCAGCAATAATGGTGATAATAAAAAACGGCAACAGATCCACCCAGTGCCCTGTCTTCTGGGATCAGAAGTTTGTGGGCTAAAATTCCAGCTGTCTCTTTAGAGGCATCTGTTGCTAACTAATAGCGTGGTGTTTTGCTTTTGGTTTCCCCCCCTCTCCCCAAGTCTTGCCTCAAAGGCTCCAGAGCGGAGAGAATTCTGACAAAATCATTTTAATCATCCGGAGAAGGCAGGCTTCCCTAGCATGCAGCACATTCTCGGCTTTTCTCCCTCTTCCCTTTAGGCTTCTCCTCCATTCTAGCCCAGGAAGTTCCCGGCGCATCGGCTTAGGGCCAGAGGGAGAGGTGTGCAGGAAAGACACGGCCTCCCTCATTTCTGAGCGGGCTCCCTCATCAGCCGGGGCAGTGATTTCATGTCCGGTCTTTTCACGGGGTGCACGGCTTGCTCGGTGAGCACTCACTCTCCCTTCACCGCTTCCCCGGGAAGGGGTGGCTGCCGCCATTCCCACCCTCAGGTCACGCAGCAGCAGTGCCCGGCCGGGGACCTGCACAAGGGGCGAGCGCCGGGGTCCTCGGCGGCCCCCGGTCATCAGCTCCCAGCTCCCCTGACCCAGAGCTGAGGTCAGAAAGAGATGCTCGGCCTCTCGGCCCTGCAAATCCTCTTCTGTAAAACAATGATACTCCTACTAGCTTATGGTTTATTTACACACACACACACATACACACACATATATATACATATATATATAGCCTGTCCTGGAGCTTGAACTCAGGGCCTGGACACTGTCTCTGAGCTTCTATTGCTCAAGACTAGCACTCTACCACTTGAGCCACAGCGCCACTTCTGGCCTTTTCTGTGTAGGTGGTGCTGAGGAATTGAACCCAGGTCTTTATGTATGCTAGGCAAATACTCTGCCATGAAGCCACATTCCCAGCCCTTATGATTAAAAACAAAAAACAGAAAACAACAATATAATACCTCATAGGTGTTAATGTACAACAACAACAATAATAACGATGACATATAGTGCTGATGGCCCATTTCCTCCATGCCAGGCACTTGATAGGACTGGCCAGGTTTACTCCTCTTGGTGCCCTTGCATGACAGTCACACCTATTCTTTTTTAATTTTTTTTTGGCCAGTCCTGGGGCTTGGGCTCAGGGCCTGAGCACTGTCCCTGGCTTCTTTTTGCTCAAGGCTAGCACTCTGCCACTTGAGCCACAGCACCACCTCTGGCCTTTTCTATATATGCGGTGCTGAGGAATCGAACCCAGGGCTTCATGTATACAAGGCAAGCACTCTTGCCACTAGGCCATATTCCCAGCCCCACCTATTCTTGATTCTCCACAGAGGAGCAAACCCAAGCTTTGCGCAGAGCTACTGTCCCAGGCCCGCACCCAGTCCCTGGCCAGCTGGGTGGGTGCCAGTGTCCGGGCCTTAAGCTCTGGCCCATCTCAAGTTAATTTGGACATAGGTGTGGAAACCAGGCAGAGCCTCAGTGTCTCCCAGCCAGAAGAGAGGAGAAGCCTCTTGGTGCCGGGGGTGCTGGTGGTGGCTGGGTCCCACTCCTCCCAGAGCAGACACACCTTCTGTCTTCCCCCAAAGGTGTCCTCCTCTCTCCCCTACCCCTTGTTTGTCATGGCTTTTGGAATTGAGAGGTATGTAGAAAAGAGAGGCAGCAAGCCGATGGTCCAGGCCTGTCATCCTAGCTACTCAGGAGGCTGAGATCTGAAGATCATGGTTCAAAGTCAGCCCTGGCAGGAAAGTTCATGAGACTCATCTTCAATAAACTACTACAAAACTGGAAATGGTATTGTGCCTCAAAGTGGTGGAGCATGAGCTCAGGATAGCGCCCAGGTCATGAGTTCAAGCCCCAGGACTAGCAGAGAGAGAGAGAGAGAGAGAGAGAGAGAGAGAGAGAGAGAGAGAGAGAGAGAGAGAGAGAGAGAGGTAGGTGCTCTCCACAAACATATAAGCAATACAGGGCTACTGGAGCTGTGTGTGTGTGTGTGCATGCGTGTGTGCACGTGCAAGTGACCATTGCTCACACCTGCCTGTGCTAACGCCAGCCAGTGCCCTCTGAAGGTCACCCTTCAGGTGTTCTGTGTCTCTTGCTTGTCATTTTCTGAATGTTTTGAGAGCGGAGGACTTGGCCCTTCCTTAAGAAGCCGCATGTATGAAGTATTTCTTTCTTTTGTTTGTTTGTTTATTAGAGTGTTTTGCCCTGCCCTTGCCTTTCAAAATATTTTTCCCCTCCTCTCCCGTGCCGGTGGCCTGGCCCTGCGCAGGGTAGCCAAGGCAGTCAGCAGGAAGGGCTACGCCAGCCCGAGGTCAGGATGGGGCCCTGGCGGAGGCTGCAGGCCGGGAGGGGGAGCACCTTCGCTGGAGGTGCAGCGGGCTTCAGCAGCAGGGGACCCGGCACGGGTGGAACAACACTGTCAGGCTGCAGCTGTTCATATCACAGGGTCAGAAGGAAGGGATAGGATCACTCACTCGTCCTTCTGACCTCCCTTCCTCTCCCTTTCTAGTGACGAACTAGTGAAACGATGCTTAAATGTAGTCTCCCACATTCTCCCTTTCTCTCTCTCTTACTCCATTCATCCATCCATCTCCATCTGTTCATCCTTCCTTCTGTCCACCTGTCCATGTACCTATGCATGCATGCTTCCATCCATCTACCCATCCATATATCAAACCATGTATCCACCTACCCACCTACCCATCCACCCATCCATCCATCCACCCACCCATCCGTCTACCTGTCCATCTATCCATCTACCCACCCACCCACCCATCCATCCACCCACCCACCCAGCCAGCCATCCATCCACCCACTCACCCACCCATCCATCCACCCACCCATCCATCCATCCCTCTATCCACCCCTCCGTCCACCCACCCATCTATCCATCCATCCATCACCATCCATCCATCCATCCAACCACACATGTACCCATCCATCCATGTATTCATCTATCTACCCATCCACTCTTCCAGCCATCTTCTTATCCATATATCTTTCCATAGAGAGTGAAAATGGTTGATGTGGAAGTATTCCCTTGTAATTCAGGACAGCTTCACCATAAGGGTGTCCTAGAGGAATTTGGCTATGTGTCTCTTCATTCACCCCCTTAGCTGTCCCCTCATCCATCTCCTACCTAGGCCCTCAGCCCCTCCTCTGCAGTAGATACTTTAAAGACTCAGCGATGCTGGGCCAGGACCCTGCCTGGGTGGATGAAACCATCGAGTGAGGAAGGCAGATACTCCATCCAACAAAGAAACACGACGATGTGAGACTGTGATAAATATTGGGATGGGAGCCATCTTAGCAAAGGAAGTTGGAGAAGGTCTTTCTGAGGAGATAGCATGGATCTGAGGAATGCAGAGGGCTGGGATGTGGAGGAAAGAGTGCTCTAGACCGAGGAGGTTATGTGAAAAGAAGAAGTGTGTTTCTCTTAGGAAATTGGCTGCCTTATCTGGCCAGAACAATGACTAGATCCATGTACCTATCTGTCAGTCATCCATGCACACATTCAGCCATTGCCCTGTCTGCCCAGCCACAGACCCATGTCCTCCCATTCACATGTCAATTATCCATCCACATACAGCCCACGCGTCTGTCTGTCCTTCCACAGACATCCATGAAGACCTCCTGCCCGGCAATAGCAAGGTGAATCCGAGACACATCCCTCCCCCCTTTCTTGGTCTCTTATCAGTGCCTAGAATTGCAGACTGCCCCCTCTTTTGAGGGCCATTCTTCTCTCTCCCCTTCTCAGGAAAAGCATGGTCCTGGAAGTTCTCCTGTCTCTACGGTCACTCATTGGGTCTGTCCCTTCTGTCTTAAACGTCACCTGTCTGAGGTGGGATTGCCCCTCTTCCTCCAGGATTGTCCTCATCTTAGTAAGCGTTGGCACCTTCTCTCTGGTTGGAAGTCATCCTGATGGCAGCCTAGCCCCACGATGCCTCGTGGACCCTGATGATGTTAATTCTGTTTTCAAAATGTGTCTTTCAGCTCCCTTCTTGCCCCTACGACCCTGGCCTCCTCTCTGCTTTCCTTGTTCCATGTTGCCTCCCCCCAAGGCTTTCTGTTTGGAGCCAGAATGAGCTCCTGTTCAAAACACGGCCTCTGTTCCAAGACCTCAGCCCCCCGGCCTCGTCCACCCCTGCTGACCTGGTGGTTTCAGCGCCTTACAGTTTTGTTTACTTCCCGAGCTTTCCTTTGCAGTTCTTGTGTGCTTTCTCATCTCAGGACCCCTATACTCTGGAGCAGGGCACCCCATCCTTTGTCTTCCTCCCTAGCTGTCACCTGCTGAATGTATTATACACTGAACGTATATATTTTGGCTTAAATGCATATTTCGCTGGAAAGTCTTCTTGTCCACGCCTCTCCCCAGCTCCAAATAACACCCCAGGATCCTTTGCTCATTGGATTGGTAGCACATGTCCCCGATTTTCATTCCTTGTTCATTTGTGCATGTTTACTTCCTGTCTGTGTCATCACACTGTAGATTCTTTGAGATGAAAGATGGTGTCCATCTGATTACCATTCTGTCCTGATGGCCCCTCCTCAGATCCCAACTCTCTGGTAACATTTGTTCAAATAAAACAAGAATGTTCCCAGGCATGTTTTTGTCTTTAGGGATATTGTCTGTCCACATAAAAATATACTAGGTAAGAAGTGGAATGAAAATAACTCAGCAACAGTGACGGACATGGCTGGGTAAGCTTGGGCTTCGTGCTGTGGACACACCATTGCACAGACAGGGATACAGAGGCATAAGGGGCCATCTCACTTGTCTGAAAGTCTCCCAGAAAGAGTGGCCAGGGATTTAAGTCTAGTTCTGACTTGTGTCCACATCCTATCTCTTATTCTTGACTCAAAAAGAGTTTTGGTGTAAGAAAATCCCAGTAATCTAATGCAGCTCTTAGAAGTTCTGAGAACTAGAGTTGATAGAGTTGAGTTGCTTTGAGATAGGGAGGTCGACCAGATGTCCCCATGTGAGCTTCTTTCTGGCTTTGGTAGCTTCTAAGAGGTCTTGAAGGCTGGCAGAGTTCACATGATGTTTTATATGGACTCCATCGCTGCCGATCTGAGGATCTGAGCTGAGCCTTTGGACAGGGGAGGGTGGTGGAGGAAGCAGAGTGCCTATGGTGCTGGGAGCGTGTGTGTGTGTGTGTGTGTGTGTGTGTGTGTGTGTGTGTGTGTGTGTGAGAGAGAGAGAGAGAGAGAGAGAGAGAGAGGGACCTTGGCTGCTGCCTCAGGTCTTTCTCTTTCTGTCTATTCCTCCTTGGCCAGGACCTGTAGCCAGAGCTTGCTTTTCAAATTGATTTCCAAGATAACGATCTGATTTAGTGATTTATCTGATTAGGCTTAAATGTATTATTACATACTTAAACATATTCCAGTGAGCTCAGAAAACGAACCACAGGACTGACCTGGGCTATGTTTCCGGGACCCACTGGAGCAAGTTCAAGAGAGGCATAATCTACTTAGAGGAAAACAGAACCAGGCTCTAATCCAATCAGCACCTGGTTAGGCAGAGCACCCCTCACCCCCTGGCCCATGACCTTGTGCTCCCAGACTAGCCTCTGGGGGCCTGGAAGGGGCCCAGGGGGGCTCTGTTCAGGATTTCCAAGATCGCCTTCACTTGCTCCGATGCTCCTCCTCTTCTCCCCCGCTGCCGAGCTGGGCCAGGGGCAGTCTTAGATGCCACTTGTTTATTGTTTTAAAGTTGTATTTATTTTTCTTTGGGACATTAAAATAATTTATAATCTGTAAAAATATTTGGGAAACAGAAAAGTATATATATATACACACATATATATTCCAATCAATTATAATCATGCCTATCTTCACATCTTAATGTGAGCTATTTCACATGAAGTATTTCAGTATTTAAAAGTGCTTTCAAAATCACCCAAGGAAGATACAATTACATTTTAATTATAATAATTTCCAGGCTTCTTCCTCCCCCCCATATCCATTTTTAACAAAAGAGAAATGATATTAAGATTAGATAGCTTGCCTCATACCCTTTTCCCCTTGGCTTCATTTATTTATTTTAGTCATGTTGTTAATTAGTTTTCTGAAAATCACTGGTGACACCTCATTTCTTCCTGCAAATATGGCAGTTTTGTACGACTGTTTAGGGTTCTGTGATGATTTATTTTCTCTTTTCTTCTGTGGTCTCTGGAGGGATTGTTTCTACGTGGATTAACATGTCACCCTCAGGTGGCCCAGGGGGCGCTTGGTGTGGGTAGATTTTCATGTGGTTCCCAGGGTATGTGCTGTACCTAGAAGGTAGGGTTGATGAGTGCGGAAGGTCAGCGACGCTCTGCAGCTCTCCGCTGCCTGATGCGGGCACTTCTCGCGCTGGACGGCTGCCTGGTGCAGACATCTCCCGTCCTGGACGGCTGTGGTGATGAGAGCTTGCTCCACTGCCGCTTTGTCTGGCTTTCCACCCTGAAATGAGCTCACTGGCTGCCATCACCAGGGAATTTCCCAGCATGCCTCCTGTCTACGCCTCCTCCCTTCCCCTCTGTCATCCCCACGGGTCTCATGCTAAATATCCTGTCCTCCGTGTGGGCTGGGCAGACCCAGTCCCTGGCATCCGTGGAGCCGTGGCTTGGTGGGGGAAATGGATGGTCAGCAGTGAATGATGTGACTGTGACCCCAGGGGTTGTAAGCTATAATGGGGGGGGGGGCATTTGCCTTTAGGGGGGATGCTGTGGTCAGCCCAGGCCGCCTTGGAAAGCGGCCTTTCTGGTAGCTTTTGCTTCTTTTTTGTTCTCTCTTCTCTGGACTAATCTTTGTCAGCTTCCCATGGGGTAAGAGTCTGAGCTCCTCTAAGGACTTGCCCTGTACTGGGCAGCCTGCGACGGCATTCATTTCTCCTCCTGCAGCTACAGAACACGCTCGCCAGGTTCATGGGCTGGCCTACATGCACAGATCACCCCAGTAAAACAACCCCAGTGTGTACATTGATCAATTGTGTCTCAGGTGCCAGACTCTGGGTCTGGTGCCCACCATGCATCCTGATGGCCACGACTCATTACTGTGGCCTAACACACTTGATGCTATTCCCAGATTATAGACCAGGGAGTGGAGGCACAGAGGGGCTAACAGCTTGCTCCAGGCCACACAGCCAAGAACAAACCTGAAATCATTGTTGATATCTGTCAACCCCATACTGGCACAAGCAAGGCTGTTTTCCAGGTGAGGAAGCTGCCCAAAGCCAGGTGGGGATATTGTGTTTGGCCTCTCAATGGTTTGACCCTAGAGATCACTCTTTAATCCCAGTGTTGGCCAGCTTTGGCTTTGGGGGGGCACGGTGGACAAGCTGGGAGTTGGGGAGGGCCCTGGCCATGAAGGGAGGAAGGATCTTTCTTTACTCATTGTCCTAGGCCCAGAGCTCCAGCTGGTCTTGTGGGTGGAGGTTTCCAGTAATTAATACCGAGGGCTGCGATTGAGATTCTGAGAGGAGGAGTAGGGATGAGGAGTCCTTTGTTTGTTTATTTTGGTTGCGGGGCTTGAACTCTGGACCTGGGCTCTGTCCCTGAGCTCTTCAGCTCAAGGCTAGCGCTCTACCACTTTAAGGCACAGCACCACTTCCGGTTTTCTGGTGGTTCATTGGAGATGAAAGTCTCAGGGACTTTCCTGCCCAGGCTGGCTTTGTACCACAATCCTCAGATCTCAGCTTCCTGAGTAGCTGGGATTGCAGGTATGAGCCACAGGTGCCTGCTTAGTCCTTTGTTTTGAGACAGTGTCTTACTCTGTAGCCCAGGCTATCCTGGGCTATCCTCCAATTCTGGATCCTCCTCCTTCAGCCTCTCCCTCCCTCCATGGCTGGGATTACAGGTGTGTGCCACCATACCCAACTGGAGTTCCTCTCTTTAGGGAGCAGCGAGCCTGCTGTGGGCCTGTAACTCTAAGCCAAAATGAATATTGACAATAGGAGACATACGAGCCCTGCCAGGCCCCTCCCCCTTCTCTCCATTTATTGAGTCATTAATTAGAACCATCTAATTTCCCATATCGTTTCGTTATGGGAGTGCGGGGGAGGGTGATTGAAAGAGAGAAAGGCAGATCATTATCTCCTGCCACACTCAGAGCCTAATGAAGTTTTGCTAGAATGGTTAGGAAATTCAGATGTGAAGAGACAGCTTATCTTCAGGGACTTCTCATCAGCAAACTTCTTCTGCCAGGGGACAGAAAGGCTGGGCAAGGCCCTCTGTGGCCTGCTGCAACTCCTGTGAGCGAGAGCTACACTTGGTTCAAGTCTGACTTCTAGGATTTTGGACAAGGTGTCTAGTAAAAGGATGTTGGCTCCTCAGCCCAGGCCTCTGAAGTCCTCTGAGCAGCCCTAGGCTTGAACTTGTGCTCTATTGGCATTTAGATCTGACAGGCTTTGGGCAGACCTGCATGCTCCCCTCCTCCCCCTCCTTCACCCCAGCATCCTTGCCTTGTGCCCAAAGCCGGATGTGAGTGAACGGAAATAATGCTGGGTGTATCATCTCAGCCACATCGGAGGTGGAGCTAGGAGGATTGGGGTCTGATTGTGAAACAATCTATAAAGCACTTGGACCCTGGGGGTGATGAACAGTAGCCTTTATGTTTTGCTTATGGATTCTGAGCCCTTGGGAGAAGACACAGAGGCTTGGTTTGATTGGCTCCATCATGGCTGGGGTGTGAATTTTCGTGCATGTGACAGAATAGCAGCAGCATTGCTGAAAACACCAGAAGTGTGGCTTCACCCCCCAGGGGGCGTGGCTTCACCACAGGAGGTGTGGCCTCACCCTCAGGAGGCGTGGCCTCACTCTCAGGAGGTATAGCTTCACCCCCAGGAGAAGGGGCTTCACCCCAGGGGACATGACCTCATTCTCAGGAGGTGTGGCCTCACCTTCAGGAGGCGGGGCTTCACCTCAGGGGGCGTGACCTCATCCTCAGGAGGCGGGGCTCCACTCTCAGGAGGTGTGGCCTAATCCTCAGGGGGTGTGACCTCATCCTCAGGAGGCGGGGCTCCACTCTTGTGTTCAGACTCACTCTGGGTCAGGTAGAGGCCAAGAATTCAGATTTTTGCCCAGCCCTTGGTGTTGCCCAAGCTGCTGGACAGGACTGTGCTTTAGGAAGCCAGATGCCTGAGGTGCCCTTCGCCCAGCTTGCTTCCCTTCCCCCTGGTAGAGCAGAGCAGCAGGATGTTTCTCCTGAAGCAGAAGGGGGGGACATGTCACCCCGTGTTGTCACACAGAGGTGTGGTCACGAGGAGGGGTCTCAGGTAGGTGGGGGCAGGCAGGGCCCGGAGGGCAGAGGTCACCCAGAGCCAGGTTGGGGTGCTATGGGGGAGAACATCCTCAGCCTGCACCGCAACCTCAGCGGTGGGACCCTGACACTTCTGCCACCCAGACGGTCTGACATGAGACCCACACACCATCTGGAAAAAATAAAATAAAACAAAACCCTTCTTTCTTGATGGATTTAGTGAAGACTCGCCAACTTATCAAATTCTGGTGCCTTTTGAGAAACATCCCAGAACACTTCAGTTTTGATTTAACTTAATTTCTGTCACAATCATCATTCTCCTGCATTCATTTATTTTTAGCTTTGTGTTATAAGCTCATTAGTGTTACCGATTTCTTTCTTTCATCCCTGTTTTTCCTTTTTTTTTTTTTTTTTTTCTCGGAGCAACCAAAATAGCACCCTCAAAAGAAAACAAAAAGACCCGCCGACCATCTGGGATGGCTCTGTGGCAAAGCCTTCTTCTCAGAGCAGTGGCCATGTTCCACACGCTGGCGGGAAATGACAGGAGGAGACGTCAGAAGTGGGCAGTTCATTGCCAGGCAGACATCACCTTTGAAATGGAGGGAGGCTTACTCCGTTGTGAGCTGGAGGTTGACAGAAATAGTGTGGAGCCATGCTGAAGGCAGTGGCTCACTCCTGTCATCCCAGCCACTCAGGAGGAGAGGAGAGCAGGAGGATCTCAGTTCCAGACTAACCTAGGCGTAAAGTTAAGGAGAGTCCCCTTCCACCGCCCCCCATCTCAATCAATAAAAATCTGGGGTTGTGGGGGCATGCCTGCCATCCATGCAAGACAGGAAGCATAAACAGGAAGGTTGGGATCCGGCCCAGTCATCAATGCAAGGTTCTACTGGAAAAAAATAGCTAAAGTGAAAAAAAAAGTGTGTGTGTGTGTGTGTGTGTGTGTGTGTGTGGTGTGTGTGGTTGAGTGCCTGTCTAACAAGGGCAAGGCTCTGAGTTCAAACCCTAGTATCTCTAATAAGAAAAAAAGTACAGTACAATGAGAAATAAGAATGATAGTTGGCTAAAGCACTTGAGTACATCTTATCAGAGTGAAAACACTCAGATGAGTTCTTCAGGTTCCGCTGGTCAGCAGTGCCCCGGTGGCAGGTCTTGGGGTGTGGGTGGCCTGGCTGACTGCTTCCTCTGCCTTGTTGTCCCCTCTCTCCTGCTGTTGCTCTGTGGTTTTAAGGTAGGGAGCAGGGGGAGGCTCAGGCTGGCAGGAATTGCGGGCTCCGTTTCCCCTTCTCTTTGTTCTGCAAGCCGGTGGTGGGTGGCAGTGACATCGTCTCCCCGCTCCCCGTCTCCCCTGTCAGCTCTCATCAGGACCCTGCAGCCCCCCTGCGGCAGCGCGGATTTCATCCCCCCAAGAAAAGGAAGTGTCATCCGGGTTGGGCTGGCGGAGCGGGCCCTTGGTAATGGATGGTGACAGGTGCCGGGGACTGCCACGCGGTTCCCAAGGCCCTGCCTGTGCGGGGAGACGGCTGAGCTTCCACCTCACCAAACGCCTAATACCGGCGCTGGGATGTGGCTGAACAGAAATGAGAAACTACTGGCGTGCGCCACCGGTTTGCGAACCTGGAACCTAGGGCCACGGGGATCCGGCCTCCACATCAGTGAGAGGCCAGGGAGCAGCAAATCCACAGAGACAGAAAGAAGATTGCTTGACACCAGAGGTGGGGGCTCGGCAGGGACAGAGGGGGCTGCTCAGCGGGAACCTGGCCTCCTCTCAGGGAGATGGGAGCAGCTGGGCATTGTGGTGAATGCCAGCATGGCTGTGGTGTGTAGCTAAACACATAGGTGCTGGGGGGGGGGGGAGAGGCGTCTCCTGTTGCTTTCACCCATGCCTGCAGCATGGGGTGCTAGGTGAGGCTGAATGACAGACCCCCTCCCCTGAGTTAGGCACCTTTACTCCCACATCCTCTTTGGGAACTGGTTCCAGAACATTCTCTGCTTTTTTTTTTTTTTTTTTTTTTTTGGCAAGTCCTGGGGTTTGGACTCAGGGCCTGGGCGCTGTCCCTGAGCCTCTTTTGCTCTAGACTAGCACTCTACTACCACTTGAGTCTCAGCACCACTTCCAGCTTTTTCTGAGTAGTCTAATGGAGAGAAGAGTCTCAGGGACTTTCCTGCCCAGGCTGGCTTGGAACTGTGATTCTCAGATCTCAGCCTCCTGAGTAGCTGGGATGACAGGTGTGAGCCATCAGTGCCGGCTCCTTTTCATTTTTGTGAGCCATCATTGCCCTAATCACATATTAGATGCTAATCCTTCTGTCCAGCTGCCTCCTGTATCCACTCACCACTGTCTCCCTCTCTTTCTCCCTGTCCCCATGGCCCTCCCGGGATGGGGGGGGGCACTGTTTTGATCTCTAGTTCTGAGACCCTTGATGGCCCTCCTCAGATCTGAGAACCTTTGGGGTTTGGCTGCTTTCCTTTCCATTTCTTCTTCCTCTACCTCTTCCTTTCCCCTCCCTCTTGGTCCTGGGCTGCCCCTCTCACCTCCTCCCATAACCACACTTCACAATAGGAGGTGTTTTACCACTTGAGCCACAGCTCCACTTCCAGGTTTTTGCTAGTTTATTGTAGATGAGGGTCTCTTAGATTGTTTTTCCTGCCCAGGCTGGCTTTGAACCTCCATCATCAGATTTCAGCCTCCTGAGTAGCTGGGAGGATGGGCGTGAGCCACCAGTGCCTAACTCTTAAATAAGTGCTGAGCATGGGGAGGGGTGGAATAGACATCAGAGTCCTTTGGGGAGATCCAGTGGTTATGGGGACTCCAGCCCTGCCACCCCCAGCCAGCAGGTGTCCTCTGGACACCACAGAAGAGCTTCTGGATGCTAAATGGGGTGACCCGCCATCTGGGTTGCACTGCAAGGAGGCCTCCCAGGAGGGAGACCCAGGACGGAGACTTTGAATGCAGTGGGGACAAACTGGCCAACCTCACCCCAAGACAGTCAGCTTTCACCTCATCCCCTCCATCTTGTCCAAACTCTCTTCTCTCTGGCCTTGAACTCCATCCCCCTCCACTGCCTGCTCCCAGTTCTGGGGAGGGGGGGAGGGCAGCCCTCCCTCTCTTCCTCAGGTGGTGCCTGAGGAAGGGGAGCAAATTCCTTCTCTCTCTATCTTCATGCACCACAAATCACCCAGTTATTACCTAACTCTGGGTTCTCTCCGAGAGAGGAGGGAGGGAGGGAAGAAGAAAAACATCATTTTGCCCCAAATTGCTTCAAGAATGGAAATATTGTTTCTTATGAATTAATATTCATTAAACAGATGAAGTAAACACAATGCATAGGCCATTTATCAGCCCAGAGTCAGCCTGCAATGATCAGTCAGATGGCACCAAGAGAAGCAATAATGGAGCCTGTGTGTGTGTGTGTGTGTGTGTGCGCGTGTGCATTTGTATCAGTATTGGGACTTGAACTCAGAGCCTTTTCCCTCAAGACTAGTGCTCTACCACTTGAGCCACAGCTCCACCATTGGTGGGGGTGTTGGTGGCTAAATGGAGATAAGGGTCTCACAGAATTTTCTGTCTGGGCTGGCTTTCAACTGAGATCCTCAGATCGCAGCCTCCTGATAGCTAAGATTACAGGTGTGAGCCACTGGTGCCTGGCTTCTGTTGACATCTTGATGTCAGTCCGGTGAGACTCCCTGTGACGTCTGCTTGCCCGTGGTTAGGGTAAGAAGCAGATGTAGGATTCAGCCACCGACTCACTTCTTTGTCGTAGCAGCCAGGCAGAGGCTCATACGCCTGCCTGCTGTTCCCAGGCTGGGGAGGAGTCAAGCTCCCTGTGTATCTCATGTTAGTGTTTCCAGCCTGAGGACAACTCTGTGGGGTGTGTGTGTGTGTGCGTGTGTGTGTGTGCAAGCCCGAGTGTGTGGCAGTGTGTGTGGTGTGATGCACTCTTGTGCATGCGTGCACACCTGAGTGTGAGTAGAGTGTGGGAGTGTGCCCCTGGCATTTGCCCTTCGAGCGCTGGGGTATTTATAGAGATGACTCACTGCATGAAAATAACTGGTTATTTTTATGATCGAGAGCATCAATCATGAACGCCATCTCCCTCTCTGGAGAAATCTCAGCCAACCAGCAGTGGAGACTGGGAGTCAGGATGAGTCAGCCTGGGGCCAGGAGCAGGGGCAGGACCACGCTCCTAATAATAGTTGCCCGGGTGGGGGGCGCTCTGGTCGCCAGGGGCGCTGGGTGTGCAGGACTGTGCACTGGGTCTGCGCACGAGGCCTCTGCACAGGGGCCCTGTGGGTGCAGGAGGAGGCCCAGGGGGCTCCAGGGCCTGAATCAGCACTTGGCTTTGCATCCTGCAGGGGGCTGGCCAGGTCCTTCTGGAAGCTACACAGCTCCTCTTGAGGGAATGGAGCATGCAGACAGAGAGACAGAGTTTCTGGTCCTTGCTCTGAGTTACGCTGAAATCCTAGCAACAGGGCTCCCAGGCCAGGATTCGCAGTGGGCGTGGCATGTCTCCCCCCCCCCCCCCTCTTTATGTGGCTGTCCCCACATCCTATGCAAATGTCCCCACAGGTCTCTGCTGTCTGGGCTGCCCTGGTGCCTGCTGTGTCCCATGCAATCCTGTCCCCCTCCCTCCCTCTCCTACCATGGGCCAGGGCCACCTTTCCAGAAGGTGCCTCTGCTCAGGGCGGTTTCTTGGCTGAATCCTTCTGCCTGCCTCCTTTCTGCAGACTCTGAGCTCCAGCCAGGCCCGCTCTTGGTTGGTTTGCCATTCACTCCTTCACTCAGTCAGTCACCGTCTGGGGGCCCCCCAGGTGACAGGCGTAGCCCTCTGTGGGAGAACGGAAAGCCGCGCAGACAAAGCTCCCACTTTTCTGGGCTTCACATTCCAGTTGGGGGAGATAGACAATAATAGGAAAGTCTGAGGCTAGGACTCTGTGCTGTGAAGAAAATAGAACCTTGATAGAATCCCAAGTGAGCGGGAGGCTCCTGGAGGAGGGGCATGGCAGTCCCAGAGAAGCAAGCTCCTGAAGGGTCTGGCGGGGAAGAGCTTTCCAAACAGGGACCAGCAGGGGCAGAGGATCTGTGGGGAGTAGGACTGTTGGAAGGATTACAGTACAGTCAGTGTGGCCAGAGGAGAGGCTGTATGGTGGAGGACAGGGGATGGAGGTGGGAAGGATGTGGGCTGGGCTTGGATCAGGGACAGGTGTTCCTATAGGCAGCAAGAAGAAGTTGAGATGTTGAGAGTGGTGGGGAACTGTTGAGGCTTCTGGTAGGAGAGTGAAGCTCTGCAGTATGGTTACAGAAAGCCAGTTGTCCTTGTTGAATGGGTTGTGAAGGAGGGAGGTGGGAGGCCGTCAAGAGCATGCCGTGTATGGCCAGGTGGGAGAGGAGGTGCATGTGGTGCTGGATGGTGCAGTGGCAGCTGGGATGGAGAGAGAAGGCAGATTTGGGAGAGTGTTCAGAGCAGCATGGGTGGGCCTTGCTCTGATGTGGGAAGCAGAGAGATGCATCAAGGCCAGAGGTTTTAGCCTTGGCAGCCGTGTTGAAGGCAGGGTGATGCCACAGGAATTAGCAGGGTGACGTTAGGGGTGGGCCCAGGGGGCTGATGTAAGCAGACACTTTCTTCCAGTTATACCCACTCCCAGACTTGGGAAGATGCCACCAACTCGCAGGAACTCTTATTTTTATTTTTGCCAGTACTGGGGTTTGAACTTAGGCTTGCTAGGCAGTGTCTACCACCGAGCTACGCCCACAATAGGTAAACCACGTCCTCACCGGACCACGCCCCCTACAGTGGACAGCCACGCCCATGCCGACAGAGCCACACCCACTCCAACGGAGCCACGCCCACTGCCTTCACAGTTTTGGGTGCTTACCATAGCCCATAGCCCCATGTGAACAGTTCAAGTTGGGAGCCGCCTCCAACTGCCAGCATCCGCCTGCCAGGTTGGGTTCGCAACCAGGGCTGTGATGCAATTAACTGAGTAATTACATTGCTAACATCTAACACCCATGGTTTTACTTCATCTGTGATGATGATTTTTGGCCCATCCTGGGGCTTGAACTCAGGGTCCTCATACTCTTGCTTGTTTGTTTTTTTTTTTTCTTTCCACTCAACACTGGCTCCTCTACCACTTAAACCATAGCTCCACTGGTGGCCTTTTGCTAGTTAATTGGAGATAAGAGTCTCATGGGTTTTTCTTCCTGCTCTGGCTTCAAATCGCTGGGATGATAGGCGTGAGCCACGGCAGCCTGATGGTTATCATTTTCTTTGCTATGACTACTGCAGATGCATATTTTCAAGTGGTGTCTAAAAGTTCTACTTCTTGCCCACAAGTTATAGGGATCAAACTAACAAGCACTTGGAAATGAGAGGGGGCATTCAGATGCCTGCTCTGAAATTCTAAGCTATACCTTTGCCTGTTTATACAGTTTTAATAGGAAGTGACAAAGAAATCAGACACTTGCCTAGGTTTCCTGAAATTATTTTCCCCCTCGAGAGATGGCTTTTATTTCTCTCGGTCTCTTATCAGAGGAGGCCAAAAGAAAAAAAAGGTGCATCGTGCGAATCCTTTTCATCATGCTGGAGACCTTTCATTTCCGAAGCCCCATTCCTGTCTCTCCGCCCATCTCCAGACTTGAAATAAAATGACTTTGGAGAAACGGGCGACAAGATAGGGAAGAGGACGATTAGCAACCCTGGGAGCGCCTTGTTGCCACACCTTTCCTATTTAAAATGAAAAATTACCTCGTTTTCCCCTCAGACTTTATTAAAAAGAGGATCAAAAGGGAGAGGGGAGGGGTTGAGAGGTTTCTGAAGCTCCCGCCAAGAGGAGGAGTGGAGTCCCTGGCAATTTAGCGGCTGGCAATTTGGGGTAGTGAAATGAGACCCCTTTCCCCCCCCCTCCTCCTTTTGCTTTTTCATCCCCAGACTTCTGCTTTTGAGACGGATGGAAAAGAAGAACACTTCATGGCAAAGGGAATTTGGTGGGGAGGGGCTGGTAAAGATTGGCTTCCATCCTTTTTGATCTTTTTAGACTTTGAAAAGAAACTTTAAGGGAGGCAGGGAAATTAGCCAGGTGGGAGGGGGTGTCAGGGAGAGCTGAACCCTCCGTGTGTGTGTGTGTGTGTGTGTGTGTGTGTGTGTGTGTGTGTGTCCCAGCATGGGTGCAGGCATGAAGGGCCCTGGGCCCTCTAACTCTCACACCGGCACGTGTCCCCCTCACTGTGAGACAGCATGAAACACATGCGGTTGCTTCTTGCTGGAATGTTCCAGGGCTGCTATAAGGCAGCCCCTGTCATTTAATTTTCTCACAGCTCTGGGGCTTGAAATGTGGAGTCAGGGTGTGTGTGCCAGACTGCACCCCTCTCAGGTCTGGGGGAACAGTCTGTTCTGAGCTTCTTTCTCCCTGAGTGTCGTCTGGTGAGGGCTGGTACTCCCTAGCATTCCTTGGCTCATAGCCCCATCCTTTCAATCTCCGCATCCATCTTTATGCAACCTTTCTATGTCTTCTATCTCTCTCTTTCATTCTTGCTAGTTAAGTGCTCTACCACTTGAGCTACCAATACTTTTTTTTTTAAAGTTATTATTATTTTTTAGTACAGTCTTAATATTTATGCCCAGGCTGGTCTGGGCTTTGATCTTCCTCCTCTTCCTATGTGACGAGTGTGTCAGGTGTGCATCACCGTGCCCATCCATTGGTTGAGATGGAGTCTTGCTAACTTTTCCTGGGCCTGGCCTCTAACTATCATCATCCTGACCTCTGCCTCTTGAGTGGCTGGGATTACAATGTAAAGCTACTGTGCCTGGCTCTGTCTTTTCCTCCTTAAGGATCTCACTAAGTAACCCAGGCTGGTCTTGAAATCATGATCTTTCTGTCTCAGACTCTCCAGCTCTGAGACTACAGGTGTGAGCCACTGTGTTCCTCTTATAAAGATACCAGTCATGGTTTACATCAGCAAGGACTCCTTTTCAATAGTGCATTTGCAAGGGTTCAGTGTATCTTTTGGGGGAACACAGTTGAACCCCCAAGAAGGGCTAGGTGAGTTTGGTCTTGGAGGCATGTGAGTAACACCTGGCACAATCTGTATGGCAAGGACTGAGTAATTTTGTGGCCCTGTGTCAGGCAGGAAACAAGATACGTCATGCGTTCCTCTGGTTTAATCCTCTATGGCACCTTGCAGATAGGCGATTTCTCATGTTTTTCCACGAATACTCTGGCAACACCATTCAGTACTAGTCATAAAGCTGGGTGACTTTACGCCTGTTCTTGTCCAAGCCTTGGAGCAACCTGGCCAGAGAGTTCTTCTGTTAGTTACAAATGGAGACACTGAGTCACAGTGAGGAAACACATGAGCCTGATGAAAACCAACCCATCAGCCGAGCTCCTTGCTTGCTGTTGGGTGGGTTGGGACTCCTTTCAGTCCAGGTGGCCTTCCCGGTTGGTGGTGGTGGGGGGAGGAGGAGGAGGAGGAGGAGGGGGGAGGGGGAGGAGGAGGGAGGAGGAGGGAGGAAGGGGAGGGAGAAGGAGGGAGGAGGAGGGAGGAGGAGGGAGGAGGAGGAGGAGGAGGAGGAGGAGGAGAAAGGAGGAGGAAGGAGACCTGCCTTCCCTCCACTGCCGCTTGGCTCTGTCCCCCCCCCCCCCCCCCCGTGTGCCCTGCCGCCTCCCCAGGCCCCATTCCCGGACCCTGGATCCGCACGGTCTGGAGAGCCAGGCTGGCCACGGGTCGTCCATCTGGGCCTCCTCCAACAAGCCCCTCGCCCCTCTGTGCCTCAGTCTCCTCGCCTGTAGGGTTTCCGTGTGTCCATATCATCTAGAGTGCACGTGCCACAGTGTGCCCATGACGCCACAGGCGTATGATGTGAGGGACACACCACTCACGCGAGTCCTCCCGTTTCCATGCAGGCGGGAACCTCTCCAAGCAAGACTGGACGATCCAGTGGCCCACCCCGGAGCCCGGGCCCGGCAAGGAGGACAGCCCGCTGTGCGCGGCGGAGCCCGCGGCCCGCGCCCGAGCCCCGCACCCGTCCCCGGGCCCCCGCGCGCCGCCGGCCCGCTGCGCCCCGCACTTGTGCCACCCCGGGCCCGGGGCGCAGGGGGACCCCCGGACCCACGGGGACCGGCTGTCCGTGGACCGCCCCGCGCCCCTGGAGTCGGGGCCCCGCTCCCTGCCGCCCTCGCCCCGGCAGCGGCACCACGCGGCGCGCACCCCGCCGCGGACCCCCAACATCGTGACGGTGACCCCGCCTGGCACGCCGCCCGCCCGCAGGAAGAACAAGCTGAAGCCCCCCGGAACCCCGCCGCCCTCCTCCCGCAAGCTGATCCACCTGATCCCCGGGTTCACCGCGCTGCATCGCAGCAAGTCCCACGAGTTCCAGCTGGGCCAGCGCCCGGACGAGGCCCACACCCCCAAGTGAGTTCCGGGGGACCCCACGCCCCCAAGTGAGTGTGGGGGACTCAACATCCCCAAGTGAGTGCGGGGGGGGGACCCAACATCCCCAAGTGAGTTCCAGGGGAATCCCCCAGGCCCCAAGTGAGTACAGGGGTGTGTCTGGGGACCCCCCCACAGTGTCATGTCAGTGCTGGGAGACCCCACCATACCAGAGAGCTGGCGGTCATTGGGAACCCTCTGTCCCTAAATGAGTACCTGGAGGACATTGCCTGGGGACCCCCATATCTCAAATGAGGGGGGGAGGCTTGTCTCGGGACTCCCACCCCCTCAGGTGAATGCTTGGGGACCCCACAGTCTCCCAGTGAGGGTGGAGGTAAGCACTGCTGGGGAGAGGGGGGGAGAAGGAGGGAGGGCCCATGAGGAGATGTTCTAATCGCTGGGCTGACCTCAGCTCACTTTGACTTGGTCTCTGCTGCTCCCAGATCTGCCAGGAAGTAGCCTTGGGGCCTTGGCCTTGACCTCGCTGAGTCTTAGCGTTCTCTCTGCGGGCTGGGTGGTTGGAGTACATTTCCATCTTTAAATTGGAGGTTATGACCCATTGGTGGGGTGATGGGACATTTGAATACACTGTGACCAGCATTTCCAAAAGGAAATAGAACTTAGAGTGGAATCTATTAGAATGTATGGCAGATGCTGGCAGTGTTGTTTCATGAAGCTTGTTCCCGTGTGTATGTATATATAATCCATGCATTTATACACACATGGTTTTGTTTTGCTCTGAGAATTCTCACTCCAGACATCTTTGATTCCAGAGTGAACCTCATCGGGGAGTGGGTGAGAAGGTGTGAGAGGCCAAGCCTGTGTCTGCCTGGTGGAAGGCAGCCACAGAGTTCTAGAACATTTGGGTTCCCCCCTCTCCCTCTCCCTCTCCCTCTCCCTCTCCCTCTCCCTCTCCCTCTCCCTCTCCCTCTCCCTCTCCCTCTCCCTCTCTCTCCCCCTCTCCCCTCCCTCCCCTCCCCCTCCCTCCCTCCCTCCCCCCTACCCCCCCCCCTCTCTCGTTTGGCAACTTTGCAGCCCTGCCAAACAGTCAAGCAGTGTGTGCTGCTAACTGGCGGCCTCTGGTCGCCTCTCATTTCTTCCTTCGTGGAGGTTCAAGAAAGAGTGTCTCTGAAAGCAGGACCAGCTGTTTCAGAGCTGTTTACGCTTGTCATCTTTGGAGCACCAAGCACCCTGGGAGGTCTTGGGTTGGCAGAAGGCTGCTTGAAAGATCTTTTATCCTTGGCTTTTTCAGACACAAGTGTGTCTATCTGATGTTTTCTCTTTTTTGTTGTTATTGTTGTTTGTTTTTAATCGTGTGCCTGGTAGCCTCTGTTGGGCCTCTTCAGGATGAGCTGCACCAGAAATGAGAAGTTATTAGCAAGGGCTCAGCTGGGCACCTGGTAGTCAAGGAATGCTGCCATGATTGTAACCAAACCCATGCCCACACATTTCTGTACAATGTTCCCGAAAGATCTATTGTCTTCTTTCCCTTTCCTTTTCTCTATACTTTTTTCACTTGGATTAAAGTATATGGCTTTATTTCTCTGTCATTATTATAAAAGGTGTGCACACATACAAGGGGAGAAAGGCTCTTTCACGTTCTTAGAGATTAATTCTCAGTAAACATGCAGGTTTAAACCACTCAGGGGCTATTATCAACACGGCGGGGGGGAGTATATATTGGTTTTCATACTTTCTTTTCTTTCTTGCCTTTTTTTCTGGTTCTTGGGTTAAACTCAGGGCCCCATGCTCTTGCTTGGCTTTTTTTGATCATGGGTGACATGCTACCACTTGAGCTACGCCTCCACTTGTTTTTTTTTTTTTTTTTTCCTGAATTCCAACTATGATTCTCAGATCTCAGCCTCCTGAGCAGCTGGGGTTACCAGCTACCAGCACCTGCCTGGTTCTTGCATTTTCGATGCACACTTCACGCATACACATACAGCCCAATAGCATTGAAGTCCTTCTTGAGGGGACAAAAATTGATTCTTGGATATGATGTTAAAATGATTTTTATACTCATTAGTGGTTCCCCCAAGGGCCATAGTACATAAACAGATACACAGCACATCTGTGGCACTACATTTAAAAAATAATCGATTTTGTTTACTTTGTATATTAATCATTGTCTTCATATAATGTATTTCTGGAGTCCAGTGTGATGATTCAACACGTCCATGTAATGTACCACTTATGTATGCAATTTGCACACTGTCAAGTCTGAAGAGCTTGCTTCTTTACCTTCTTAAGCGTTAACATTGTGCTTCACTCAGAAGACTGAGATCTGAGGATCTAGGTTTGAAGCCTCGTTGGGCAGGGAAGACAGTAAGACTCTTTTCTTCAATTAACCACCAAAAATCCAGAAATGGAGCTATGGTTCACTCAAGTGGTAGAGCACCAACCTTAAGCACAAATGCTCAGAGACAGTACCCAGGCTCTGAGTTTAAGTCCCAGGACCCGGGACACACACACACACACACACACACACACACACACACACACACACACACAGTTTTTGATCCACACATTCAAAGTAGCCATCATTTTGCAGGAAAACGTGGTGTTAAAATTGGAAGAGGATCCTAAAGAGATTCAAGTGGAAAGAGTTCGAGACATTGACATAGACCTGTGTGTGGAAATCTCTCCAACATTTCTCATCAGCCTTCTTAGGAGTTACTGTGGCTTCGTGGCCCAGTGCTCTGCATAATCACCACGGATTCCCTATAGTCAGGGGCAAGGGAGGGGGCGAGGAAGCAGAGTGGGAGAGGGAGGAGGAGTGGCAGAGGTCTTGACTCTCTTGACTCACATCCAGGGCCATTGTCAGGAAACCCTAAACATTCTTATGTGGGCAGTGATTTGCACTTTTTTCTATTTGACCTTCTTCTGTTAGTCTGTCAGGACGCTGATGACCTGTCCCCTCCCCCTCCTATTGTTTTGCCACAGCATGTGGAGAGGTACCGGGTGGGAAACCAAATCGTTTTTAATGCATTAGAAAGCTCAGAATTAAAAACAAATTCTCTTGTAAATTATTTTTTTTATTTCCACATCCTTTTTTTAAGAGGTAATTTTCAGCTACACGTTTTAACTAGAGAAATAACTCCTAGTACATCTTTATTTGGCAAATACAAGCTATATAAAATGTAAGCAATAAAAGGAGAATTCCCCCCTTCCCTTTGCTATAGTGAGCTACTCTAATTACACTTCTATTAATACGTCCATATGAATCCCTGCCTGCATCTAATCAGGTCTTCATGTGCATGCATGATTAGTGTTCTCTCTCTCTCTCTCTCTCTCTCTCTCTCTTTGTTGTTTCTGTCTGTCTCTCTTCTCTTTTTCATTGGTGGTACTAAGGTTTGAACTCAGGAGCAGGGGCTCACACTTTGTAGGTAAGTGCTAAACCACTTGAGCCACATCCATCATTCTTTTTTTTTTTTTTTTCAGATAAGGTCTCATGATTTTGTACAGACTGGTCAGGGCCTAGATCCTCCTATTTACACTTTCCATGTAGCTGAGATTACAGGCAAAACCCACCACCCCTAGCTTATTGGTTGAGGTGTGTGATCTTGTTTTTGAACCTCACTCTCTATACCCCATTAAATTCAGACTTGTGTTCATGGCCTGGGATATACCATTTGTAGTTGGGAAGTGAACAGCTGTCTGGAAAAGTGTCAATCAGTCATCAGCCAATCCACCATCCATCCATCCATCAATCAAAATTGGCCAGCTCAGTTAATCCGATTCCCATCCTTCCCCCGAAGTCCCTAATTGTGTGGACTAGAGCTTAGGGTGGGGTTTAAGATGCTTGAGAGAGGACGTGCAGGTAGGGTTGGAAAGGTTGGGACCGGAGTGTTGTCTTTAAGCTGTTGAGGATAATCTTTAGCTAGTGGCATTTCAGTGTGCTGTGTAGTTTTGCAGGGTGTGGTGCCAGCCCTGACTGAGATTCCTCCTACGATGGAGACAGAAGACACAGGCTTTCCCGAGGGGCTCCTTTGGGCCAGTAGATTTATGCCTTCTTTTTATCTTCCTTCCTGGTAATCGGGTTGGGCATATGCTCCTCTGCTTTCTCTCAGCTCTGCCACAGGCAGGCGCCAGGCTTCTGGGAGGGGGGTTGTCACTTGCTTGCCAAATTAAATATCCCAAATCTACCACTCTGGAGGGTGGTACCATCGCTGGGGAAGACAGAGAAGGCACTGGTCCATATCTGGATAATTGATCTATTTGATAGGATTTGAGATGAACCTTTTAGGGTGATGAATGGGAGATGTAAAAAAAAAAATTCCTTGCAGGGCCAACTTCTGCACCAAGCTGGAGCCACAGCTGCCTGGCTCTGAGATTTCAGATCATGGTGGGCGGCGTGGGGGCATCCGTGTGGGGTGGAAGAGTCACTTTGAGGCAGGCAGGACAATTCTTTTGGACAAACTGAGGGCCCTAGAAATGTGCAAAATAGGGAATGTGATGGAGAAGCCATTAAAAGTGAAGTCTGTGGCCTCTAGACACAAGTAACTGCAACCCAGGGTATGTTAAACATGGCACAAGTGAGCTCCCCACTGGGTCAGAGGCCAGTCTCAGGGCCTCCTTCGAGGGAAATGGGGCTCCACTAGGCGCTGTGCACACTGCCTTCCAGGGAAGGGTTTGGGAGTAGGGACTGACTGGTTCATGTGTGCAGGAACCACTTAGTTTGTGTCCCAGCAGGGCTCTGGAGAGTGATGACCCGTTTCTCAAAACTTCGAGGGGAGCAGAGGAGAAATGAGCAGAATAAACCAGTCCTGTGATGGGCAGCATAGTACAGAGCCCGGGTGACCCTGGAAGCAACGGCAGGACCTGCGGCCAGCTTAGCCTTGCACACCCTGGACCCTAATTTTTAAGTGCAGCACTACTTGGCTCTTGATGGCTGATCTGGGAACAGTACCCCAGAGGCATTTGGGGGCCTGTGTTCATGGGATGCGTAACTGCGTGGGCCCTTTCAGCTCTGTTCATTCCTGACAAATGATGTGGGTGTATGGTCTCCTGACTGAGGTGTCCATATATTCACACATTTGCTCAGTCTTTCACATAGCAAATTGAGGTTTCGGTGCCCATTAATGTCCAAGATTTGTGTAAGAGCCCTGGGGCATAGCGTTTCAAACACACATTAGAACAGGTGTACAAAACCCCCAGTCCTTTTCTTAAGGGACTTGGGGTCTAGAAGAGGCAGATTGAAAATACCAGGTATAATTCAGTTTAAAGGAAAAAAGGCTGGCACTGAGGTAGCCCAGGTGAAGAAACCTAAGACATGTTAGGAAGGCCAGGAACAGTTTCCTGAAGGAAGCATTGTCTCAGATGGCTGAGGAAAATGAACGGGCAAAGCATCAATACATCCGCCTGTGGCCAGTGCAGCCACCTGTTCTCTGCTGTTTTTCCTCCACTCCGCTGCTATAAGCAAAAGCAGCCATAGTAGTATGCAGACGGGCGTCCATGGCTGTGTTCCAGTAAAACTTTATTTGCACACATAAGCTGTGGGCTGGACTTGGCCTGTGTGCCGAAGTTTGCCAGCCCACACAAGAGTGCATAGAAGGAGACCATGTAAAGAGAGGGAGATATTTCCAGGTGGGCCATGAATACCGGAAGCTGAAATTTGCTGCATGGGGAGCTAAGCAGGAGTTCCTGGGAGCTCAGGTTATCCTGAGGCCAGTAGGGAACCTTCTAGAAGGATCTTACGGTGAAGGCCGTGATTCATCATGAGTCCCTTTAGCCATGGTGCATTTTGGCCTCAGTACTCAGTCCGGCTGCTTGGAGTCCTTCTTCCATTCCTCTTTTCCATGAATTCCAGCAGGTGTGCCCCCTGCCTCCCCGGGGCACAGCAGAGTGACACAGCTGGGCGGAAGTCAATGGGCGACGCTGCCATCTGCTCCCAGAGGCTGATGGCAGGACAGGGAGCCCCAGACCATCTTCTGGCACCAGTCACCCCGTGTGCGTCACCCCCTGCTGCCAGACAGTGGCTCCCCGTGGACCCCGTCCAGGCTATGCCTTGAAATGAACGTGGCCGGGAGCCGTCTGGTCGCTAGCTAAGCGCTCGCCATCACTCCTCCCGTTTCCTTAGACTGGAAGGATTTATTAACTTGAATTAATAGAGGAAGAATAAAAACCTTAACAACTTCACAGGCCTCCAGCTGGGGCCGCCTTTCCACCATGGCCAGGCTCCCGGAAGCTGCCAGGGAAACAGGCCAGCTTAGTTTTCTACATTGCCGTTCACGGTGATTGTCGCATCTTCCTTCCGGTCTTTGGTGGTGTTTGTGGACTGTGTTCTGTACATTGGGGTGGTGGCTGTTCTGTGTCCATCCCCTGAGTCTCAGGTGCAGGTGTTGGGATGATTAATCAGCCATGTGTCCCCCCCCCCCCCCCCCGCGCCGGCTGGGATGTGTTTGGCATCTCATGAGACCTGAGGTGCCAGCAGCTTTGACTTCACTTCCTGAAGTATGCAGACTTCAGGTAGTTCTAGAAACCATGTTCTTTGCCCCCAAAGGTACAGTCGTACTCCCTCCCCCCCGTCCCCCGTTGCAGTACTGGGGTTTGAACACAGGGCCTTGTACTTGCTTAGGCAAGTAAGTATCTACCCCTCGGGTCATGCCCCTAGTTCTGTTTCTTTATTTTTTTTTTAAAGTTAGCTTTTCAAATAGGATATCAACTTTATGTCTGGGCTGGCCTGGGCTGTGATTGTCCTATGTACTCTTCCCCTATTGCTAGGGTGATGGTGCACACTGCTGTGCCCAGCTTTTGTCGGCTGACCTGAGGTCTTATAAACTTTTCTGCCCAGGTTGGCCAGAAAATACAATCCTCCTCCCAATCTCAGCCTCCTGAGTATCTGGGATTACAGATCCCCTCCGGGCCTTTCACTTCTCTGCTTAACATCATGGGGTACACAGCTGAAGGCTCAGTGAATGTTTGGTGAATGAATGAATGAATGAACAAGTGAATGAATGAGGCAGTGCTTTTCTCAGTCCCTCCGTACCAGAAGCCCATTTCTAGTCTTTTCCTTGGTACGAAGCCAGCGCAAGGAGGGACCTCATGGCCACTTCCTTTCTCGCCTCCATCTTACTGGGCAGAGGACATGGCAGCCAGCAGCCAGAGCCAAAGGGAACCATCTTTATCTTCCTTTCCCCCAAATCTCAGTGTTGTTCTGACCTGCAGTTCAGAGACTGAACTTTCCTAACATGCTGTTGTCTAGGCAACCGATGTTTACGGTGCCATGGCAAGCCTGGCCCTGGGCGTGAATCCCTGGAGCTGCAGAAGTGAATGTCTTAGGGTTGGGGGCACACTTGCAGGTCAAGGGGTTCCAGGCACCCTTCACCTCCGGTACTGGGCCTTGACTTCAGGGCTTTGCACTCTTGTTTGACTTTTTCACTCAAGGCTGATACTCCACCTTTTGAGTTTTACAGCGTCACTTCTGGCTTTATTGCTGGTGTACTAGAAGTAAAGAGCCTCCTGGGCTTTCCTGCCCGGGCTTGGCTTTGCATCACTGTCTCCTGAGTAGCTAGGATCATAGATGTGAGCCACTGGTGCCCAACTCACGAAAGGAAATGTGTATTTCTTAGGTACCAGCTCCTGCCATGCCTGCATTTTCTCCCATGAGGAAGTTAGCACCTTAAAAAGTCCAGGAAGAGAGCAGTCTGGGTGCCTGGACTTGACCATCAGAGGCTGTGGCGCTCATGCCTTTGGGCTCTGCACATTTGTTGTGGCCGCTTGCCTTGGGCCAGAGGCAGCATGGAAGACTGGAGACCGCCACCTCCCAGCTTCCCCTTGTGCATCTGCAGCTTGCTCGGTGTAGGCCCCCAGCGTCACGTGAAATGACCACTGAGTGCCGTGGGGCAGGGAGCCGTGCCAGAGCTCTTCTCCATGCCTGGCGGCGCTTCCGGCGCTGGTGGATCTCAGGGGCTGCGTGGCCAGGCAAACCATCCTGAGTTCTCAGTTGTCCACTTAGGTTTTTCAAGACACAGTGTGAGGAGGCTAGAGGCTTGCTGGACACCTTCGGGGCCATTCAGAAGTTAATGTTCCATTCCAACTTATAACGGACAGCAGCTGGGATGTCTACCTAGGCCAATTTGCTGGGAGCAGCCCTGGAAACTTGGCCTCTGGTGAAGAATTTCTGTGTTTACTTAGGCATGGCAAGCACAAGTGGAACAAATTGACAGACCTGGCGCATGGTAGAGCTAAGTGGCAGGTGTCTTGGCCTATCTGCCCTTTTCTCTAGTGACTCTCGCTCCTTTTTCCTTATCAATGATAAAGAGGAAGGTGCATCCCAATTTTCCTTTCTCTTCTATGCCTTGCTTTATACAACTTTAAAAACGGAGCCTTTAAAAACCGGGCTTACTGGTGCACACATGTAATCTGAGCTACTTGGGCGGTGGAGACAGGAGGATCACAGTTCAAGGCCAACCCAGACAAACGTGAACAAAATTCTATCTCAGAAAACAAAAACGCCAAGCTGGGTGTGGTGGTACATGCCTGTCAAAATCCCAACTACTGGAGAGGCAGAGGTAAGAGGATTAGAGGATCACTGTCTGAGGCGAGCCTGGACAAAAAGCAGAAGGCCCTCTCTGAAAAACAAACAGTAAAAGCAACAGGTTTTGGCATGTGGCTCAAGTGGTAGAGTGTTTGTGTAGCAAGTCTTGGAATTGATTTCCCAGCACTGAAAAAGTTATAGGTAAGCACAGTTTTTATACGATAAAAACCTACACGTGTGTGTGTGTGTGTGTGTGTGTGTGTGTGTATGAGTGTGTGTGTGACTGAAAACAGCCAGAGAGAAAGGCCCTGGATGAGAACAGTCAGTGCCTGCCATGAGAACATCCTGTCTCAACAGGTGGCTTAGGCCTTAGCCCCACTTTGTCTCTGGCTCTGTGGACATCTTCAAGCCCTGCCCCCCCTCCCCCAGTCCCCAGTCTCCAGTCCCCAGTCTTCCTGGAATGAGCAGGTGCGGGTCTTGTTCTTCTTACCTAATGAATGAGTCATCCATGGGTCAGGCGAACACTTGCACACAGCCTGGGAGAGGGGAACAGGGTTGGGGGATGGAAAATGTCCCTTTGCTGGGTCTGTTTTGAGCATCTGGGTGCTCACTCTGGTCCTGTCTTGGCATTGCTGACCCCTCACCCCACCCCCAGTGATGGTTTGATTCGGGCCTTAGAGCATCCAGTGGCCCAGGATTGCGTGAGAGTGAGGGTCGGGGCAGGCTGTTGTTTTGCTGATGATCCAGAGAGATCCTTCTTGTTCGGTAGCCACCGCCAGCAGCAGCAGCAGCAGCCGCAGCCATCCGAAGCCACGTGACCTCCCAGAACAGAACCAGAGCATTCAGTTGCACATGGCACGGCCACTCAAGACGGGTAGTTGTTGCATTGGCAGGTGGTAGACAGCCGTGGCATGAGGTCGCACATTTTCAGACAGCTTGAGTTGGGCACGGGTGGCTCACACTTAAAACCCTAGCCAGTTGAGAGGCTGAGAGTGAACGGGGATCGCAGTTCCAGACCAGCCTGGGTAGAGATGTTTGCCAGACTCCATGTCAGTGGAAGAAGCTGGGCTTGGCATCTTGCACTTGACATCCCATCCAGACCGGGAAGCCTGAATTCAGCAGGTGCATAAAAGGTCCAGGTGTGCACCCTAGCTCAAAAATAGGCAGTGCAAACAAGGCCTGGGGGGTGTAGCTTAGTGGGAGAGTGCCTATCCAGCCAGTGTGAGGCCCGAGTTCAAATCTCAGTGATGTCAAAAGAAAAAAAAAGATAACTTCTATCTAAAATACTCATATAAGTATTTTTAGGTTAAATTTGAGGACTTAAAAAATATCTTCACAAGTCTTACGGTCCACAAGTTTGAGAATGATGAGAAACACCATACTTTACACAATTTTAAAGAAAACTCTTATCTGTGTGTGTCTGTGTGCGCGCGTGCGTATGCGTTCACACGCATGCCAGTCTTGGGGCTTGAACTTAGGCCTTGGTGCTGACCCTGAGCTGTTTTAGCTCCAGGCTAATTAGTACTCTACCACTTGAGCCACACAGCTCCAGTAAGCGTCTCATGGTCTTTCCTACTGGGACTGGCTTTGAACCATGCTCCTCAGATCTTAGCCTCCTGAGTAACTAGGATTACAGGCATGAGCCACTGAAGCCTAGTTTTGTCTGTCTGTCTCTCTTTCCCTCCCTCCCTCCGTCCCTCCCTCCTTCCCTCCCTTCCTTCCTTCCTTCCTTCCTTCCTTCCTTCCTTCCTTCCTTCCTTCCTTCCTTCCTTCCTTCTTTTCTTCCTTCCTTCCTTCCTTCCTCTCTGACTGTCTGTCTATTTGTCTACCAGTTACAGTTCTAGGACTTGAAGTCAAGGCCTGGGTGCTGACCCTTAGCTCTTTTGTTCAAGGCTAGCACTCTACCACTTGAGCTAGAGCTCCATGTATGGCTTTTTGGTGGTTAATTGTAGGTAAAAGTTTCATGGACTTTCCTGCCCAGGCTTTGAACATCGATCCTTTGATCTCTCAGCCTCTTGAGTTGCTAGGATGACAGGCATGAGCCACTGTTGCCTGGCTCCTATTAGATTTTTTTTTTTTCTCGGTTGTGGGGCTTGAACTCTGGGCCTGGGTGCTGTCCCTGAGCTCTTCAACTCAAGGCTAGCACTCTACCACTTGAGCCACAGAGCCATTTCCAGTTTTCTGGTGGTTAATTGGAGATAAGAGTCTCATGGGTTTTCCTGAGTGGGCTGGCTTTGAATCACGATCCTCATAGCTCAGCCTCTTGAGTAGCTAGGACTACAGGCACGAGCCATCAGCACCCGGCTCTATTAGCTTTTCTTATAAAGGAATCTTTTCCTTATGAAATGGTTTAAGAATCACAAGAAGTTACTGCCCAGAATTTCTTTTGTATCCTTCCTCCCACAACCGTCTCTTACATAACTACGACTCACGGTCACAAATGGGGCTCAGACATTGGAAAACAGTGATGACTCAGATGCAGATTTTATTTTGATTTCACTCAGGTTTTACATTTTAGTTTTTACATTTTATTGCTATGCTTTTTGTTACTATGCTTTGCACTTTTCCCCACCCCAGTCTTTGTGCTAGGGATTGAACCCAGGGCCTTGTGAATGTTAGGCAAGTTTTCTACCCCTTGAGCCACAGGAGGCCCAAGTTTGCTTCCACCTCAAGATCCTCCACCCTCTACCTGCTGAGTAGCTGGAACTACAGGAATGCACCAAGCTTTTCAGTGAATTTATCGTCATCCTCATCATTATTTTTGGTGGTAGTGGGGCTCTTTCCTGCACTTTCTGGGTGGAGGCAGAGACCCTCACCTCCTTCCTTAGGTGTTGTCTCCTGAGATCTATCTGCACAGGGATGATCTGTGATTGCTCCTTCCATTGATCTGCTCAGACCCAACCAACCCATGTAGTCACCACCATGTAGTCAAGAACATATACAGTATTCACAGACTTAGTCTCTACTGTCTCTCCGTCTCCCTTTGTTAACAGTCATATATCAGGGAGATCATGCCCCTTTGTTTTCTGTGTTCTAGGCTTGTCTCGCTCAACATTATTTGTTCGAGTTCTGACCATTTCCCTGCGAATAACAATATTTCACCATTCCTAATCGCTATGTAGTATTCCATTGTGTGTAAGTACCATATTTTTTGGATCCATTCGTCTGTGGAGGGGCATCTGGGTTGTTTCCATATTTTGGCTATTGTGAATTGTTTGAAGCACTTTTTTTTTTTGTCAGTCCTGGGGCTTGGACTCAGGGCCTCAGCACTGTCCCTGGCTTCCTTTGCTCAAGGCTAGCACTCTACCACTTGAGCCACAGCCCCACTTCTGGCTTTTTCTGTGTATGTGGTGCTGAGGAATAGAACCCAAGGCTTCATGCATGCTAGGCAAGCACTCTACCACTAAACCACATTCCCATCCTAGGTCCCTTGGTTATACTAGTAAGCATTCCTGGGCTCAAGAGCCATTGGAGTTAGCCACCTTATTGGGCTCTAGCTTATTCTAATGGCAGGGCTGGTAGGCTTGGCCTTGACTTTGGCCGAACCATCTCTTTCCTTCCACAACAGTGAACCATACGGATTCGGCAAAATGGCTCTAGAGAATGTGCTTTACTCATGACCCTCTGCATACTCCTAGTGCTTTCAGGAGAGGCCGTTTGCATTTAATTTATCATCTAGTTATACCACACTAGACCACACACCGTAAATCCTTGTGGAGTCAGCATCTAAATTGAGAGTCGAGAAAGTAAATTCCTTTGCTATCCTTGTTTTTTCCTCTTGATTAAGTCACAGCGTAACCAGGCTATTTGTTGGCTATTGTGACTGCAAGATTCATAGGCACGGTGAGATTCAGATACAGTTGGATCTAGGTGCTTAAGCAAATGTGTAAGGAACTCTGTTTCAACTACTTGCTCCCTGAGAGCTTTGCTCTCTTGTCATATTTCCCCCCTCTTCCCCCTGTTTCTCAAGTAGTTTCAGACTTATAATCTCAATGGGGAGAGAAACTGTTTTCTTGAAGTTTTTCTGGCATTAGAATCCATCAAATCAACCTTGAAGCCATCAGTGTACCCTGGGGGTGGGGGATGAGTTGGTTGGGACTGGTACACACACCTGCCTGTCCCACATGTTGTGCAAAACTGACATCACCTGCAGTTTAAACATGAGCAAAGCCTCAACTTTTGCTCAGATAAATTGTCCTGTTATAATAGAAGAGAAGGGGTCTGAATTAACCCAGTTTCCTTGAACAACCCTTCCCAGGCAATTTTAGATTACCCGGAAGTGTGGGAGTGGATCCTACTGACTCTGGTGATCTGAGGAGTCTCACAGTGAACTTTCTTTGCCCATCTCCTTGGTTTCTGAAACTCATTTGTGAACAAAACAGTTAAAAAAGAGTCAGGCCATACAGAATCAGATATGGTGGAGTATGCCTCTAATCCCAGCAGGAGGAGGTCACTGTCCTTCTGAGGTTAGGAGGATAGTGAATTCCAGGCCAGCCTGGGATACATAGTGAGACCCCATCTCTAAAACAAAAAACAAAAAAGCAAGCCAGACCGCGAGGGCTGGGAGAGAGTTACATAATATAGCCAGAGCTAGAGAGGAAAGGAATGGCGCGAGAAAAACCTCATTACAGAAACACTTTCATCTGAATAAAGTTCCCCTGGTTACTTTTGATTCTACTGTCTCCTCGGAGCCACAGGAAAACTCTGTGTGGTTAGCAGGTTAGCAGTTCTTAAATTCATTTATTGCACAAAGAAACTGAGACCTATTGAGGTTAATTGACTGGACCAAGGTCAGAGAGGTAATTAGTAAGAAATATGGAAGGACAGTTGGGCCGTTTTAGATGAGGGCTGCCTGGTAGAACTGTAATGCAGACCATATGTAATGAACAAATTCTCATAGCCCCTTTTGAAAAGCCAAGGAAACAGACGGAACTGATTTTTAAATAATTTTGTTATACCCAATCAATAAAAAGTCACTTTAACAAGTAATCCATTTAAGATGACATATTTGACATTACTTTCCCTCCCACCCCCTATCCCCTGGTTGGAAGTCTTTAAAATCAGGACATTTATTGGAAGCCTACAATTCATCTCAGTTCAGGATAGCTCGTTTTGGCCACATGTGAGCGATGGCCGCCATGTTGGATATGATGGCACACTCTGGGCTGTTCTTGGTGCAAGGAGTGGAGGCCATACATTCATTCATTCCATTCGGTAACTTATCTCTTAAGTACCTCTTACGTGCCAGATGCTGAGGACATGCCAGCAAATACCTGCATGGAATTCATTGCTGGTGACAAGGCTGGCAAGCTCCTGGCAAGATAATCTGAAGATACTCCAAGTGTTAGGAAAGAAAGAGTCAGGTTGAGAATGGTTGAGAAGTCCTGAGGTAATCTCTGTCCTTTTGAAGCTGAGATCAGAGAAATGGCCATAGAGAGTAGGGCCAGGGTAGGTAGAGGACTTTTCCAGAGAGAAAGAAAGATGTGCAAAGACCCCAAAGACAGGAAAATACATGTCCCAGGAGCTTGAAGACCAGTGTGGCCCAAAGGAGACTTTTTGCCTTTATATCCAAAGTGCCAATGAATATTTGTTGCACAGACAGATGGGGGGGGGGATGGATGAATGGGTGGATAGTTGGATTAGTGGGTGGGTATAGATGGGTGAATGGGTAGCTTGATGGATGGATAGGTAGATAAAAGGATGGATGTATAGCTAGGTGAATGGATAGGTGGACAGATAGATGGGTGTATAGACAAATTGGTGAATGGATGAATGGATGGATAGATAAATAGGTTGATGAGTAGAGGATAAGTGTGTCTGAATAGATGAATGGACAGATACATAGATACGTGGATGGATGGAAGGATGCAAGGAAGAATGGGTGGATGGATGGATGGGTGGGTGGGTGGATGAAAGATGGGTGGGTGGATGGAAGGATGGATGTGTGGAGGGGTGGATGGGAGGGTGGATGGATGTGTGGATGTGTGAATGTATGTGGATGTATGTATGGGTGGGTGGGTGGGTGGAGGGATGGCTGGCTGGATGGAAGGATGGGTGGGTGAAGGAGTGGATGGGAGGGTGGATGTGTGGATGTATGTGGGTGGGTGGATGGGTGGATGGATCAATGGATGGATGGATGTGTGGGTGGATGTGTGGATGGATGGATGGATCTGTGGGTGGATAGATGGGTGGATGTTGGCTAGATGGATGAGTGGATGGCTAGACACATAGAAACATGCATGATGGATGGGTGCATCAGTTATATGTCCTCTCTCTCTCTGTGTTTTGGGCCACAACCACTGCATTTGGTAGCAGCCTACCACCACAGCTTGTACAGCAGAAGCCTGCTACACCTGGTCCTTACAGGAATTTTCTTGACTTGTGACCAGTAAAATGGACTTGGCAGTAACTTCTTCAAGTAGCTGACGTGAGGGTCAGATGAGACGATCCGGTGGATGCCTCTGGCCCTGGCCTTTTGTAGCACATTTCCTAGCTGTGGACTTTGGCAGTTGGCTGGCGACCTTTCTCTGGGCTCTGCACCCACTGCTTGGGGGCTCTTCTTTGCTTCCAGGCACTGGGATGGGTGGTTGGGGCTCCTCTTTGCATCCCTCCTACTTGCAGTGTTTTGTTTATGGGGGTGGGGCGAGGGGGCATGGCCACAGCAGGTAGATTCCCACCCCTCACTGGCACATGGGTTGTGGGTCGGCTTAAGGGTTTGTGACTGTTAATTACAGCTGATCCTCCCTGCCAGGAAGCCCAGATCCTCATTGCTCTCAGTGGAGCAAAACTTAGCCAGCGCCCAGTAATGAGGGTATGGCCGAGTGAGCGAGCATGAGTGTGAATTTAGATGAGATTTTATGTATCCAGGGGCAACCCATGGAGGCAGAGTCCCTAAATGCCGGCTCACTCCCAGGTGAGTTGAAAAAAAGGAAATCAGAGCCGAGCGTGGATTTTCTCAGCTGTCAGGTGAAGCCAGAACCCTGGACATTGTGTAGTGAAGTTTCTTGGCCTCTGGGTGGTCGACATCGAGGCTGCCTAGTTCTGCACTCTGCTGTGCCCAGTGGGTGCTAACCAGCCCCTCTGCCACTGGCTGCCTCTAGCACCTGCACCCCACACTGTGACATGTTTCCTGGAGCCACCTGGGACACAGTGGCCTCATGGAGGTCACTGGGACTTGAAGACCAAAGGATGGGGGTGCCGGGGGTGGTGGTGGGAGGCAGCTGCTTTAGAGGACTGGGTGGAGAGGAGAGTTCCTGACTTCCCTGGGAGTGTGCACTGTGTGACCTAGGTGAGTCACTTAGCCTCTCTGAGGATTCCTGCTTCAGATAGAGGTAGTTGTGAGGTGTAAATGCGAGGGGGCCAGTTAAGTGCCAAGTGCAGGGCTGAGCCTCAGCGAGTATCCTCCTGTCTCTTCCTTTTGCTGGATGCTGGGCATGTTCTCTGGCTTTCTGTGGGGGTTGGGAGCTCAGCAGAGGAGGCACAAGCCTCGGAAGAAGAAGAGGTTGCCTGTGGCTCAGAGCCCTTTGCAGGACGGCACTGATCCTGAGCACCTTCTACCTGGTGCTCCAGAAAGAAGATAACAGATCAGCGAGATTTGAACCTTAAGTCGGTGCGGCCTGTGGCACAGTGCCTGGCGCTGGCGTGAATCGGTGATGGCTGCCACCTGATCAGGGAGAGACGGGTCCTCTTCCTCTGACCGTGCTGATGAACAGAGGAAAGGATGGGATAAATGTGGGTCTTCGTTGGCTGCCTCTGTCTCCCCCAGATGTCTCCTGGGAACCCGGAGTCAGGCTGGGGCAGTTGGTCTCTGCTGGTCCCCAGCAGCTCAGTCAGGCTGAGCCGGGAGGAGGAAGGAAGGCAGCCATGGGGTAGAGTTCAACTGCCCAGTGCCCTTTTTCTCCTTGGTCCTGTCCTCCCTTCCTCCTTCCCTCCCTCCCTCCCTGTCCCCACCCCTCCCATCTAAAATGAGAGAAGTCATCTATCCATGCCTATGTAACAGGGTCAACCGAAAAAGAAGAATCCAGGGGGAACCCACACATCCCTCAGTTCCTCTTGCCCGATTTTTGTCCCCCAAACAATTTCTCTTAAACGTTTGCTGTGAATTTTCCCCCTGAGAATAATAGTTAACATGCTGAGATTCACACACACGTTTGTCAGAGTTCTGAATATGCAGAGCCAGTTGGCAAGGTCTGTCCTCTGTTTTTCATCCATCCATCCATCATCTCTCTTCTGGATCATCTGTCTGGTCTATCGTATCTGTCATCTCTCCCTGCCTGGCCCTGCAAACAGCCCCCATGTGAATGGCCCCAGGCTAAGCGCAGCTCTTCTTCCTCAAAGCCCAGGTGGCTGCAGGAGGGATGGAGACAAGAGTGAGATAGGATGCTCCTACCTCAGCCTCCCTAGCACTGGGATTACAGGCATGTACCACCAAGCCTGGCTGGATGAAGCATTTTATTTATTTATTTATTTCGTCGTGGGGCTGGAACTTGGGGTCTGGACGCTGTCCCTGAGTTTTTTAGCTCAAGGCAAGCACTCTACCAGTTTGAGCCAGAGCTCCATTTCTGGTTTTCTGGTAGTTAATTGGAATTAAGATTATCATGGTCTTTCCTGACTGGGCTGGCTTTGAGCTGAGATCCTCAGATCTCAGTCTCCTGAGTAGCTGGGATTACAGGCATGAGCCACCAGTACCTGGTTTGGATAAACATTTTAAAAGAGGCATGACGTGGTACTCTGGTGGTCGAGGTAGAGGTGGCAGTAATATATTTAAAATCACTGGCATAAATGAGACATTTATGTAGCTCTAGGATGTGTTTCGTCCTGAGCCAAAAGCTTTGTGATACTCTTAATCCTTATAACCATGAGTATGATTACTGTTGAGCTACAGGTGGAGAAACTGAGACCCCAAAAGTTAAATGACAAGTCTGAAGCCCGTCCTACAGTCCCCAGAAGTTAAATTTGAACCCATGACTCCAAAGCTCACAGAAGGCCTCTTCTGTCCACACTAGTTTAAAGTCAGGTTCCTGTGCCCCGCCTCCCAGAGCATGTGGGGTACAGGAAGTGGGGTGCCTGGGTTCCCCCCAGCCCAGCTGAACAGAGCTTCCTAGCCAGCCTTGTCTTCACATTGCACTTGGAGTCCCATCCCTCACCCCCTCGCCTTATCCTTGTTCAATAAAAGATGAGAGGCAGATACGAAACCCAGATGCCCTCCAGGCCTCCTGTCACCTGTCACTTTTCCTCTCTAAAGAAAACAGAAGCAGGGATTTGAGGGTTTGGAGCAAGGAGCCATATTCAAATGTCCTCATTACCTGCCGGGCCTGGCTGTGCCGTTCCTGCATCTGTCCTCAGATCTGGGGCTCTGATTCGGCATTTCCACATCCCCGTAGGTCACTTCTTAAATGCTCACCCGGTGCCCACAATCCTGGCCCCCGGGAGCCAGCAGCAGGCTCACCTGGTGGCCTTCTTTGCTGGCATGGGGCGGGCGTGGACGGGCTCGCTCCAGCATGGCCAGCCCACTGTCCTTGGTCTGTGCCTTGCTCCACTGGCGTGCGTGACCTGCCATGTGTTTGATGGATTCCCTCTCTCAGGACACGAGGGGTGTTTGCCTGCGGGATGTGGAACTAGCCATGAAGAAAATTGGGGTGCAGTTTCTTGGCTGTTTCTCTCGGGGCCAGAAACCATCATGAGGCGTTCAGGCAGGGTTTTTGTTGTTGTTGTTGTTTTGTTTTTTTGTCAGTCCTGGGCTTGGACTCAGGGCCTGAGCACTGTCCCTGGCTTCTTTTTGCTCAAGGCTAGCACTCTGCCACTTGAGCCACAGTGCCACTTCTGGCCATTTTCTGTATATGTGGTGTCAAGGAATCGAACCCGGGGCTTCATGTATATGAGGCAAGCATTCTTGCCACTAGGCCACATTCCCAACCCCCAGGCAGGTTTTCCCCTGGCGGGTCCCCCATTTAGTTCCTGGCACCGAGTCCCAGGGCCTGTGAGGGGCTCAGCTTCAAGCCCAGCCCCTTACCACAGCCCCAGCCTTACCAAGAACTTTATTATTGATTTTAGTATTGGTCCTGGTGCTTGAACTCAGGGCCTGGATGCTATCCCTGAGTTTTTTTGTGCTCAAGGCTGGTGCTCTACCACTTGAGTCACAGTTTCAACCTCTGGCTTTTTGGTAGTTGATTGGAGATAGGAATCTCACAGACTTGCTTGTCTGGGCTGGCTTTGAACCACGAACCTCAGATCTCAGCCTCCTGAATAGCTAGGATTACAGGTGTGAACCACTAGTGCCCATTGTACATATTATTAATGCTCCCAAGCATTTACTGAACAAGCCAAAGAATCCATCTTCTACCCAAAGGTAGACGCAGATAGGTTCTCGCAAGATCTAGCAAATGGCAGAGCCCTGAGTTTGTGATTTAAACCCACCCTTGACTTTTGAGCCATCTGCCCCACACCCACTCCCCAACTCCATCCCGGCCATCTCCTCTTCCTCGGTGGGGCTTTTCAAAAACCAAGACAGTTGATCAAAGAGAAGGAGAAGGAAGCGAGGTCTCTCCTTGCGGCCCCTACCCAGCTGTGAGCAGCTGTGTGCACTCCCGGCTGCATCAGAACGTGAGTGTCGTTGGCCAGACAGGCTCTCTAGAGGGTTCCATTTGCAGCCCCTGCCCCTGCAGCCACTACCCCACTCTGCGGCCGCCTTTCATCCAGAGGAGGCATGAAATGGGGTTCCCTAGGCCCCCCCCCCCACCTCAATAGGGAAGTCAGTTCTTCCAAGACCAGGGCTTCTAGAAATCACCAAGGTCTGATTTGACACTATTCCTTGCCTTCAGAATTGTTCACCTCGGTGTGGTAAATGCAGGATGAGTCAGGCTCCATCGCCTGCCCGCCCGGAGACCTTTCTCCTCCTTCTTTCCCCTTTTGAGTTGGAGTGGATCTGTTCCATGTCCGATTATAGATCCTGTTTTGGGGTCTTACTAACTTACATTTTTTAAAACTATTTGGAATATTTGAGTGCCTGTTACGTGCTGCTAAGTAGTTCTGGGGCTAGGAGAAGACAGACAAGAGTTCTATTCTTGCCGGGCAGTTCTGAGGAGGGGACATCCATCCAACCCTCTTACAGAATACTATGCAGTCAGTAAAAAGAATGAGGTGGCCCTTTTTCTGTACGTATCACAGGCTTTGTGGCCATGAGGTGGATTACTCTGAGAATCACTCAGCTCTGCTGTAGCCGCCGGTGACAAACGAATGTGGCAGTGCCCCCGTACAATGACATGAACGCCGGCATCTTGGCCCTAGGCTGCGGGGCAGAGGTGTTTGGTGTGGGGTGGGTCTGTGATGGGGCGTCACGTTTGACATATGCTTTCCACGGGGGACACTCACTGGATGGAAGTCTGAAGCTGTGGAGGAAGTCAGCTGGGGACAGATAGAGACATAGCATGTGCAAAGGTCCTGAAACAGGCAAGGGAACATGTAACCTGCATTTGGGTAACTAAAAAATAGTAGGGTTGGGGTTGGGAGTGTGGCTTCGTGGTAGAGTGCTTGCCTAGCATGGGTGAGGCCCTGGGTTCAGTTTCTTGCTACCACATAAAAATTAAATAAAAAAAAAAAAGGAATAGTAGGGTTGAGGAAACAGAATGAATAGATGCCAGATGGCTTGGAGGATTTATGGGCTGTGTGAGTTTCTCAGGGCTTCTGTAACAAGTGCTCTCACACTTGGAGGCTTAAGGCAATAGACATTTGTGTCTCATCGTCCTGGAGGCTAGACCTCTGGCTAAAATGCTCGCTTTCCTCCAGAGCCTCTGTTGTCCGACCGGGGCCGGCTTCAGGCGGTTCTCAGCAGTTGGTTTGTGGCCTGTTATTTCAGGCCCCGCCTCCATCTTCCCAAGCCCTCCGCTCTTCTGTCGGGGTCAGGGCGCTCATCGCTGGGCGTAGGGATACGCTGGACAATGTAAGACTTCATCTCCCCAGTCCTTAAGTAACATTGGCAAGGATTGTGCCTCCACACACAGTGACGCTCCCCGGTCCTGGCGGCCCTTAGCCCACACGGGTAAGGAGTGTGGCCCCACTCCGCCTTCCAGGAGCCCAGTGGAGAATTGGATCTCGATTCTGTGAGATGTGAAAAGCAGAACTGTGGCGCGAACAGATTTATGCTTCCATGTGTTTTCAGGTCTGAGGACCAGGAGGGGCAGTGAATACTCAGGTCGGCCGAGGGCCGAGTCCTGGGTGAGGAGGGGAGGTGTTGAGGGGGAGATGGAGTCGGGCACTCATGCCTGTAATCCCAGTTACTCTGGAGGTAGAGATCGAGAAGATAGCAGTTTGAGGTGTTTCCAGGCAGAATGTTTGGGAGACCTCATCTCAGTCGCTAGCTGGGTGTGGTGACACACCCCGGCCATTCTAACTTGGCAGGAGGCTGACGTTGGGCGGTTCCTGGTCCGGGTTGGCTCCAGAGAAAAGTGAGACCCTATCGCAAAAAAAAAAAAAAAAAAACCACACAAGAAAAACAAAAAAGCCAGAGGACAAGGGCTGGAGGCATGGTTCAAGTGGGAGAATGCCTGCTTCAGAAATGCAAGACTCTGAGTTCAAAGTCTAGTATCCACAAAGAACGAGAGGAAGAAGAAGCAGCAGCAGAAGAAACTAAAGCTTTAGAGCTGGGTGCTGGTGGCTCACACCTGTCATCCTAACTACTCGGGAGGCTGACCTGTGAGGATCGCAGTTCAGAGTCAACCCAGGCAGGAAAATCCATGAGGCTCTTATCTCCAGTGGATTGCCAGAAAACTGGAAGTGGATCTGTGGCTCAAAGTCGTAGAGTGCTAGCCTTGAGTGAAAGGAGCTCAGGGACAGTGCCCAGGCCCGGAGTTCAAGACCTAGGACTGAAAGGTTTAGGATATAATCCTAGTACTGAAGAGGCAGAGAGAGGAGGTTTATGAGTTGAGGCCAGCCTCAACTACCAAGTGAGACTCTGTCTCCAGGAAAAAGAAAACAGGACTTAGGCGATAAAGTAAGAGTTCCTTTTTACCTGCAGAAGTGTTGGTGGGGGTGCTAGGGCTGTAGGGGCCCATTAGGAGCGTTTGCAAAGTGCTCTTCCATTTCTCTGAGGGACGCCCACATTGCTACACCATGGCGACCCCCTCATGTGGCTTTTCTCATGGATACACCCATTTGTGCAGTTGGTAGCGGCTGCCAGGCAATTCCGGTGCGAACCGGCTTTATCCATCCACAGCACACGGGTGCACCATTAATTCTCAGTGACATTATTACCATTTAAACAAAATAGGACAACCTTGTTCTGCACAGGAAGGAATGGAGAAGAAAGGAAGTTTGCTGCTCAGGGTGGGTGGCGGGTTTCACTGGCATTTCACACAGGCTGGGTTTGGACCTTTTGCCTGGGCTAACCGCAGACCCACAATCCTCCTCCTCCCTCCTCCCGGGAAGCTGGGATTACAGGCATGAAGCCCCTGGCCTGAGCTTGGGGCCCTGACTGCCCTGACCACTTAGAGGAATGTGTGCGGCCTCAGCCTCTGGGACGCGATCTCGCTTCCCTCGGGCTCCACCCTCCACGGGGTTTCTTGTGATCCAGGTAATGGGGTGAAGTGGGACCTTGGGAAACGCAGGCCGTGGCCTAGCTTTGTCCCCCGCGGGGGGAGGGGTGAGTGGCAGGGGGCTCCAGGACGCACCTCCACGGACTCGAGTTTTACAGCTCCTTTATGACTCGTCATGAAGACTTGGCATTTGTTTTGGGGATGTGGGGAGTCCTGAACTTGTCATCTGCAGCAAGCTGGGGGGGTAGCACTGGACCACAGGACAACTGGGTGCCCAGTAGTGTCACCCTGCAGTTGTTGGTCCCCACAGGACGCACCCCCAGTGGCCACCGGCCTCTGTGGCTTTGTGGGCCCTTTGGCGGTCTGGGAGGAGACCCTGCCTTTTCTTCCGGTGTCTCATTTACTCTCTGGTCCCCACAAATCCTTCTTCTCCTGTGCCCGCTTTCCCTTATCCACAGGTGGACATCCACTTGCCAACATGGTGTGTGCTCCAGTCCTGGGGCCTGGGGCACTGTCCCTGAGCTTTTCCATGCAATACTGGCCTTCTGCCATCTGCACCACAGCACCATTTCTGGCTTTTTGGGTGGTTATTGGAGATAAGAGTCTTTCCTGGCTGGCTTAGAACTTCCAGTGTCAGATCGCAGCCTCCTGAGTAGGTAGGGTTACAGACAGGAGCCTCTGGCACCTGGCTCACAGGTTGTTTTTATTGTGGTAAAACAGACATAGCATAAAATCGACCTTTTAAACTGTGTACAAGGGTAGAGCTTGGTGGCATTGTGTACATTTGTGTTGTACTGCCATCTCCCTTGTCCATCTCCAGGACTGCCTTGTCCCAAATGGAAACTGTCCACCCCTGAGGTTCTCCATCCTGCCCCCACCCCGGCCCCACACTCCCCTCCCCCCTGAGGTTCTCCATCCTGCCCCCCGCCCGGGTCCCACACTTCCTGTGAGCTTGACTCCTGTTTTGGCTTCATGTAGGCTTCTTTCACTGAGCACCAAGCCCTTAAGGAAGTCATCCATATTGCTACGTGGGTCAGAATCTACTTCCTGTGCAGGGCTGGATGATATTCCCCACTTTTCTCACCTGGTCACCGGGGGTGCACACACGCACACCGGGGGTGCTTCTACATTTTGGACTGTTGTACATAATGCTGCAGTAAGCACAGGCATGTGTTCAAGTCCCTGCCGTTGTTCCTGTGGATATCTACCCAGAAGTGGGATACAGTATTGCTGTTTTCAAGTTTGGGGGTGCCTCCCTACTGTCTTCTTCAGCAATTCACAACCCACCAGTTTGGTGCCAGGTGCCTGGCTTCTTCTGTCCTTCCTTCCCAAAGGCAGAGGTCAGGAGCCCATGGAGCAGACCCGATGCTCAGTACTGTGGCCCAGAGTGCAAAATCAGAGCGGAGGGCTCTGATTCAGCCCAAGGGTGTGGGAGTTGGAGAGAATCTACTAGAAGCCTGTGGGCAGATGACTTGAGCAATGGCTCTGTCCTGCATTGGCCTGGAACAGTGACCCTCCTGTCTCTGGAGTAGCTGGGATTACAGGCATGTACCGCCTGGACCAGCCTGTGCTGCGCTTTGTTGCTCTGCACTTGTCGTGTGTGACGTCTTTGCGTTTCAGTCCTGGCTCTTCCGCTGGACTCTCAGCTCCTGGAGGGACTGAGGGTGCTGATCATCTCACCTGCTGTCACCGCCTGCCCCCCTCTCATTTCTTTGGACTCCACCTTCTCTCTTGGCCCCCGGAAATGACCAACAGCTCTCTGTCTCCAGTGACCTGGTTCCTCTGCACGGTTCATAGGAGTGGAAGCCTGTGTGTCACATAGGGCTGTTTTGTGACTGCCTTCTTTCACCTCTGTGTTTGATGCTTCATCCCTTTTCATGGGTGTATGATATTCTGTGTGACCCTCTTGCAAAATTCATCTGTACACCCACCCATTGATGGGTATTTGGGTTTTAGCTCCTGTGAACAATGCTGCTACATATAGTTAAGTGTCTATTTCCAACATGCGTGTGTGTGTGTGTGTTTGTGTGCGTGTGCGCAAAATCTACTGACCATATTTTGGGCATGATGCAAGCTTGCTAGTGAGTCTCTTGATCCATCAGCTGCAGCTCCCTGAGGGGCTGGCCCTCTACTTCGGTCATGGGCTGTTGGTGACTGGAGGTCATGGCCTGGGTGATCCGGGAGAGCCTCTTCTGTGCTTCTTACTAGCTTGATGTAATTCCTGCCTCTAGACTTACCTTGGGGCTACAGCTGGGCCCAGATATCACAGGCAGGCTCACGGGCGGGTGGGAGGCCTCTTCTGGAACATCTTGACAGGTTGGTTGTGCTCTGCACCCAGCCTGGCCTTTGGTGGGCAGCCGTCTGTCTCTGTCAACCTGCCAAACCTCCCCCCATCCATAATTCATCTCGGCACTGCACAAACATGGCGCGCAAGTCCTGGGGGCCAGAGGGCAGGCCACGTTCCATATGCAGGAGGAAAAGCCAAGCCTCGCGCTCCCCACGCGTCTCAGTGGCTCGGCCTCCATCTCTCCTGGCAGCTGCGTGACGAGCAGTGTCACTTCTCGAGGACTTGACACCGTCCCTCTGATATGCCATTGAGATGGACGCCTGCTGCGCTCCGTCCCCAGAAGGCACGAACCCCGGGCCCAGAAGTGCTGTGATTCCTTTGCTCCTTCAAAGCCCACCGGCACTGCTTCTCCGTGTGGCTCCTCACTGCACAGCCAGACCCCCCCCCCTTCCCAGCTCCTCCCCCTCCAAAGCCCGCAGCAGGGGAGCGTGCTCAGTCTGCAGTTGCATGGCCAGTAGCATAGGCAGTGCGGTGCCTTGAGATGCGTTGCCGCGGCGACCCAGCACCCCGGACAGAGCTGGGAGCCCAGTCACCACACACCACATTTTGTGCCTGGCAGGAAGTGGGGGATGGGTGTCTGGATGGAGCTCTCCTCCTCCTCCTCCTCCTCCTCCTCCTCCTCCTCCTCCTCCTTCTTCGTTTCCCTCTTCTTCCTCCTCCTCCTTTTTTGTGGGTCTTGAACTCAGGGCCTGGATGCTGTCCCCTGTCCTTGAGCACTAGCTCAAGGCTAGTGCTCTACCACCTAAGCCACAGCACCACTTCCCCATTGTTCTTCTTCTAAGGCAGCCAAGTGCCGCCCCCCCCCCCCCACCCCCCACCGCAAGGCCCTGTGGATGTGACCATCGCACGGTGAGAAACCCAGTTATTATGAACCTTGCTGCCATTTAATTAACCTGCGTGCAGCCAGCCCCCAGCTCGAGTGAGTCCCACACAGCCTGGCGGGTTCACACAAGGCCACGGCTAGGCCTAGGGTAAGCTTTGAGTCACCTGATTTTCCAGTTAATAAGGAGAGGTTGGGTTTATTCACTGTTCTAATTGCTGGTCCTGGAGCTCTCAGGGCACTGGGGCCAATTCTGGACAAAGTGTGGCCCACAGCTTGCTATTATAAATGAAGTGTTATTGAGACACTACCTTCCTCTTCTTCCCTTCCCCCTTCCCTCCCTCCCACTTCCCTTCCTCCCCCCTTCCCCCTCCTTCCCTCCCTCCCTCCATCCCTCCCTCTCTCTTTTCCTTCTCCTTTTCTTTCCTCCATGCATTTACCACATAGTGTAGGCTCTTTCATTGCAAAAAATCTGCAGGCATAATAAAATGTGAACTCTCCCCCCGCGCCCCCCCCCTTGTGTTCCCTAGTGTAAACCTCATTCTTCCTGTCTGACCTCAGATTCGTCCTGTGTGTGTGTGTGACATCTATTGGCCCAGCTTTCCATCCCTGGGGAGCTGGGAACCCCGGCTCACAGCAGGCTGGACCCAGTAAAGCAGGGGCTCTGGAGTTCAGCAGCAAAGACCAGACAGGCATTCTGGAGAAATCACTGCTAGCTAAGCTGAGCTTCCAACAGTATTTTCTTCCTGGGTGGCCCACACCTGTCATCCTAGCTACTCAGGAGGCTGAGGTCTGTGGTTCTAAGCCAGCCTAAGCATGAAAGTTGGTGACTCTTTCGTCAGTTAACTACCAAAAAGCCAGAAGTGGAGCTGTAGCTCAAGTGGTAGAGTGCCAGCCTTGAATGAAAACGTTAAGGGACAGCACCCAGGCCCTGAGTTCAAGTCCCAGTATTGGCACACACACACACACACACACACACACACACACACACACACGGCCTTGCATAGGGGGAAAAAAACTACTGTTTTCAAATAATAATTCTTGCAACTCAAAGGAAAGTGTTTCTGTCTTAGAGTCATGGTGGAACACTCTGAATTACCGGAAATTCCTCGTGAGTCGGGTGGGGATCATCATGGTGGACCAAGGCCGGGCGGAAGCGGGGCGCTGTGGGGCTCCTGACCCGCCCGCGGACGCACCCGGGAGGCCTGCGCAGCCGTGTTGCCGACTCCGCACGTGGGGATGGATGAGCTTTATGAGAATCCAGGTTGAACCCTGCAATTTACAAGCCAGAAGCCAGGACCGGCTGAGGTCGGCCGGGCTCAGCTGGGAGTGCAGCATAGCCCCGGCTCTGTGTGAGGCCACCCTTGCTGTGCAGGCTGCTGTCAGCCCCTCGGCTTGGTGGGTGGACTTCACGGAAGCCACGGAGCCTTTGGATTGAAAGCCACACCTATGTAGGCATGGCCCCAAATACGCACTGTCAGCGTACCTTCCCCTGGAGTATAAGAAGTGTCTGGGTGCTGTCCCGTCAGGGGCCAGGTGCTTGTTTTCCTTGAGCTAAATACTCCTGCTGACGACCTGCAGGGAAAGTCCTTGTCTGGTTCTCACTGGAGCGGGTGATCATTGAGGCTACACTTGGCTGCTATCTTCAGGGCAAGTTGGGGTACTGAGGATTCCCATGACCAAAACCACTCCTGTGTCAGGGTGCTAAGCAAATCCTCATCTTACCAAGGCTGTGGCAGACTTTAGGGCTGAGATCTTTGATGTCAGTCAGAACCAGGTTCAAAGGCTGCTTTTGTCTCTGCTGTGCTGTGTGACCTAGGCCAAACTGCCTGACCTCTCTGACCCTGTTTCCTCTCTCAGGATGACAAATCTCATCTCAAAGAAGAAAAAGGAGCCAAAGGGGACCAGTAGAGATGCTTCTTTCCCCCTGGCTCTCCCCTTGGCTGTCTTAAAAAAATATATATGTATACGTGTGTGTTTGTGTAATTCTGATTCTGGGGAATTGTTTCTGCGTCAGATAATGCTGATCCATTGTCTGGCCAAGGGTGAGGCCAAGAGGAAGAGAGAGAGCATTGTACACGGAGCGTGGTACATTGGGGTGACGGGAGCCTGCCTGGGCCCCTTTCTCCCCGCCTCCCTCCGGGCCCAGGGAGAAAGCGAGCACATCTCTATGCCAATTCATCTTGGAAATGATCTTCAGGCAATGGGGAGAGGAAGCAAACTTAAACGAAAGCACCCAGCCGCATGTCGGAGAAGTCTCTGCCCCAGATCAGTCATCCTTCCTAATAATGAGGGCTGTCAGGAGGCCTCGTTCAGTCGGAAATGATAGGCTGTATAAATATTTGGTCTGTAACTGATTTATGGGTTGGGGAACAAAGGGAAAAATAATAAGATTAGTGGCTAATCACAGAGAGGCAGGAAGTCAGCAGGCCAGGACCACCCGCACATCTCATCCAGCCCTCACTTTGTCTGGAGGAGCCCAGATCATGGCGGAGGAGGGTGGGGGGTTGGGGGGGCTCTGCAGAGCGATTTTACCTGGAAGGTAGGGGCCATGGGCTTCTGGATCATTCCCAAATGGTCTCGCCTCTGGCAAGATGCCTAGTTGCAAGTGGAAGATCTGTTCTTCCTGGTTAACCTGGGTGTTGCCAGCCTGGTGAGCTTTCTGTGGGTCCAGGGATGGGTGCCTGTGTGGTGGAATGTGTGTGGGCAGTGCCAGCAGTAGAATGAGTGACAGGCACGGGAACCAACCAGCTTTGAGGACATCCAGGTGTGCCCCCACCCCCATCTTTTATTTGGGACAGGGTCTCACTGTGTAAGCTAGGTCAACCTCAATCTCATGATCCTCCTGCCTCAGCCTCTTCAGGGCTGGAATTAAAGGTGTGTATCACCATGCTAGTTGGCATTAGAAATTGAGAGACATTTCCGTCTCCAGGAAAAACAAACCCCAAGAGGACCCTGATACTATAAGCGTGTTTTTTTTTTTCCTTCCTTCCTTCCTTCCTTCCTTCCTTCCTTCCTTCCTTCCTTCCTTCCTTCCTTCCTTCCTTCCTTCCTTCCTTCCTTCCTTCCTTCCTTCCACATTGGAGGGCAGGTGGTCTGGTACAGGAGTGAGTAGACTCTTGGTGAAGGGCTAGTCAGTACCACAGCCTTGGAGGTCATTCAGCCTCAGTCATAAGGAGCCTCCTGCTGTCAGCCCAGAGAAGCCACAGCCAGCGTGATGGGGTGTGGCGGGTCTCCAGGAAAGGCTCAGGGCTGGATGGGGCCTGGCCCTGGCTCAGGGTTCACCCATGGCTGATCTAGAGCTTGGCGGGCTCTGCCTGGTACACACTCGTGGATCACCTCCGGGAGGACAGCAGGAGACCCATAGCCGGCCGGCCCTGTTCTCCCCTGACTCAGGGGTTAAAGGCAACCAGCGACCCTGGGGTTGGGCTTTGGACTTGCTCACTCTGGCATTGAGTGGAGCACAGCTTTGTGCCGGCCTGTGACAGTGAGGGCTGCCTCTCATTTTCTCATGGCCCCCAGAAGGCCACTCCTGACCTGTCCCTGGGTTGGGAGGGGCATGGCATTTACACCTGTGGCCGCCTCACCTCTCTGGGCTTTAGTATTCTCTATAAAGCCTCTCGGTCACCGCCCTCCAGCAGCGAAGATCTGCCCTCCTTGCCAACACTTACTCTTCTCCAGCTTGGTTTTGCCTGTGGCCTCCGGTGTCACGTGACTCCCACGCCCTTCCCCTGAGGAGAGTCAGCTTGGTGGCTTCTGGGGAGAAATGTCTATAAGGAGCCCCGTTTCATCTTTGTAATTTGAGTTATTTGTCTTCTTCTTGTTTTGTTATTAAAAAAGCAAACAAACACAAAACCTTGTTGGAAGCCTGAGCTGATATTCAGGAGGGTTTAATTTAATTTTAATTATTTTTCTGGTCGTGGGGCTTGAACTCTGGTCCTGGGTGCTGTCCCTGAGCTCTTCAGCTCAAGGCTAGCGCTCTACCCCTTGAGCCACTTGAGTGTCATTTCCAGGAGGGTTTAGTTTTTATGGCTAGCTTGGTGAGCAGGTGACCAGCTGAGACAGAGGTGTTTCTAGCCCCTCAGAAAGCTTGCTGGGTTCCCCACGTAGTCACGAAAGTTCCCAAGGAAATCCATGCTTCTGGCCCTCTCTCAGCATAGATCAGTTTACTTACTCTTTTTCCTTTGGGAGGGAGATAGTAAGGTTTGAACTCAGGGCCTTGCACTTGCTAAGCAGATGAGCTACCACTGGAGTCACCCCTCCAGCTCCTTTTGCTTGCTTTAGTTACTCTTCAGGTAAGATCTTAAACTCACACCCCTACCGCCCTAATGAGACCCTCCTACCTCTGCCTCTGGAGTAGCTGCGATTACAGGGTTTACAGGCGTGAGCCACCAGGTAGCTTTGTGTGGAAGGAAACAGCCCTCTCCCCTCCTGATTCCCTGATTCTCCAGCCCTGACCATAGAGCTGCTGGACCTGCACAGCCTTGCCGCGGGGCCCCTGCGGGGATAAGCAGCAGAACCGGAGGCCCAGGCAGCCCGCTTGTGGGGGGCTTGGATCTAAGAGAAACAAGCTTAGCTGGCTTCCTAACCGGGTCAGGGTCACCAAGGGGAGGGGACAGGTGGGGCTCTGAGAGGAACCTTGGGTGCATTTTGGAGCCAAGCTCTCTTAAACTAGCTCTGTGGGGCAGGGATACGAGTGCAAACCAGCCCTGTAGCGCCTCTCCATTCACAGGACAGAGTGACGCTGTAGTGATTCCTGCCAGTCTTCATCCAGGACAGTCACTGAAGAGGCAGGCCAGGAGCACCTGCTGTGTATGTGCCCGATTCTGTGCTGGCTGCCTAGGATGCAAAAATGAATGGCGCACAGACCTTGCTATCAAAGAGCACAGACCTTGCTCTCAAAGCGCCCCCTCCCCCAAGTGCTCCTCCCTTGGGTGGCAGGACCAGTGCCTAGGTGCAGGGCTGAGACCATGGCTCCCCTCTTCCCTCTTCCCCTGGGGGTAGGGGTACTCAGAGCCTAGAGGTCAAAGGCCATGAGCTGTGGGGTCCCAGGGCTGGGCTCTTCTTTCTCTTCTGTCATTTAGACATCCCTCAGGAGACCCTAAAGTTCCTGTGGGGTGTGGGCCACGCCCTAGGCCCCAGGTGCACAAAGGTCGTCTCCCCCCAAGAGTAGGACTCAGTGTCATTGACGTCCCATTTTGTTTTAGTGGCGGATTCTCTCTCTCTGGAATTCATAGGCGACGAATTCTCAGAATAGAATTACAATAAATGTGGATACTTTGCAGTGATTCACAGATGATTTTTATCTCATCTTCTCTCCCACGGGGAGAGAAACTGAGGTGAGATGAAAACTTAACTGATCCCCAGAGAAGGGAGGAGGCCAAAGCTGTAAGCTGTCCTCTAAATCTGGTCATTCACCCCCCCACCTCCACCCTCCACCCCATGCAGGGGTGCTATGAGGGGCTGGGAAGAAGGAAGGGCAAGGTACCCCAGAGTTTCTGTGTGTGTGTGTGTGTGTGTGTGTGTTTGTTTCTGTAAGTGTGCATGCACATGCGTGTCAGTACTGAGGCTTGAACACAGGGCCTGAGCTGTCCGTGAGCTTTTACACTCAAGGTGGATGATGCTCTACCACTTGAGCCACTGCTTTTTGGTGGTTTTCTAGCTTTTTGGTGGTTAACTGGAGATAAGTAGCACAGGTTTTCCTGCCCTGGTTGGCTTTGAACTGTGATCCCCAGATCTCAGCCTTTGGAGTATTTGGGATTATAGGCGTGAGCCTTGGTGCCCAGCTGCCAGGGTCTCATTTTGATGTATGTCTCTGCACCCCTGTAGTACCCATGCCCTCCCTCCCCCCAGGTGATCCTTCCCAGGGTGGTGGGAGCCTCCTCCTTCAGTACCCCTAAAAGGGGTGCCCCCCTCAGTTCATGGTAGGCCCTTAGCTAAGAACAAGACTCACATATGGGCTCAGCAGAAGCCCTGACACACAGAGAAGTTTCCACAGAGGGTTCCTGGGCTCCCGCTGGAGGTTTGATATGTTTCCATCTCTGGAAAGGTATCAGGAAGGTGTGTGTGTGTGTGTGTGTGTGTGTGTGTGTGTGTGTGTGTGTGTGTGTGGCACAGGGGTTCATTGTAACACATCCATAGATTCACACAGTGCATCTTGATCAGGCTCAGCCCCCCATGGCTCCCCTTCCTCCTCCTCCCCACCCCAGTCTCAGCCAGGGTCCCCCATCCATCCTCACTCTCCTTCGTGCTCTCCACCCATCCACTTTCCTCCCGGGTTGGTGTGTTTGTACAGTCGGATGCATGGACTGGAGCATGGGGTGATACACCTTGACCCGGGGCTACTGGGCCTTATCAGGGCGGTGGAGGGATGAGCACCTGCAACCCCAGGAACCCAGGATGTCCAGAGTTGGGTTTGGGAGCTGAACTCGACCTTGACTTTCTAGAACTTTCCCAGGTTGCTGGGAAGGAAAGAACGGCCTAATATGTCTTCCTGGGTCTTCACAGCAGAAAAGGACACTTCAGAGGAGCCCAGCAGATCAGAGGATCAATACCTTCGATCCTGTCCCCCCAAACTGTAGCTTTCCACATTCCTCCCTGGGGGTAGGGGACCCCACTTTCTCTCCCATCCCACCCTCACCCCATGGAGACGCAAGACGGGTTCATTCCATGCACAATACATAATATGGCTCTATCTCCTTTTTTCTGTCTCCTTTTTCCAGAGCCAAGAAAAAGAGCAAACCCTTCAACCTCAAGATCCACAGCGGCGTGGGCAGCTGCGAGAACATTCCGGCCCAGCAGCGCTCCCCGCTGCTGTGCGACCGCTCCCTGCGCTCCTTCTTCGTGGGGCACGCGCCCTTCCTGCCCTCCACTCCGCCCGTGCACTCCGAGGCCAACTTCTCTGCAAGTAAGTCTCGCATCACCTGCGCTGGCTGGCTGCGGGCACCAGCGCCTCCTCTTCCCCCGGCCTGCGTGCCTTCTATGCCAGCCGCACGGTACAGCCGTTGTCTTGTGCATCACTGCTGTCTCCGCCCGGCGCCAGGTTCTCCCCTTTGGGTGGCTTGGGGTGGGGTGGGGGAGCATCCTTGGCTCTCGGCCGCTGACCTTGCACCCCTGGCCCCTGCTCTTTGTGGGCAGGTGGGTATGACAGGATGTCCAAAGGCACATCGGCCCTCCCCTCTCCTCCCTGCTGCCTCGGTTCTAGAATCTTCTTGGCAACTGTGGGCGAAGGCACCTTGGATGTTGTCCTTTTGCTTTGTTCTGGTCCCCCTGTGTGACCTCTCCTACTCCAAGATGGGTGAAGGTTCACACTGGGCTGATGGTGGCCTGGGGGTGGTGTCAGACTCCGTCCTTACAGATTTCTGCTGGAGACAGAGTGGTTATGACTCAGAATAGAAATGGAAGTTTCTGGCGATCAGGACTGATGGTTTCAGAAAGCTTGCAATCTTCTCTGCTCAGAGGCTGGTTTAGCTGCAGGACACAGATGGGGGTGGGTGGTCCCAGGGGAGTCCTCTGGCCACACCTCCAGTAAAGCAGCAACTCTGATTGGCTAGTTGCTGGTGAGAGGTGGGGCTGGAAGAAGTGAATGGAGCCCTTGACTGCTCCTGTGTGTTGGGTCATTGGTTAGCACAAAATGGTCACAGGGCCTTTTACTAGGACCTGCTAATTGCTCACCTTCGGGACCACATTTAGTTTTTGTTATTACTTAAGTAAACTGGAGAAACTGAGGCTCAGGACCAGGGAACTTGGTTTAAATCACATAGCAGCTAAGCTGGGATATGAATCTGGTTCTTCGTTATTGAAAGCTGACAAGTATAACCATCAGGCCTGATTTAATACCCAAGGTAGCTCAAATGCCCAGCGAGAAATTAAAAAAAGGAATCACCTTTCTCCAAGGGTGAGGTTTTCTTTATTACTGAACCTAAGGGTTCTGAAGTTTTCCACCAGTAAGTGGGGGTCGGAGGTGGGGGGGGGGCTTTGACAACTTGATGACAGATGTGAATTCTCTCCTGGGGGGAAGGCACCTGCAGTGGAGGGCGGACAGGGGGTGAAGGCAAGGAGGTGAACCCGGGTTCCCCGTGCAGGCGTCTATTCAGTGCGGACCACAGGGACCCACTGAGCATCTGGACAGAAGAAGCCATGTGGACAGATGTCAGCCAGGTGCAGATCCAGAGACTGGCTTGTCTCTAGGCCTGCATTCAGCAGGCCTTGCCTCGTAAGAACTAAAATAGCACTCGGGACACACATGGCAACAGCAGAAAGCCAATTGATCAATTTGTCAAGAGAAATCATGGTCACAGAAACCAGAGGCGGTGCTCTGCCTGGTGGGCTGTGTGGTAGGCCCTGGCCTGGGTGACTAGGAACAAGGAATGCCATCAGACCAGGTGTGTGGTGGCAGTAGGGTGAGGCCGGTGTCACAGCCAGGAACATGGGCCCCTAGATGGATGGAGGAGGAAGGCCAGGTTTCTGTCTGTAGTTCTGTATGTTGGCACTCTGTGTTTGCCCTAGAGAAGAGAGCTGGGAGCATCTCTGAACCTCGGGCTCCTCTTTGAGGGTAATTGTAGCCCTCCCACCTTGATTTCTGTCTGCACAGGGCCTGTATACAGTCAGTGTTTAATAGATGGTAGCTGACAATATGTCGCCTAATACTTGATAGGAAGACCCAGTATTGACGGCCTTTAAGCCACAATTAATTCTGTCATCTATAGTGCTGGGTTGTGAGATCACCCCCCTCCCACCCCCTTGTGGTTCATTAAGGGACTTTGTGGTTCAGATGTTCTCTCCTGGGTCGGGGATTGTGTCATGGGGAGCGGCCTGGCTGGGAGGGTGCCTCTGGGTTAGAGACCCTGCTTACCTAGGAAGCCGCACCCATGCCGCCTGGGCTCTGGTGTTCATAGTCAAGGCATTGGCCGTCCCAGGTGGCAGCTGTCCCTGGGGGTACCTGCGAGCACCAAGTGGCCCCAAAGCGACTCATTCATCCTGGCTGTCTTGACTTGAAGATGGGGGATGGCCAGGACGGTTGCCACCTGTAGGGTTCTGGGGCCTTCTTTGTGAGCAGCCCATGGAGGCCGAGGCCTTCAGGGCAGCAGCACTGAGGGAAAACAAGTGACTAATGGAGGTACTGCTCCCTAATGTGGTTGTTGAGGCACCAGCTGGAGTGGCATCTGGGACCCCATGTGTCTTGGGAAATGCCCCTCAGGGAAGGGCAAGGAGGGTGCTGTGCCCTCCCAGGTCATTGCACCAGCCTTTCTCCCCGTCCAGAGGTGAGGCGAGGAGAGCTGACCATGGACTGCTTTGTGGGCAGCGGGTGGGGAGAGGGGGGCAGGTGTCAGTAGAGACGAACTAAACCGCAGCCCACACTGGGAGGGTTAGGAGGGGACTCTCAGGATGGGGCTGATTATATAATGGGGTTTAATGAGGTTTGAGATCAAGGTTCATTAACCCCAGAAGAGGGAGTGGAGGAGCGCGAGGCTAGAAGAGAATTTGCTGCCAGAACGATGTGGTGTGGCTCCAGAATTTGGGAGTTTTGAGCAGTTTGGGCCAGGCTTGGCTCAGTGTTGTCAATTCAAAGGGGAATCATACTCTCCATCCCTGGCAGGGGGAGTGGGGGTGGCTAAGGGACGTTGATCCTCCAGAACCACAGCAGAGGGACCCACACAGCAAACCCCAGAAGGTAGCACATTGCCTTTTAGAAACTCAACTCCTTGGCTCCTCTCACAAATTCAGGCCTCTCACATGTACTGACTGCCGGTTGCGTTTCCAGAAAAGCAGGTAGCCAGCATCAATATATACATGCAAAATGAAGCGAAGAAAACGGTAGCAAGGCAAGTGTGGTTTCCGTCTCCAACATCCTCCTTTCTCGTCCTGTGTCCCCAAAGCAGCTGCTTGCGACTCTGGCTCACTCCTGCCCACGATCGCCTCCGTGACTTAAGTTAGGCACAGTGTTCCAGGCTATCAGCAGTAGTAGGAGTGCCTGAAGCTTGTGACCCCCACGGAACTCCCTGAGCCGCATCACCCAAGGACCACCACGGTGTTACTAACGACCCCGGGAAGGGTGCTGAGCATGTGAGAGTAATTTCCCATTCTAAAGAAAAAAAAGTCAGCTGGTCTGTAGGTTGGACATCTGTGATTCATTTTTCTCATGTGTTTCTGTCCTCGTAGAGTAGTAGCTGGGGAAGGGGGTAACGGGAGTGATGGATTATTAATGAATTAAGTACTCACTAGAGAAGCATGAGCTCTTTCTGCCCTCTTGAGACCCTGCTTGCCTGGGGGTGGGGGTGGGGTCCTCCACCAGGAACTGAAATCCGCTTCCTGTGAAACAGGTTGGGGGTTTCCAGCCTTGTCTGTTCTCTCCTGTCCCCTGGGGAGCTTGAAAGAAAAGTCCAGGTTATGCCCTGGTCCAGTGGCCTCTGGACTCCTGGGGGGCACCAAGCTTGGGACCAGTACTTCTGAAAGCCCCCTGGAGGGTTCCAGTGGACAGCCAAGGCCAAGTCCCAGCGGAGTGGCCAGGCATGGTCACAAACAGTGAAGAAACAGTGGCAGTAAACACTCACGAGATTCTCCAGACACTTCTGGCTTCTCTTCTTACTTCCAGTCACCATTTATGCAAGCTTTAGAAATGGCTGCAGCGCGAGTCCACATGACTCACAGGTGCGGTGGCCCTGCTGGGGGTCATAATTTGCCTGGGATGCTGCCGCTCGCTAACCAACCGATTATTGTCAGCTCCTCCGGCTGCCTGGCTTCATCTTGAGCCAAGCTGCTATGCAGGCACCTGCTCAGTCCCCTGAATCCAGATGTGCAGGGGTACAGGAGGTGGGCAGGTAGGCAGGTGTGAACCACCGACACAATTGTGCTTCCTGCTGGGCACAACAGACAGATTAAACCCTTGGGCCCGATGGGAGACTTTGACATCTGTCCAGAGCGCCCAAGACATCCACCACCCCCAATCATGGGTCATGTATTCGCTTGTTCAACAGGGCTATCATAGGATTCCAGAGATTGGGAAATGCATAAAGAAAAGAGGTTCACCCACTGTTCTGGAGGCTGGGAAGTTCAAGAGCATGATTCTGTTGAGGGCCTACGGGCTCATGGTGGAGGCAGAAAGGGGTACATGTGGACGAGAGAGAGGGACTAAGCGCTCACTCTAAAGGCAGCAGTCACTCATGAGGCACCACCACCAATGCCCAACAGCCTCCCCTAGGTCACACCCCCAAACCTGCTCAGTGCCAATCACACTTCACGATGAGTTTCGGAGTGGACAAAGACATATTCAAACCATCCTATCAGGAACCATTTTTTTCTGGATTGGAGTTTTAAAGCTTTCTTGCATTACTTAACAACAGAACCTCTCTTGAAAAATAAGCTTATATACAACTCCCCTACAGACCCCAAGATACAAGTAAGCAGATACAAGTGAGTTATATGAAGCGGAAGAGTCTGGCAGCCCATCCCTGGACACTCTGTCCTTCTCTCTCTCAATAGCTGTGGTTCCCAAACAACTCTCTGAAACTCAATTTAGAAACCATTCTTTTGTTTAGTGTCCTTCCTAAAACAATTTTTTAGAAGGTCGTAAATGGAAAATCCAGGGCTCTTCATTCCTGATTCAGTCTCCACCAGACCAACATGTCGTTGATCAATTAGAAAGAACCACCAAACCTCAGGAAGACAGAGCTGGGTCAGATGTCAGGGTGGGTGGTGTTTGTAAGCCATGGAGGAGGAGGCGGCGGCGGCATCTGGTGTTCTCCTTTTGCAGTGAGGACAGCGGGGTACAGGGAAGCTAGGTGGCTTTTCCTGGGTGGGGCGGGGGTCGCCAGAGGGAGGAGCGATACAGATTGGATAGTTTTACTTGAGACGCATGCTGTCTGCCACTTCTCCATATGTAATTGGAGATAGCTGGGAATGAAGGCTTTTTCTCCAGTCAGCTTCCAAGTTCTAGACTCATTCCTTGGCTCATCCCATCGAAACTGCTTCTTGTGGTGGGTACCAGGGCGGCCGGATGAGCAAACATTCCTTGTCTTCATTCTTATCCTGTCTGCATAGCCTGGGAGGCACCAAGTGGCTACCGTGGCGGCTGTCAGAGCTGACTGTTGAGGATGCGTTGGTGGTGATGGTGGCACACCAAAGGTGCAGACCCTAGCCGGGGAGGGGGGAGGGAAGGGGAGGCCGCTGTGAGCAGCCTGAGTTTAGCGCAGGGACTTGAGGGCTAGAGAGGGTCCACCGAGAACAAGTGGAGTGAAGTCTGGCTGGATCAGCTGTGGGGTTGGAAAAGGAAGAAACCAGATCTGAGGGTTTGCACTTGGATTTGGAGTGTGATTGGGTCATCGCAGGGCTGAGGGAGGCTCCCAAGCCTGAGGCTCAGGTGCTAGCTCCTCTGAGCCATCGCCTCCCTCCTCATGTGGTGTGTCCTTCCTTATCTCCTTGCACCTCCGGGTGCAACCTTTGGACGTCAGGCCATTGCAGATGCGATGAGGGAAGTTAAGATGAGCAAGGTGATCCTGGGTGATGCATTCTAGGGGAAGAGGAATTGGGGCACACAGGAGCTGTTGGAAGTGAGCAGCCTAGGAGGGCCCTACCCCTGGTCAGAGCGCACACAGCCCCCTGACCCCTAGAAGAAAAATACCTGGCTTCCAAATCAGGGAGAGAATAATTCCTGTTGCTTAGAGCTGCCTCCTTCAGGGTTCTGAGTTGCAGCAGGGGCAAATCTTCAGCTTGAGCTGTGCCATCAGCAGGCTAATGAGCCAAGCTCCGGGTGGCTGTGAAACCGGCTAGGGAGTAAACTGGGTACTTCTGGGGGGCGAGGTGGGGATGACAGAGCTCTCCTCAGCTGTGAAATTGCCCATCCACCAGTTGGTGCCAGGGATCGCCTCATACAGGGCACCCAAAGGGACCATAAAGAGTTAAATGCTGCTCCCCAAAATGCCCACTGGGGAGCCGGCACTTGGAGCAGCCTGAGGGGGGCTCTTAGCAGAGGAAGGGGTGCGAGTCAAATTAGTCACAGTGCACAAGTCTGTACTGCCTGCCCCCTCCCCCTCTGTGCGGAGAGCGCCAGCTCTCCAGGCTAAGCCATCTTCCTCTGCCTCCCCTTGACACCCATTTTCTAATTGGATAATAAACCAGTCAGCTGCTTCTCCGTGTGGAGCAGCCCCCAGTCAATGGGCCTGAGATAGAGTGAGCGTTGGATGCGTTCCAAGCCCCAGGTATGGGCCAGGCCTTGTCATCCCACACGACGCCATGTCGGGTCAGTCAGTTAGCCACTCTGAGAAGGGACGATTCTTCTCTTTCCCCCACAACAGAATCACAGAGATGTGAACTCAAGACTAGAGTGGGAGGAAGGGAGGTGTGGGGGCAGGTGTTTGGTCCAGGCTGGGTGAGGCTCAGGGGAAGCCCCTGCCCATCCGTTTGTGGTAGGTGACGCCTGTTTTCTGGTATTGATCCACAAGTCTCACAGACTTTCCTTCTGTAACGCGTTAATTCTTGGGCCCTTTGTCTGCCAAATCCTGGCATCTTCATTTGGTGGTGGTCTTTTCTGTGTTAAATTTCTCTCCCAGTATCTCATTATTCTAAAGAAAAACATCAAATGTGTTCCGTGCATTGGAATTCTGACTTCCGTAAGCCTTTAGATTGGTTGTGTCTTTCTGTGTGTTCTTGGTTTTAATCAAACTTCGCTTCATGATTAAAATACATGTCCTTTGCCTCCTCTCCCTGTCTTAGCAGCCTGGTCTCTAGGGTTCCTGCTTTTGGGAGATGGGAGAACTTTAGGAGGCAGGGCCAAGTGGGAGGTCTTTAGGTCATTGGAGGTATGCTTTGTTTGTTTCCTGGCTTGTAGGGTGCGTGGCTTGTTCTGCACTCCTACCATGATTTGCCACCTCACCAGGGGGCCTTGGTCAATGGGGTCATTTAATCTTGGACTGTAAGCAGGCTAGCCTCCAGCTGTGAGCCTTGTAGTCCAACTAACCAAGTATCTGGGATTACAGGTGTGTGATAACCACTCCTATTTTCACTAGATTTTTGTTGTTGCTATTGGTAGATACTGGGTAGCTATTTCTTCTCCAAAAATAAGTAGGAAGCTTTGGAGAGTTTTTTTTTCTTTTAACTTAGAAATTTTGTTTGATGAATGAGAGTAACAGCTCCGGTTTTGTATTTTGCCTCTGGTTTAAGAGCATACTCTTTTGCATATTATCACATTTGATAAATAATGATAATTATCCCTATCTTGCCCACAAGTAACTGAACATGAACATTGGGGCTTTTCAAGATTCTGGTTGTTAAGGAGCACTTAGCTTGAAGAGGAAACTGACTAAAGATTATCATAATATTTAGCATATCAGAATATAGATGAAGAAAATAATTAAGCATGACAAATGTAGATAAAAGCCAAGGTTTTCTTTTTCTTTTTATCTGATTGAGAATGAAAGACCTAGATTGATAATCATCACAAGGAAGAATCATGAAGTTGGTTTTGGACCATAAAATAAGAGTCTAAAATTATTTTTCCCAAATACGAAAGCCATCATGGAGGCTTGGAGCTTCTGGTTTAGTCCTTCGTTTATTCATTCAACAAACACATGTGGAGAATCTTATCCTGTAGCCAGTCTGGGCAGCATTTTTTACTTCTTGCAGAGCCCGCTCACCTCAAGGGCCCCAGTGGTCTTTGGTTGGTGAGTGGGAAGAAAGAGGAAGCAACATTACCCTTCTTTCTCTGTAGGGTATTTGCTTTTCTCAGAAAACTGGCCCCACACAGTGTCTACCAGTACACACACACACACACACACACACACACACCCCACATAAGACAGTGAGGCCCACCAGGATCTGTGTGTTCCACATTCATTTTGCACCACATCTGCCCTCTATCAGCTCTTCTTCCTACAGCGTGCGCGCATGAACACACACACTCATACACAGCCCACCTCACACATACACCCCACACACAACACACAAACACACACACACATATACTCTCTCTTTCTCTAGGTGGGTACCGATGGCTCACATCTGTAATCCCAGCTACTCAAGAGGCTGAGATTTGAGGCTCAGGGTTCAAAGCCAACTCAAGTAGGAAAGTCCATGAGACTCTTACCCCCAATTAACTACCAAAAAGCTGGAAGTGGAGCTGTGGCTCAAGTAGTAGAGTGCTAGCCTTGAGTACAAAATCTTAGGAACAGTGCCCAGGCTCTGAGTTCAAGTCCCAGGACCTGCATAAAACAACAGCAAACTCAAGCCTTCTGTCTCTAGTGTATGACTCTAGCAGCCGAATGTTCTTTCTGTATATGGAAGTCATAGGTAAATAAATGTGAATTGTTTAATTCAACCTCTGTAACCCGAGTGTCCATTGAGCATCCACCATGTGTCTTACACTGAAGACAGATGATCAAATCTACATTACAAAGTGAAAAGAGAGGAGCAAGAGGCTCAAAGAGTCTAGTAGCTCCCTTGAGTCACACAGCCATTATTTCAGAGTCATTTTAGACCTGCAGGAAGTTTCAAATATAGCATTGAGCCCCTCCTCCCCCCACACGTGCTCTTCATCCACATTTGCTCTTTCATGAACATAGTACAGAACTCACTCGCGGAAGATTCCATTAACACAAACCCGTGGATGAAGCAGCAGATAGGCCTATGTCATTTACCAGGATTGTATGTGGAGACCTTAGCTGAATCCTTGCTCTGGACCAGCTTCCTGGATGGCTTTCATTCTTTAAATCCTTCTTTGTAAACCCAGAACGCTTTGCTCGTGACCTCTGTTCAATATGGCCTCCAGGTTCAGACACAGAACTCCCAGGAAGCAGAGATTTTGTTTGTATACACTCAGAATCATCCCACTGTCCCAGTCTATGTATATATGTATGTATTGCCTGCTTACCTGCTAGCTATGCAATTATATATGTAGAAGAGCCCGTGGGGCATGTGGGCTAGGTCCTTCTCAAATTTGGTTGTCTAGATCATGAAAAAAAAAAGTCCAAATTATGAAAAATGAGCCCACCCTTCTCCACTCAGCTATTGACCTAAGAGTTTGGGGGGGGGGCGGGGTGGCAAAACTAATCTACAGACACAAATACTTGCTCACTAGAGCTTGTGTTTGGATAGGTTTCCCTAGTGATTGATCTGTTAACTATTGCCCCTGGTACAGTTCTATCCTTTCTCTCTTTTTTTCTTTAACCTCCTCTTTGTTTTCCTTTGCTTATCTGTAGCAAATATCAATTAAATAGTGAGTAAATATCAATTAATAATCAGTAAAAATCAATTAAATGCAGGCAATGGGAGACCATTCACTGTAGTCCCTCCATAGAGATAGTTCCTGTCAGGAACTAATTAATACAGCATCAGTGTCCTGGAGTCTAACAGATCATGATTGTGTGTGGTGAGGGGTCATCACCTAGGAGCTAGCAGCCCATGGAGATGGCTCTGGGGATGGGGGTAGAAGGCAGTTGTATGGAGAAGAAAAGCTTTCAGGCTTCATCTCAAAACTTGGTATCCTTTCCGTTGATCCACAGTTTAATGTCAGGCCAAGTCTCTTAACCTCTCTAGTCCCCAATTTTCTCATCTGTACAGTGAGGATAATAATGCTTCCATTGAAGATCAGCAGTGACAAATGAAAGAAGACAGTCAGAAAAGATCACAGACTCAGCGCTTTCATTTGTACCACCTATCCAGAAATTACAAATATAGAGAGACAGGGTAGATGAGTGGTAGCCCGGGGCTTGAGCTGAGAGCAATTTTTTTTTAACCAGGTATCTTTTTGATGAGAATGTTCTAAAAATTGCATTATGATGGTGATCAGAATTCTGTAGATTTTTTACTAGAAGTTCATGGTGGCTGACACCTACAATCCCAGCTACTTTGGGAACAGAGATGGAGAAGACTGTGGTTTGAGGCCAGTCTAGTGAGTCCCCATCTCAATAAACAAGCTAGGCATGGTAGCATGTGCCTGTGATACCAGGTGTAGGAGGCCACAGGTAGGAGGATTGTGATCTGAGGCCAGCATGGACAAAAAATGTGAGCCCTTACTTAAAAAGGATGTCTAAATCAAGAAAGGACTGGGGGCATGTCTCAAATGCTAGAGCACCTGTCTAGCAAGTGTAAGACCCTTCAACATTGGAAAAAAATCATGGAATTGTACATTTAATGAACAAGGAGTAAGGGCAAACTAGAGATAGACCAGTGCCTGTACAAAATGAAGCCCAGTATCAAATCTACTCGGTCCCTCATTGGATTAATGTGATTTGCTGCTCCCAACTGCCTGCCAGAAGGAAGACTTAAATCCTCTCTAGAGAAAAATGACATCATCCCCAAGCTCAAATTATCTCCTCCAATTTTCATGCACAACCTCAGGAATTCAATAAAAAATTACCAGACATATTAGGAGGCAAAACCACATGACCGAAAACCAGTAGAAAAAAAACAGACCCCTCCCTCCTCAACCCCCACAAGAAGATTCAGATATTTGAGTCAATAAACATAGACTTTATCTTCTTTTACTTTATCCTGATTTAATTTATTCTTAATTCTTATGTTCTGGGATTTGCCATAATTAGGAGCTTGTCTCCTCAAAGGCACTAATTTAGGCTTAATTTAGGTTTTTAAAGTCCAGTTCTGCTGAGGTGAAAGCAGTTGCAACCATTAAAAGAATAGTTGGGTGATGTATACTCCCAAGTAAATGTGCAGGACATTTCATCACCCCAAAGTTCTCCTCAAATTCCCTGCCTTCCCTTTGCTGTGACAGATTACTCTCCGAGCTCCAGGATGCCAGAGGACTTGGTTCATGCAGTGTTTTGTGTCTGGCTTCTTTCACTCAGCACCATGTCAGAATGCATCGGTGCATCAGTGGCCTCTCACCTTAGTGGCCTCTTGCCTTAATTTCTCATATTTCATTGCAAGGCATAGAATTTGAAAATAACTCTGATTAAGGTATATAAGGAAATGTGATGTTGGGATGCAAGATCTTGACACAGATCTGTGGAACCACATCAAACAGTTAGAACACAGAAAGCCAATAAATGAAAGGGGTAATTGAATAAACAGTGTTAACTGTAGATTAGATACACTTGAAGAGAAAATCAGTGAACTAGAGGATAAGTCAGAGAAAATGTCCAGACTGAAGCAAGGTGGGCTGGAGGAAGCCTAAAGAAATACACTTGAGACATAGGGTCTCATGTATTTGTCAGTGAGGTTCTGGAGGAGGAGGAAAGAGGAAAGAAATAAGGAGGAGATGCAAAATTTGTAGAGAAAATGACAGAACTTTCAAGGGGAAAAAAGCTTCAAGAAATGATAACTTCATGAAATCTCTTGACCTCTAAGTAAGGGAAACACGTGGGAAAGCTGCTTCTGGGAAGGTAGATCATAGTGAACTCACTTGGCTAGGATCAGTTCGGGAACTGATTATTAGTATTATTAATTAACACTTTTGATGCTAATAACCATTGCTTGTTATTTATGAATGGATAAATGGGAAGGAAGGAAGGAAGGAAGGAAGGAAGGAAGGAAGGAAGGAAGGAAGGAAGGAGAATGGTAGACTGTCTTGCAGTTGTCAGATATCACAGCTTATTTCCTGGCTGCACATTTGAGGAGATCTGCATATTGTGAGTTTGTCACATCATTTCGTTGCAGGGTGCAGGAGAAGCTGGGCTTTGTGTGCTGCTGTCTAAAGCTCTCACCCAACCTCCAGGGCACGGGGGATCTTGTCTGGAATTGTTCTAAAGTCCTTGTACGACCTCACTGGCCAGTCCTTAGCAGTGGGGTACGCTGGGCAAGGCACGGGAGAGTCTGAGTGAGCCAAGGGCACCTGCTGCGAGGGGCTGTGTGGGTGGCGCAGTGCATGGCAGACTCCTCTTCCTCATCCCCATAGGGAAGCCAACATCCCAAGTTCAAGTCCTTTGGTATCTGAGTCAAGTGATTTAACCTCTATTATGGGAAAGAAAAATGCCATTCCTTCAATGGGGGGGGGGGGCACTAGAGCGAGTCTTCTGACCATTTCGTTTTTGTTGATACCTTTGTTTTTTCCCCCTTCCCCCTTCATTTACTGATTCCTCATTTTAATGTTATTTATAAAATATTTTCAGTTTGCTGTATGAAGCAGTAGAGAGTTCTCTCTAAAATCTGTGTTACCTTCTGCAGAACAAATGACCACAGTCATGTGTTGTGGAATGACAGCGACATATTCTAAGAAATGGAACACTGGAGGTGTTTGTCATCATGAGAATAGCCCAGTGTACTTAGACACACTGAGATACCCATGACACCAGCAGGTAGTACGTATGTACTCATGTATATACACACATATACATACATTTTTAGCACTGGGCTTGAACTCAGGGCCTTGTGCTTGCTAGGCCAGTAGCTCTATCACTTGAGCCATATCCTTAGCCATTTTTGCTCTACTTCTTGCTTTTCTTACCTGGGTTTGTCCGGACTGTGATCCTCTGATGTTATAGCATTCCATATAGCTGAGAGGTCCATGGAAACCGCAGTGTCCAGCTTTCATCATTGAGATGGGGCAGGGTTGGGGACTCTAACTTTGCCTGGGCTATGCTTGAACCCAAATCCTCCCAAACTGTGTTTCCCCATGAACTTGGATTGCAGTTGTGAGCAGGTTGCCTGAGACCACTGTTAATAAATCTGTTCCTCAGGTGACAAATAACTGTACTTCAAGATTTAGTGACTTAAAAGAGCAAAATCAAAAAAGTTCTAACTCACAGTGTCTGTGAGTGGGGGTTTTGGACCTGCGCAGTGGAGTGGTCTTGGGTCAGGGTCTCTAGAAAGGTGTCCATGGGATGTTGCTGGGCTGCATTCGCATCCAAAGGGTCCATTTCCAAGATGGCGCCCACATGGCTAGTGGAGCTGGTGTTGGCTACTGGCCTCAGCTCATCTCCTTGAGCATTTGGTGCATAAGAGCAAGTCACCACCTCTCTGTATCGCACTGGCTCTCTCCAGTTGGCTCTGCTCCAAGGCAGACAAAGTAAAAATTAGCTCAATATGCCACAGTCACACTCTTCCTGAAGACTAGGGCAGGTTATGGGTGTTGTTAATAAAGAGTAGAAAAGCATTTGGCATTGGCTAATGAATATCATTCTTCTCCAGGGTTTTGAGTAGTTGGGCAGGATTAAACAAAACCCTGTATCCAGTGTACCATATTCTGTGTGTGTGTGTGTGTGTGTGTGTGTGTGTGTGTGTGTGCATGCATGTGTGTGCATGCATGCCAGTACTGGGTCTTGAGCTAAGGACCTTGGTGCTAACCTTTAGAAAAACTCTTAAGGCTGGTGCTCTACCACTTAAGCCACAGCTCCAGTTTCAGCTTTTTGGTGGTTAATTGAAGATGAGTCTCACCTACTTTCCTGCCATGGCTGGCTTTGAACCATCATCCTTAGATCTCAGCCGCCTGAGTAGCTAGGGTTACAAGGTGTGAGCCACCATCACCTGGCTCTAATATACCTTATTACAAAGCACTGCAGGTCTCCCCAGACAAGGCAGGTGTGCCCATGCTGTGCTGTCTATGGATGTAAGCGGGAGAAGGAAATGTGCTTTCTCAATACATGGGTGTGTCTCATTGAGCTATTTCATTCCATGGTTACCCAAAGATTCTTGTTTTCATAGCAGGTAACAATGGGAGAACACCTCCGAGGGTTGAGCATAGCGGAGCATCCCCTTGTGTGTGTTGAAGTGGGGTGAGAAGGGGTAGCACGAGATAGTTCACGGGCAGACAGAACACCATAGATTTTCTTTGAAGCTCAGTTTTGTCTTAAATGCAATCATGAATTTCAAATCCATGCCAAGTCTCAGCACATCAACAAAAGATGTCAGGATGTTAGACTGAGAGCGAGTCTTTCCACACTCACATATTAATAGAGAGGTAACACTCAGAATATCAAAGTAAATTTCAGAGGCGCTGGTGACATTTCCAGAATAAACATTAGTTAAACACTTATGAACGACCGTCAAAATTATTTCACGGGTGTAAATTAAAAGGCAGCCTGTAATGTTGATTCATTTTCCTCTCTCTAAGTTTCTACAGTTGAATGCACAGAAGAACCACAGGAAGATATTAGGGATTTTGGTCATGTCAGCAACCATCCTTTTTATCTTCTTTTCAGTCACTTTTCCAACCAGATCAACCATTGACTTTTTTTTTTTGTCAGTCCTGGGGCTTGGACTCAGGGCCTGAGCACTGTTCCTGGCTTCTTTTTTGCTCAAGGCTAGCACTCTACCACTTGAGCCACAGCACCATTTCTGGATTTTCCTATATATATGTGGTACTGAGGAATCGAACCCAGGGCTTCATGTATGTGAGGCAAGCACTCTTGTCACTAGGCCATATTCTCAGCCCCAGCCATTGATTCTTAATGGCAATAGTAAATTAACATTTTGTCAGGTAATGAGCTAGAGTTCTGAGTAGCCCACCCAGGGGATGTGATCAGAGAATTTCCAAGCATTCTCCATCAAACTGTAACCCATCCTTGACAGTTCTTAATGTATACTTTTGTGGGGGCAAGATCCTTAGAACACATTTCCTCTAAACTTTTATAGGAAGTATTCTTAAGTTGCAAAATGTGGTGCATGCATTAGTGTGGTGAGTTGAAACAATATACAAGTGTATCATGTGGAAAAGTCAAAAACACCATCACCGAAAGGTGTTCCCTTGGAAACAGCCTGGGTGAAAGTACTTGCAGAATATTTTCTCTTCCAGGGTAGTTTCCTATTGGTATTCTTATTGAACGTTTGTTGCATGCCAGGTGCCATAACATGGGTTATCTAATGTCCCATCAGCCATGTGAAATGTTCCAACCTCATTTAAAGATAAGACATTTGACTCTGAGATGTGAGATGGCTTGTCTGAGATCTATCAGATACCAAGTAGTTCTGCCTCCTCCAGAGCCAGGGTGCCTGGAGGCTCCTGTGCAGAGATGAGCTGACCCTGCACAGGTGGCATCCAGGAGCATTCATTCACGCCCGGGACAGACAGCCTGGCACCACTCTGCTCTCCCCACAAGGGTTCAAGGGCCATCAGAAGCCCAGCAGCTTCTGTCCCTCCCACCTCTTGGCCTCATTCCATCTCCTGTCATGAAACACCGGACACCGTCATCCTGCTGTCCATCAACCCGCCCCCTCCTACCTGCAGCGGTGAGCCCCGAGCCCTGGCCAGTCAGCTCGCAGCTTTGCTGGCTCTGGTGAACGTGGGCTTTTGCTCCATGTCGGGGTGAGAGGGGGGCGTGATGCCCGAGTTTACCAGAGTCAGCAGAGTCTTTGGGTCCCAATTGAGGGCCAGGAAGGTACACTAGCTTCAGCCTCCAGGGTGACCAGACGTGGCCATTTGGGGGCTGTCTTGCCTTGGGTTCAGCTCTGCCTTTGCCCCCCTCCAGTTGCATGGCTGGCTTTTGCTCAGTTTCTCTGTCTGCAGAAGCAGGGTGCCTGTGTCTCACCGCCACAGTCCTGGAGGTAGAAGTTGTGTGTGGACAGTGAGTGCCTCTAAGTATTCATGAGTCAGTGTGAAGGAAGGCCCCAGGGTGCGCACTTACCTGGCCTTACTCAGCCAGGGTCACCCCATGTCCTAGCGGGCCTCTCTGTCACTACAGTGACTGGCCAGTGATGAGCCAGCACCCACGTCCCTTGAGGCAGCACCGCCGGCAGCCTGGTGACCTGGGGCTGGGACAGAAACCCCACGGGGCCTCAAAGTGGGATGATTTTACTCCCTGGCATGTTGCTGACGAAGTTTGCCGAGCAGAGGATCCTAAGAAGCCGAGAATCGATCACTTCTCTGCCTAGAGCAGAGAGGTCTACAAGCAGGGCTTTTAAGAAAATGAGATGTGTGCTTCTCTCTGAGGGCCCGAGACAAGGAAGTCTAGTAGAAACTGAGTGGCTTAGAACAAGCATTTATACCTGTTTCATTCCTTTGTAGCTCTAGAAGCCAAAGTCTGAAGGCACATTGGAAAAGTCACCGTGTAGCACGGTGTGGCTGTGCTGGGCTGTGCTCCCTCCGAAGGCAGGAGGACAGGATCCGGCCACCCCAGTATGCCTTAGCTCGCAGCCACGTCCCTCTGGCTAGGTTCCTGGGTGCGTCTCCACACCCTCCCCCATCTCCATGGGGCTCCAGTCTGTTTTCTCTCTTCTTCGACGTTTCTCAATCAGGGCCACCAAGCCAAGTGTGGCTGCATGCTAACTTAATCTGCAGTGACCCTGTTCCCCAGTGAGTCATATTTAGAGGTTCCGGGCAAGGGTGAGTTTGGGGAGAGGGGATGACATTCTTCAGCCTCATGTAGGAAATGGCCATGTGATCTTCAGTGCTAAAGGAACAAACACGACCCATGCCTGATTCAGTTCATTCTTGAGCCAAGCAGAAGGGAGTGAAGAGGGACAGCTGTTAATTAAGCATCTGCTGAGTGCCAGCTTTACTCCATCGGTCCTGTAAGGAAGTAAGTCATGGAGAAATGAAGACAGAGGAGTTTAAGCCAGAAGTTCCCCAAATCTTCACAGATGACAAGGAGCAGGGCCATGTGATCTAACTCTTCCTAGCTACCGTACAGAGTTGCTCTTCAGTTTCTCAAATAATCCCCACAGGGAAGGAAGTAAATAGTCTCAGGCAGGGTGAGAGGTTTGGTCGGGACCGCCCCGAGATGTGAACAACTGGGGACTGCCCAGCCCCTTAGCTCCAAGGAAGATCTTTTGCCTGTTCTCACCCTGGGGTGATATCTAGGGCTGAAAGAAGCTAGCAGATGCAAAACCCTCCACAAAAATGTCACCTGGGGGCTTTGAGAGGGGCTCAGAAAACCCTGAGCTGGCTGTACACATTCACCCACAAACACCTCTCTCGTCCTTTATAGAATCAAGGTCCTATTGACAGCGTAAAGAGGCTGCGGTGTGCTGGGAGGCTGGGCGCTGGCTGCAAGGTGAAAGGCATAGATCAAGCCTTGAATGCATCTCCTCCACAGCTCATCAATTTGCCTTTGCTTGATACAGAAGCGGTGAATGAGCACACGCAACACATCCATCATTAGGTTCTGTTTCTCCCAGCAAGAGCAGAGCGCCAGGTAAAGGCGGTGGAGGGTGTGGTCCAGGGGTGCCATCAGAGCCCAACCCCACCGAGGAGAATAGAGGCAGGTGTCACAGCAGAGGCTGAAAGGAGCCCTGATTGTACTCACACCCCATCTATCACCCATCCATCACCCCATCCATCACCCACCTGCCAGGCCCTGGTTGGACACCTCTTCCTTTCTCCACTAACTATCAATCTTGTGGCTTTTGGGGGGAAAGAAAGAAAGAAACAAACAAAAAAACCCCATTGGAAATGATTGCCCTTTAGAATTAAGTTTGCTGAGTTGGAGAATTGGGAACCTGGGCTGCTTTGTGGATTTATGTTTTTCTCTTTGAGAGTTGCAATCAGATGTTCTTTGAGCATCAGCCTTGGGTGCCTTTGCTGGCTCAGACCCATTTCCTGGCATGATCCAGGGTGTGGCTCAGCCTCTGTACCTGGGGAGTGGTGACTCCTCCGAGAAGTGAGAGGTTTGAAGAAGACCAGGAACTATTTGGCTCTTGGGATCGGGGCTGGTGGGGACATGCAGGAGTGATAGACTTTGCCTGGTGGTACTTCCTTATCCCACGTGTCCTTCAGCTGCTCCCCATCCGGGACCCCACTTCCGCACTCAGTGCTGGGACTTGCATCAGGAGCCTCAAGATGTTTGGGGGTGCCATCCATTGACTTTCAGTGTTAGGAGTTTTGGTATCTGTTACCTATTTTTGTGCCAGTTCGGGGACTTGAGCTAAGGCCTTGTGCTCCCGCTTGTGTTTTTACTAGCTTATTGGAGATACATATCTCACAGACTTATCTGTCCATGGGGGATTCAAGTAGAAACCTTCTGATTTCAGCCTCCTGAGCGGCTAGGATTACAGGTATGAGCCACCAGTGCCTGATGTGGTTTTGTTATCTTTGACCTCTTGCATTGGCATTATTGGTAATGTGTGGGGTCGGTCTTCTTTGTCACAGCTCAGGGAGCGGGCTGCTGCTGGCCCCTTATGAGTGGAGGCCAGAGGCCGCCTACACGGCACAGCCTCTTCTAGACAATGCCCCGGCCCCAGTGTCACTAGTACTGAGGCCAGGAAGCTCTGCTTGGCAGTCTTGGGTCTCTCTGCATGGTCCCAAGAGCAGCCACATCACATTGACTATCTGGAACTTGATAGAACAAGCACTTTTTTTCTTGGTCCTCACCCTAAAGCCTACGAGAAAGCAGCCACTCCATGGAAGGGTATGTTAAATGATTCTACGTGTTTGAAATCCACTGGCCCAGAGCCAGGAGAGCCAAGGAAGATCGAGAGAGGCAGGCGTGTGGATGGGGTGGCACACTGATTCCAGTTACCGTCAGTAATTAGAGTTACCTTAGAGATCGCCCACGCACGAGACCCTTGGAGCGGCCAAATACCGTGCTGGGTAGATTCAGACGCCTCCCACCCACCGATCAGCACGGCTGCGTTGAAGCAGGGCTCCGGCAGCAGTGACCTCACTTGCGAGGCTGCAACCAGGGCTTGTCACAACCCCATAATCTCAGCAGACATCCTGGCCCCACTTAGAGATGCTCAAAGAAAGCCACTCTTTGGAAGAGAGATGTGCGACTTTGACCTTGGAAAGCTATCCATCACAGGGCTGTCTTCCCTGTGTCTGCAGAGTACAGACAGCGTGACACCACTTGGGATGGAGCGTTCAGTCTCCCAGGGCTGATCACACAGGGCCCCACGTCTTGAGTCCTTAAGATCTGGCCCCAGGGTCTTTTACGGCCATCTCAGATGGCTTTGTCCCTGACGAAGCTCGCTCAAGCATTAATGAGCAATGAGTCTGGGTGGGCAAAGCTCTCAGCCATCCCTTGTTCTATGCACAATTAACTTCCACTGAACATTAATGACAAGGTGGCTGCCTAAATGAAAAAAAAGAGAAAGTTTTCCCCACATTTCCACTGGGGGAGAATTTTCAGCTCAGACAGCTTCGAATGGCTCAGAGTTTAAGATCCGTAAATTCAGTTCAAGGCAATAAATATGTAAGTAATTGATGATGGATCATGTGGGGCACTGAAGCTCCATCCTTCATAGCAGGCAAGCGAGGGCTGTGGGCGCGCCTGAGGACAGCCTGACAGCCTGGGGACGAATGGCCAGATGAACTTGGACAGCTCCATTCTCCCCATATCTCACGGCTGTGTCTCTGTGGAGCCATGGCCGCTTTCCCAGAGGCCCTGCCCAGGTTTTGGCCAGAGAGAGGAGCTGTTCAGGAAAGCTATGGAATAGACACCCAAGTTTCTCCAGGGGTGGGGGGCGTGCTGCTTTGTATCCAGGACCCACTATGTGCAGGGCACTGTTGCTTGGGGAAGACACTCTACAAGATGGGTTTCCTCCCCCATCTCTATCACCATCTTACAAAGAGCCAGTTTCTACCCAGCCCTGGATTAGAAATGAATTCCCTGTAGGCATGCTTTGCTCCTTAGGAAATAAAGGGGCTTTGTGTCCGCCAGGGGTAGCCTGATACCTGGAACATGCAGTCCATGAGTTAGCTATTTCTGGGTCCGAATGCCCAGCCTTCGTGGTGGACTCTCTGTGTCTTGCAGTCCCCATTGTGCCCACCCCCCGTCAATGCCACTGCCGTTTCCGTGGGTTTATTTCCACCTGAGATGATGTACAACTGAATTGGATGGGTTGTGGGACTGGTGTTTGTCTTGATGGCAGGCATGGGCTCCTGTCTGTCAACTCCTGTTTTGTTCTCTTTTAAACCAGAGCCAGGCCAGGTTTCCCAATGAGCATTTTCCTTTGGGTCAAGCACACAGGGTCTGAGGTGGTTCTGTGCTTGCCAGCTGGGCCCTGGGCTTGGCCAGTCTCAAGGCTGCCTCTCCTCCTCCTGCTCTGGGCCTGGAGTGTTCCCAGTAGATGGTCAAGCCGAGTCCTGCCCAGCTCTACTCTAGTCTCTCCTGCTTTCAGAAGCTCTCAGCCAGACCACAGAACATGGAGTTCAAAAAGAAGGATTTGCTGTCAGGGAGAGCCAGGCTGGGAATCAGCATCCATACCAGAAGGACAGTTGTCCTGAGGGAACCTCTGGGCCTCAGCTTCCCCACTTACAAATTGGAATAGTTAGGACCTATCTCACTGATGGACTCATTTATCCAGGCAATGGATAGAGGTGGCATGCTCTGCCATCTTGGCCCTACTTCTGGAGGAAATAGGAGAACAAAACAGGTGGATTTGCTTCTGGGAGTTAATGAATGTTGAACACTTGGCCAGGGGTTGCAAACTTAGAATTTCAGAGAGATCTGCAGGATACATCAGAAGCTAGCATACTTGACTAAAGGGCTGGGTGGTAATTATTTTCAGCCTTATGGATCGTGGTCTGTGTTATAACTGCTCAGCTCTGCAGTCATAGACAAATAGGTGTGGCCACTTGTCCATAAAACTTTATTTATAAAAACAAACGGCGGGTCTACAATTTGCTGACATCTGAATTAAGTCACCACCGGGCATCCGATAGTTCCAGTGTGCTGATGGTTTGGGGAAACCACCAGCCGTCATCATTGCTTGTTGACTAGCGCTAAGACCACTAAGTAGCTTTCCCAGTTGGTGGCAGAAGCAGTAGATGAGCGCTCGCCTTGCTAGCTCCATTCCTTTTGCTGCTCTGCTTCTCTCTGGAGGTTTCAGAGCCTTAGTGTGTTCATCTGCAAATGGGATCAAAGGAGGCCCGGAGGGGTGGCCAGGTGAATCCTGGTGGGCAGCTCTGTTGTCCACCCTCTCGGCTGCGTGGGTGGCATGGGGTGTGTGGATTGGTGCTTAGGCAAGGACTGGCACTTTCTTCCTCCCTGCCTGCCCCTTGGCTGGCTGTGCAAGTAGACATGATTCTGATAGGCTGCTGTGATGGAGGACTTTGGAATGCTGGTTTGTAACATTCCTATCCCCTTCTACCACGATGCCACCTTAACAAGGCCCCCGCCACCCCCCAAGCACCCGAGGCCACCCCCTAGACAGACCCAGATGGGCTCCTTGTCTCATGACTCCTCTGCCTCTCTAGATGGCTAGCTAGTGATTTCCCCTTTCATGGGGTGTTTCCCATTTATTACCTCATTATGTAAAATGAAGTTGACATGTTGGGGCTCTCCTTTCCTCTTCTTAGGGACCAGCAGTGAGAGGGTAGCAGGGGGCATGCAGGTTGCTGCTGCTTTGGGTTGGGGACAGGAAAGAGAGGGAAGAAAGGCCGTCTCCCCATCATGCCCCATCATGGTCCCCTCTCCAGTCCTTGGGGAGTCAGCTCACAGTTTACTCTTCTCCCCACGCCCTCAGCCACCACAGCCCCCCATCTCCTGCCTGTGTCCCCCCTTCGTACAGCAGAGACCTTGGACCGGCCATCCATCATCCCACAAGGAGCGCCGTCACCCCGGTGACACAGGTCTCCCATTGTTTGGTGGCAGGGTTAAAAATTCTCGATACGCTTGAATAAATTCAGCGATGAGCAGATGATAAAATGTAATTGAATACCACAGCCGCCTTCTCTTTCTTTCCTGGTGGTGGAATTTATTTGATGCCAACCAAAAGGGTGAAATAAATCACAGGTGATGATTCCAGGTCCAGCTTGCTGGCCGGGAGAGGACACACGCTCTCCCGCTTCCCCCCTCCCCACCCCCGTTTGGTTGATGATAACGTAAGGGCGCTCTTGCTGGGCAGGGAGCAGCCAGGATGCAGGCCAGGCAGCCAGGGTCTTTTTCAAAGGGAACAGTGGTTTTTGAATGGGGACTATTAGAGTCAGTGTGGTTTATTGTCCTCCACTGGATCCTGAAGTTGCCTGTGGTTTATCTCTTATAACCCGAGTGGGGCAGGGGGACACAGGTGATACCAAGCTACGACTCTCCCGAGATGTCTTCTCTCCTCACCTCCTTTGCACACTCCTGTCCTTCTCCACCTAACATCGGCTCAGTGCCGTCTTCTACTGGAAGCACTCTTGGAAGGACAGGTCCTCATTCCTTCAGCCATGACCGCTCCTTCCCTCTAGTTGTCGCTCACGTATCTTTCGAGTCGCTCTCTGCTTTGATCAAGTGACAACTCTCTTAAGTCACAGTAATCAACTCAGACAGAAGCAGTGAGAGTTCATTTTCCTCTTCCTCAGCCCTAGGAGTTGGCTTGGTTTTTAGCGTGGCCTGTCATAGAGGCACTGCCTCCTGGAATGTTCTAGAGACAGCAAAGGATAGCATTGTGGTGGAATGTCCCTCAGGGCCTCCCCTGCAGCTCTCTTCTGCAAAATGGAAATCAAACAACAGCACCCTTTGGGGGAGGGGATCCTAGGACCCCTTGAGCCAGAGGATAATAGGAAGTGTTCCTATATAGTTTGGCTTGGAGACTGCAGGTCGTTTGTCCAAGAAATTCTCCACCAGTAAATTGGTCAAGGTGGGTCTTGAGCCCAGGGCCTTCTGACTCCACAGAAGGGAAAAAAATATCCTTCTGCCAGATTAGCCAAAGAAGTGAGTTTCCCGGCTCTAAATTAGGCATTGGCATACTTTCTCTGTACAGGACCAGGTAATTATTATTTTATGAGCAGATCGTCTCTGTCACAATACTCACACTGTTCTCACCGTGAGAGGCACCCACGGTGTCGCTGAGCAAGCAGGGGGGTGGGAAGGGAAACACAGATGCCAATCAAGCTGTGTTTACTGAGACCAAGGGCTGACTACATTTGACCCAAGGGTCAGGTTTGCCAACCTCTGCTCTAAATCACAGTCCACAGAGAGCTATGCTGTGTGCTAACTGGCGTGTTAATTCTAGAGGCAGACTAATGGTGACAGCAACAAAACCAGTAATCACTAGCCCCCCCCCCCCAGGCCCCTGCCGAGCGCTGGCCTCAGGAAATCGCCTTTCTCCTCTCCTGTTCCTCCTAAGAAGGGAGGAATCACAAGCCCCCCCTTTTGGAGAGGACCAAAGTGAGACTCAGGGAAGTCAGTTCCTCAGTGGCAGAGGTTATATCTGTCACAGAGCTGCGACTTCACGTCTCACGCTCTCTCCCACGCTGCACCGGGGCCCGGAAGTGTTGTCTGTTGGGAGCTGGAGGCTGCTGTGCTTCCACGGGCAGGCCAAGCTCACAGCTAAGTCCCATACTCAACGGACTGACACCCCACCCTGCAGGGTTCCCACTCCCAGATCACTGGCTCTGCGATTGGCCTTTATTTTTATCTCCATGCCAAGCAGGCTGGGCCCTGGCTCAGCCCTGATCACCATGACCAGGTCCCTTCTCTCCCATGGCATGGCTTCAGATCCATCCTGTCTGCACTGGCCAGTGCTGAGTGGGTCCCAGGAGGATGCCCTGGCCACCCATGGCCCTGGGCGACCATGTGTAGGCTTGAGGAGTTCTGTGGAAGAAATTTATGCCCAAATCCATGAAGCAACTTGATTGGACCCTAAGCCATCATAGAGCTGTAACCTTTAGAGACAGCCTATAATTAAAACACTTCTAGAATGGATATGTTTGAGTTGGATGGTAAAGCAAACAGATTTCTTCATTGCGGCAGGAATAACGTGAGTGCCTGCAAACATGCTAAGTTCGGTCTCTTGGCTAAATCAGTGGGATTTTAGCTAGTGACCGCCCCGTGGCCCTCAAAGAAAAGTTGAGTCGTAGAAATATTATTAGTTTTGAGTGTCTTTGGGGCCCCAAGAATTTGCTAGTTGATATGGCCACAGCTAAGCTCAGTTGTCATAGAGTCAGTCCCTCACGTGGCTCGGCTGGTTGCTTAAGGACAGTGTGGAATTCAGAGTGCTTCTGGCGGATGAGCTCTGGGGCCTCACTGGCATAGCTCAGACTCCAGCTGGACCGCCTGCGCTGAGACTATGGAGATGACAAGGAATAGTTTGTTTAAATCCTGCAGTGTAGGTCATGGCATACAGTAGGTACCCAATAAGTGCTTTCCACTGAAGATAATAATGCTGTGTTCTCAGAGGCTGTTATCTCCGTGGAAACGTTGAGGAGTAGGTGGCTGGCTCTTCAATCCAAGGAGCTCTCTGACTGGGAGATGGCCACTAACAGCTTCTCAATCTCTCTTCCTCCAGGAAGGCTTGGCTTTGCAAATTATCTTTGCATTTGTGTCAGAAAGCATCTCAACATGGGGGTAGGGAGAAAGCCCCAAGTTTTATAAGCCACTGGGATGGGCTTGGACGTCTGGCAAATGCTAGCTAGATAACTAGTTACTGTGTTGTGTGCTTTGTAAACGGCGGGTGCCACCCCTGGAAGTTGTGTGGACTTCATGGAGAACTGATTGTAAGAGGCATCTCTGCATGGTGGGTGAGCATGGTGAGGGCAACCCAGTACTGTTCCTGTGCCCACAAGGGCAGAACACTGCATGCAGGGCCCCTCACTCAGTCAGCCCAGGAGCAGACGCTAACACAAACCTGTGTTTCCTGCACAGGGAGGCTGGAGCTCAAGGTCCTTTCCCTCAGCCAGGAATGTTCACAGCTCAGATCTGTGCGATAGAGGCGATGCTTCTGTCCTTCCCTCCCTGTCAGGGTATCTGGGGGGTAAATCCATTTGGCTTTGCTCCAGGACCCACACCGAGTATGACTAAGATCCCCACAGACCAGGCAGGTCAGGCTGTTGTTTTATTTGTCCATTTGTTACTTAGAAGTGATAGGGATTGAACTCTGAGCCTGAGCCCTTTACCTGAACTAGTCTAAGACCATAATCTTCCTACCTCTGCCTGCTGAGTAGCTGCGATTACAGATATGTAACGCCATGCCCAGCCATATGTTTCTAGTTCACCAATGAACTTAACAGCTCTGGGTCAGAACTTATCATTTCATTCATATGCTAATTTATTCATCATTCATTTATCCACTGAATACACATTTTATCCCCTGGGTAGATTCTGAAAGGGATACTTGGGGGATATAGGGACAGATGGGGAGAGAACCTGTCCCAACAAACTCTCAGCCCTGATTGAATCTCCACAGTAGAAAAATTATAAATAATTATTTCAGAAACATATCTTGCTATCTTCTCGTGGCTGCCTTTTTTTCTCCTCCCCTGGGGTTCAGAACTATTTAAGGACCAGCCTGGGCCCTGGTGTGTACTCCAATGTTACAAAACACTTCCCAATTGTTTCCTTTATGGTCATAAAGAGAACACATGTCTTGATGTCTTGAGAAGGACACAGCTGTGGGGTCAACACCCCCCCCCCTTTGCTTTTCCAGTGAGTGCAGAGTGACAGGCTTGGTGTTTTCCTTGGGGGCTGCCGTGGGCTGTGGCGGCTGGAGAGGTCTGAGCCCCGATGGAGGTGGGAGTCAGAGGCCCGCTGGGCTGGGGAGGTCCCCTGTCTGCTCCTCCATTACCCTGCTGGGTTGACTCCCCTCAGCCACCAGAGGGAGCTCTGACATTCGTGAGATCCAGCACAACATCTGGCCTCTGGTGGAATGTGCATGGTCCAAGTCTCCGTTGTTTTAGGATCCCCAAGTCTGTACCGTTTTGCTTCCCTTTTTTAAAAAGGCTATCATTTGTAAACTTATTTACTTTCCCATTCTCCTGCTAGACTCTCAACCTAAAACTTGATGATGTTTCCCTGTCACCTGTTTAGTTCCTAAAACCATGTCTGGCACAACACAGGAGCTAGATCAGTTTCTTCCAGCTCCAGTAACAAAAGACAACAAACCCAGCATCTCAAAACCACACAGATGGATGAGCCTATGACACTGGGGGTCAGGAGTCAGGAAAGACCAGAATGAAGGTGTGAGCAGCGCTGCAAGTTCTTGCCTGTCCCAGTGTCTGCAGGTGGAGCTTCAGAGGTTAAAACTCATCCTTGGGCTCTTTCCAGACAGAGGGAGGAGGGACAGGCAGCATAGGGTGGGTTGAGGAGGACATAAGACTAGAAACATGTGATCGGTTCCCATCTATGATTTAAATACCTAATCTGCAATTGAGCACCTGGAGTTCCTTGTTGATTGCTTCTAAGCCTTGGTGTTTACGGCTGTGAAACGGGAATGAAACTGCCTGTTGTTTATTGGAGTCTATTGGAGTTTTGTGACCTGAATTCAGGATCCAAGTTCTGATCTTGGCTTGCTTTGGACAAATGTTCTAATTTTTTGACTTTCCATTGGCAAAGTGAGAGTGAATGATAAAGGCTGGCACTCTGTCACATTCGGAGATGAATTTATATGTTACATAATGTTGTTGGAGTGGGTTGGTTTGAAATAACTCGTGGATAGGGTAATACCCAATGTAAAACAGATCTGCAATTATTTCTCTCCTTTCCACTATTCTCGTTGTTTTTGTTTCGCAGCTGGGGTTTGAACTGAGTGCTTTGCACTTATGAGGCTGTTGCTCTCCTTCCAATCTATACCTCCAGGCCTGAGTGTGTGTGCATGTTTGATTATTTGTGAGACAGGACCTTGTTTCCTGTAGAGGTGTTGCACCTTGACTCCCATCCACCTGTTTTCGGCTTCCTGTCCTACCTGTGATGTCAAGTATGCATCACTATGCCCAGGTGACAATTGAGAGGATGGTCTCATGAAGTTTTCTGTGCAGGTTAGCCTCAAATCATGTTCCTTCCATTTTTAGCCTCCCGAGTGGCTCAGGTGGCAAGCATGAGCCACTGTTAACCCGGGTCTTTTCATTTCCTTTCTCTTCTGCTGCCTTTAGGCCCTCATCACCAAGTTTTATCTGATGTCTTTGTGTTCACACTTCTTTGTTCTTTCCCAATGCCTAACTCACCTTGTTAGCCTGACTTTCGACTCATCAGGCCAAAACTTGAGTTTTTATCACAAAGTTTAACATCATATGGACACTTGATTTGTTTAATATTGGTTTCTTTTGCTAGGAGTTCTGTGTGTCTTTCTGACTACTAAGGTGGTTACAAAGGCCAAGCTGTTAGTTTATTCTCCTTCTACTGAGAAGTATTTATTTTTGAGAGGGTAGAGGCATCTGTAGCCTCATGCAGAAGAAGAAGAAACCGTGCATCCACTGCGCTATCTTTCCAGGCACTGGAAATGAAAATATTTAAGAAGAAATGTCTGTGACTCTACCCCAAGCCCAAAGGCAGCTGGGATGTGTCTGCAGGACTTCTTATCAGAAAACGAGAGAGAGAGAGAGAGAGAGAGAGAGAGAGAGAGAGAGAGAGTTTCTGTGTGGGCACAGACATCTTAATAGGTGCTTTGATTGTTAAGCAGCAGTCTCAGGGTTGGTTTAATTGCTGGAAATGCAAGTCACCTTCTCTGGGATGAGAAGGCCTCAATTCTCATGGATTATCTGTCTGTTCTCCTTTCCAGTAGTTTCTTTTTGCTCTTAAGGCTTGCAGGAACAAATTGTAGAGCATTCAAGGAAAGTAAAGCGAGGCAGTGCAAGTTCAAGTCTGCACACCGACGCAGGGCTCTGAGGCTGGGGGCTGAGGAGGCCATGCTTGAGTAGCTGACAGAAGCCAACAGGAGGGGAGATCAAGCCTCCCAGCTCAATCCTGCCTGCTCTTCCCCGGGGCCCTGCCTTTGAGAACAGAACCCTGAGATCCCGGCCCCACCCTGGGGTCAGCTCTATGCTCTCAGGTCCAACTCAGCTACCACACCAACTGCCTGGTTTGGTGTTGGTGGTTGTTTTGGCGACTGGTCATGATGGCACTTAGGGAAGAGTTAGCTAGAGAATCAGGGATTTTTTTTCTTATTTTATTTTATTTTTGTGCCAGTTCTGGAAATTGAACTCAGGGCCTGGGTATTGCCCCTGAGCATTTTTATTCAAGGCTGGTGCTCTACCGCTTGAACTGCAGCTCCACTTCTGTTTCTTTGGTGGTTGATTGGAGTTAAGTGTCTCACATACTTTGCTACCTGGACCAGCTTCAAACCACAATCCTTAGGTTTCCACCTCCTGAGTAGTTAGGATGACAGGTATCAGCCATCAGTGCCTGGTTAAGAATTGGGAATTTTCAGCCTTGGCAGTCTTAATATGTTGAGCCATTTCGGGGCGAGAGGAGGGTCTGTCTGTGTATTATAGGATATTGAGCCAGCCTCTCTGGCTACCCCTCACTAGATTCTAGGACACGCTTGTGCGCATGCGCACACACACATACACACCCCAAGATGTCCCCCAGATATTACCAAGTAAGGAAGCAAAAGCTCCTCTAGCTGAGAACCTAGAGGCTCCGGGGTGGGTGGGGGGGAGGTGACGACAATGAAATGCCACTGATACTTGGCTGTGTGCGACCTCTATCGGGTTGCTGCACCTGTCTGAAATCTTGTGCCTGAGATAATGTCGTGGGCAGAGTTCCCAGGCACAGCGTGGCACCGCACATGTATGGAGGGAGCAGTGTACACTGTTTCTATGACAATAGTCCTGGGTTTGGCACACATACACACACACACACACACACACAGTACACTTGGCTCTAGGCAGTGTGCTGTGAGGAGGGGATACAAAGGCGGAATGTGGCCCTTGCTTCTGCAAAGGTGTGCAGACTTGTTAGTGTGTTACCAGAGTCTTCACTCATGGCAGACATTACTAATTGGTCTCCATGTGCTTTCCTGGGGAACCTCAGCATCCTTCTCAACACAGCAACCTAGACAGGCAGTACTAGTGGCTCATGGCATCTCTAGTTTTCTGGATGTTTCACGAGAATGAAACCCACCCATTCATTACCTATGCATCCACTTATCCCTCTATCCATCTTTCCATCTATCCACCCATTATCCGTCCACTCATTCATTCATGAGAAGGCTAATAACCCTTCTCCAGCACGTGAGTGGCAGTCACAGGTGAGATCTTTGCTCTATCCCCAGTTTCAACTCTTAGAGGAGGCAGGAATTGGAACAATAGTACATTTGAATTGTTTTGCTTTCTTGTCTTTCCTTTTCCTGTTACTCTCAGAAACTGAAACATGATGGTGGGGGGAGTGGGTTTTGATGAGTTTTATTTTTCAGTTAAGCTAGAGGAAATTCCACAGGCTGTGACAGTGATTGATGTATCATGTTGTCTGTTTCTTGAGTTTTCTCTGCCCTTTTGGGCTCGGAGAATCATTAGCTGTCTTAGAAAGGTTTCTAGCTTTCCAAGGGCGCCATTGGGGTCTCAGGAAACAGCTTTCAGATGGCTGGCGACAGTGTCAGCAGACAGGAGAGAGAATGAGTGGACTGGGGTTAAATGCTCCTGATGGGTTCTGACATGCCTGCTCCCTCCCTCCCGAGGAGAACGCTGTTCCATGACAATAGCTGTGAAAAACGAGGGACATCTGCAGCCCTGAAACAAGACGGAACCATCCATCTGCTGGGAACAGAGAGCTCCCCTCTCCCTCCTGGCTCCCAAGTAGTTCATCTTGGTTCTTACCTCACCTCTGGGGCCACGGGGGGGATGAGGAGAGGCTGGTGTGGGTGGCCAAACAGTGAGAGAAGCTGGGGCTGGAGCTGGGCTCTGCAGGAGACCTTGAACCCACCGAGGGACAGAGGGACAGTGCACTGGGATTCAGCCTAAACATGCAAGAAATGAGACATAGGAGACACCTAGTCTGAAGTCTGCATAGTTTATTCATTCTTTGTTCCTCTCATTTGTCACTCCATCTATCCACCCATTTCAGCTACCCATCTGTCCACCTACCTATCTATGCATTATCAGTCCATCCATCCATCTACCAATTATCCATCCACTTACCCATCTATCTACCCATTCATTGCCCATTATCCATCCATCCACCCATTTGTTATCTATGCATCCACTTATCCATTCATCCATCTTTCCACCCATCCACTCATTATCCATCCACTCACTAATCCATCCATCCATCCATCCGTTCATTCATCTATCTGTCCATCCACCCGTCCACTATTCTAGTATGACATTAAGTGGTATGTACTAAAAGAAGTTAACTAACAAAATAATTTACTGCAATAAAGAGGAAATGGGATAGATTACATATAGTTTTCTGATTTTTGGAGGATTCTTTAAAGTTTGTTTCATTTGTTTTGTTTTGCTTTTAAGTCAGGGCCTCTCTATGCAGCACACGCTGGCCCTGAATGCTCAGTCCCCCTGCCTCAGCCTCTGAGTGCTGGGATTAGAGGTGTCACCTATCAGGTCTGGCTTGAGAGTTTGCTTTTAAAGTAAGCACTTCAAGTGGGTTCACTATAAAAGTTAAGGAAGTAAATTCATGAGTTGCACAGCTGTGTGGCAGAAATGAGGAGAGTCAGGCTGGCTTGGCAGGCTCTGGGAAGCGCCATAGACAGCTTTACCACAGCACAGGCTGGCAAGTACCTCCAGCCGGAGGTGCTGCTGCTGTGCGGCCTGTGCTAGATAAGGCTTTGAACTGGTGACCCGTCCTCCCCCAGCCTCAGGGTCCCCCTCCGTGCAGTGGGGGAGCTGGCAACCCTGTTCCTGTTTTGAGGACGTAGCTGGTGATGGGTGGCTGCGATTCCTGTGACTCATTGGCACATGCCTGGCACCTGCGGAGCCCTCCGTGAATGGAAGTGATGGCTGATTCTGTTCATTCTACAGCTGGGTTCTCCTAAGGCATCCTCTCGCTGTCCTGCCCCAGGGAGCCTTGCAGTCATGGATGGAACAGTATTCTGCTGCTGGTTGCCTTTAGCAGGTGAAGGTGGCTGGTGCCCTTCCTGCAGCCAGCTGTCGTTCCTTTCCTTCCTTCTTCCTTCCTTCCTTCCTTCCCAGGGCCTGAGTGGAGCCCCGGCAGCCCCCTACCACAGTGTAACACACCTTTCTCCTCCACTCTTCTCTTTCTGTAGACACACTGTCAGTGCCGCGCTGGTCCCCGCAGATTCCCCGCAGAGACCTGGGCAACTCCATCAAACACAGGTAGGCTGCCTGTGTGCACCTTTCGGCCCCGGGTGTGGGTGGGTGGGGTAGGACAGGATATTTGGGCCCAGCTCCTTCATTACTGTGGCAACTGGAGGTCGAGATGAGTGCCTGTCATTAAGCTGGCCCTTTGCCAAAGCCACCGCCCGTGCTCCACATTCAGAGCATAAAAGCTGTGAAACCTTGAGAAAGTTGTTTAACTGCTCTGGGATTTCTTTTTCATCAAGTAAGTCTTCCTACCTCCAAGATGGTTATGAAAACTAGGTGGGATGAAAGCACACACACACACACACACACACACACACGAAGTGCTTCTCAAAGGACCAGGCACATAATAAATGCACAGTAAGTGCTGTTGCTGAGTTAAGTGCTTAGGTCCTAATTTTGGGTGATTCTTACCCAGGAAACACAAGGTTGTGGGCTGGTCCTTTGAGCTGGAGGTCAGGCTGGAGCTGCAGCTGGCAGGGTGACAGGGTGACCTCCCCAGGATCATGTCTGCCTTTGTTGGGAGTGGGTTTTAGCTACTAGTCTGCCCTTGTAACAAGTTCCTTAGCACCCTTCCCACATCTTTCTCTGGCTTGTTCCATTGCCTTACAGATTCTTTGGGTTGAATATGATCACCTCCATTTGCTAAATAAGGAAATTGAGCCCTTGGGAGGAAACACAGTGAGGTCAGCCAGCCAGCGTGGGTGTCGCCCCTCTCCCCCCTCCCCCCCCCCCCCCCCCCCCCCCGCTCTGAGGCCTCTTGAGCCAGCAGAAGGTCCCATGCATGGATTCTTTCCTCTAGATTTTTCTGTCGGGGTTGGAACAGTGAGGAGGATGGGAGGCCTTTGCCCTCAGAAAGCTCTCCTGCTAAAGGAGACTCAGCCCACAGACTGTGACAGTCCCCAGGGATCCGGACTGGGCGAGGGACACACCAGGGGTGGAAACATAGCCACAGCCGGAGGTCACCCTCACTGGAGTAGCATCTTGTCAACGGCTTTTGAAAGAAGTATGCTGACAAGATAGTTGTCAAACCTCAGATGAGAAAACATTGGAGGAAGCTGTGAGAAATATGTGATAGATGCCAGTGGTCAGGCTGTGAGCTGCAGAGAGGAGACACAAACATGAGGCCCTTCACTGTGGTGGCTGCCCACAGCACCTGGGGTCGGCCACACCCACGATTCAGCCACACCCCCAGAATGGCCACGCCCCTGACTGAGCTTGGCCTCTGGGTTGGCCACGCCCCCCGCTTGAGCTGGGCCTCTGGATTGGCCACATCCCCCATTGAGCTCTACTTCTGGACTGGCCACTCCCCTGTCTCAGCCACACCCCTGACTCTGATGTGTTCCTAACTTGGCCACACCCCTGGTTTAGTTCCTCTCTGGCTCAACTATACCCCAGGATTGGCCACAACCCAGATTTATCTTCATCCCTGGATTGGCCCCACCTCTACCATCTACATCCTAGCTCAAGGCCATTTCCTAGATACTGATGTCAGGGGCTAGAGATGGGCACTCAGCCCAGCCTTGGTGAAGAAATGAAATAAAAATCCCGCTGTCTCTCAGCAGTCACTTAAGCCAGAGCCAGGCAACAAGGGGAGCTGCCGCTGGAGACAGGACAGGGTTGGAAAGGAAATTCTTTCTCCCACCTCTGCCACATACAACCGCTCTCTATCCCCGCTCTGCTGGCTGCTGGGAGAAGAGCTGCCCTGAGCAGCTGACACCGTTACACTCATTGGCCCTGCTAAGGGGGCCCAGTGAGTCTTGCCCGCCCCTCAGTCCAAAGCTGGGGGCTCTGCTCAATGCACTGCTATATTTGCTTAGACACAGAGTCTTTGGGCTCCAGCTTGTTCTGTTTGGAGAGGGATTGACCCAGATTGCCAGGATGATGCGGTCGAGGGAGCTGCCTTTCCCTCAAAATTCTCTGCCTCCAAGTTATATAATCACTTCCCATTTCCCGTTTGACACTGGAAGCGGCGAAGATTAGATACGACTCCTGCCGACAGTGGCACAAATTGAAAATTAAAATTAACTGTGACCTGACAACCTTCAATCCTTTTCCTGGGAGCCTTGCTTGGCTTGCCGCTGCCTCCGCCGATGGGATCTGGGGATAGAAGGCACCCAGCAGCCTTGTCGGGAGTTAATCAAACGCGTTCCTACCTACACTGGTAATGGGGCTCCCTAGGAGACCTCTAAACTCTGCCTTTGCAGTTGGGGAGGGAGGCGAGCTGATGCTTGAAGGCTTTCCCTTTGCGGGGAGGACTCCTTCATTCCAATAGTTTGGGGCTCCATTCCTCCATTCTGAAACCAAACTTGCCCTAGAGTCTAAGACCACCCATCAATTTTTGTCTAGTGAATGAAATAGGCTTATCTATTATAAATGCTCAAGTTTGTAAAATATTCATAACTCAATCCATCCAACACTAACTTGGTGCCTGACCCCCGTGTAAAACCTTAGGCATGCATGACTTCATTTAGTCCTCCCAACAACCATGAGGCCAACACTGTGGGCCCCCCCCACTACCCAGATGAAAAGACGGAGGGTCCAGCAGTTTAAGGAACTTGATGAAGGAAGTCACTTATGTCGGAGGAAGCAGGACTCGATTCCAGGACTCATGCCTGTCTCCTTGATGTAGGCCGTCTGCCTAGAGATGGGTTGATTGCTCTCCTCTGCTCCTTGAAACGTTTCTGTCTCTTTTCTACAGGTTTTCCACCAAGTACTGGATGTCTCAGACGTGTACAGTCTGTGGAAAGGGGATGCTTTTTGGTCTCAAATGTAAAAATTGCAAGTAAGTGGCTGCACTTGGAAGGGAATTTCTGAAGCACCTACCATCAGCTAGAGGCGTGCAGTGCCTGACAAGAGCCTGGAAATTTGATTTCTGGATTCTTAAGAGTCCTTTGGTCTGCGTTTCAGAAACTCACACTAAGGCAGTGCAGAGAGAGTTGGATGATTCTGGGTGATAACCCCAGCAGACAAAACACAGTATGGAATATAGAACACTGGGCGGGTACACAATGGGCCCTTTATGCTCATAATGTCTAGGATCAGGGGCTGGCAAACCTGTCCTCTCACAAATCACACTGTCAGTATTTGAAGTTTTGTAGCCCATTGGTGGGGGGATCTGCCTGGCAGCTTCTTGGCTGAGCCTCTTTCAGCTCAGGAATGTTCCTAGACAAAGTAGACACAGATAGAGATGAACAATGAATTTATTCCAGCAAAACTCGATGTAGAAAAACCAGGCTCCAGCCTGGCTTGAGTCCTGTAGTTTGCTGATTCCTGAGTCGGAGTCTGCAGGTGCCTTTTCGCCTCCCCTTTCTCTCTCCTCAGGGCACTTCTCTGAACGAGTATGAACATTCTCCCCACTGTACAGATGAGAAAGCCGAGTCTCAGCAAGGAAAAGCCACAGCTAAAAAGTAGCAGTCAGGACTTGAACTCAACCCCCTTAACTCCTATTCAAGTTACTTCCTGTGCCCTCAAGTTCTGACTAGAAGGCTGGGCTACCCAGCACAGCTGCCTTCTTTTCCTCCTTCCTGATGTCTATTCTGTCATAAGAAAGCTGTGGCTCCAGGTGTGAGCTCAGCTATCACACTAAGCTGGGTTGAATTCCCACCTCTGCCACTTTATTCTTGTGTGACCTTGGGACCTTGGACAAGTCCCCAGTCATCTCATCTGTGGGAGAGGAGTCATTAATAAGCAGACCTGTCGCAGGGAGCAGTAAGCACTCATCAAACCAACATGCCGAGCATGACACGGAGCCTGTATTAAACTCCCAGGCTGTCTCTGGCTCCTTCCATTGGCATGTATTTTCCCCATCAGGTCCTGTGTCTACCAGGTGGCAAACTACACTCACTCGCCTTAGGGGAAGAGTCTAGGAAGTCCTCCTGCACTCCTGCCTGGCCTTGCTCTGCCTGTTTCACCGGCACAGGTTGCTGTCTGTCTTTTGGGTCCTTTCAGGCCTTCCTCATCCCTGCTCCCTGGTGGGCAATAGTAGAATAGCCAGCCTGACCATCTCTCACCTGCTTCAGAAGGTCAGGCAGAGAGCCCCTTCAGGCTTCATGGTGTTGAGAGCAGAGCACTGGTTCCTTCAGCTCCTAGGGCGCTGCGGCCTCCACAAGGGTGGGGGCCGTCACTGCCCAGCCAATGCCCAGGCATGGTCTTCAAGAGTTCCAAGCTAGATGAGGTTGGATTGCCCTGGTCACCATTTTCCTCCTAGAAATGCTGGTCAGGAAGTGAAGATAAGCCCCTCAAAGAGCAGTCGCTCTGACAGCATAGTGTGTGTACGTTGTAGAGAGTTGGTGGGGGCACTTTCTCAGAGATATCCCCCAAAACATTCTTCTTTTCGGTCCACAACTACTTACTAGTTGGATCACGAACATTCCAGATTGAGTGGTTCTCATCTGAAATGCTGGGGACAGAAATGTCCAAGCTCCTCCAAGTACTTTGTCTTTTAGGGTTTGTTTTGTTGTTGTTATTGTTTATTTGTGCTCCAGATTTGTTTTTCCTTTTGTTTTCTTAGACCTTTGCTGTGACTGGCTTTGGACCACTATCCTCCTATCTGCCAGTTAGCTGGGATTGTAGATGTGCATTACTTAAGCCCAGCCCAGCACCTGTATTTTGGCAGTGATTGTGGAATTTTCCACCTGTGGCGTCCTGTTGCTACTCACCAAATTTTGCATTCTGGTTGCAGATTTTGGAGTTAGAAGTACTCAGCTGTAATCTGTAAACACTGCGTGCCAAGGCCTCCTCCAAGGAGCAGGGAATCAAAGAAACAAACTCCCTGTTCTGGAGGAGGGGCACAGACGATGAAGGAGGTCATGAGGGGATGAGGCTGACAACTAAGAAACAGAAGGAAGTAGAGAAGGGAAATTAGGAATGAAAGAGGTCAGCAAAGGTCTCTTGCCAGAGTGAGAACTTAAGATGCAGGAGTCTGTGGCCCAAGTCATTTTCAGTACCCGGAAGCAGCCAGAGGGGTGGATTTGAATCTCCCAGGCAGGAAATGTTTGTTCTTGTGATCACTTTAGCCCAGAGCACCCTGTGTTAGCTAGAGACTCCCTGGGCCCCACCCTCTGTTTCCATGTGGGAACCTGGGACCAGTAGCCTCTAGGAGCTGGGGGCATTGCAGGCCTTCCCACAGCTAAGTTATATTTTGGACTCGGTCCTTTACCAACTGCTGAGTGGTCCCCACATTTCTTTCTTCTAAATTATGGGCCTCAACCTTTTGGTTTTCTGAGCTATAGGCTCTTTCTGTGTAGTATAAATTAGCCTCAAACTCCCTATCTTCTTGCCTCAGCCTCACACGCACTGGGATTACAGGTGTGTACCACCACCCCTGGCAATGGGTCTCCTACTTGAGCATGCATCTGAGTGCCCGGGAGGGTTGGTTGAAGCACAGATAGCATGTGGGCCCCACCCCTGTGGAGCCTCTCCTGATCCAGGGTCTCTGCAGTCTGTACATCCTGCAAGTCCCAGCTGGCTATGTGGCCTTGGTTCTGGGCCCCCACTTGGGAGAGCCACAGCCAGATGGAAAAGTAGCAGCAGAAAAGTCAAATCAAACTTTACTGCCCCGCTGGATGTTTTGTGAGGACGATCGGTACTTCTCCAGTTTGGTTCAAGTTCTGTTTTTCTGCTCTGTGCCTCCCTCTATAAATCTGGCTTTTGTTCGTCTTCATCTCTCCTGAAATTCATGCAATAAATACTTGTGCCACGAGTTATGAATATAGCCCGTGACCAAGAGGCCAGGCTGTAGGACAGATAGGCTTATATTTGCATCCAACTAGCGTGGAATCCTGCCGATTGCTTCCCTTCCTTTGTAACATGGGGGTGATAGCTTCCTGACTAGATTGTTTCAAAGGAAAACCAAGCAAGCTTACTGCTTTATTTCATGCTCATCCTTGTACCTGGCTCCTTTGAGGTACTTAATCACTGAAAGCTAACCCGATTTCTACTTGAAGAATTAATTTCGGGGTACCCCTCCACCCAGGAAACCAGAAACTTCTCCACGTCTAACCACCCCCTTCCCTCTTGCGTCAGTTTAGTGCCCACTTCCTGAGGAATTATCATCAAGCTGTCTTGTTGGTGTTCTGAATAGCGAGATTAATGAACTGATGAGGAATTAAAGCCCAGAAAGCAATCTGCAGTTATCGAAATCGAGGCGTCTTCATCTGATAGGTTCACGAGCGCCAAGCGCAGCGGTCCGGTGTCAGCACAATCCACGATTGTCTGGTAGCTGTGAAGCCAGCTGGCCCAAGTTTGCTTTTGCAGGAAGATGCTAGTGGGTTTCCCAGCCCTTGGGCATGTGTTATCTGCTTCCTTCTGTCCTCTTCGGTCCTTCCAGAAGTTTCTGCAAGCTCAGGCCTTGGTCTTTGAGAACCTCTGACCCTGGGTCTTCATTTCTTGCAGGCAAATGCATAGTACTGATTTGGGAGGCTTCAGGCTGTAGATAAAGAATCAATGCCAAGATGTACTTATTTATTTATTTATTTTTTTTCTGTACAAGGCAGAGTATAGAAACACAGGCAAGACCTTCCTGGCTACTGTGGAGAAGCAAAGCTGTGTCTCGGCTGCCTGCTTGCTCCTTGCAGCTTCCCTTGTGTGGATTGGGCCCTGGCTCTGAGAAACCTCGCCAGCCTCTCCCAGCTGCGGTGTGCTCAGGGTCACGGTCAGTTCCCACCGGGGACTGGATTGAGGTGGCCAATGAAAATGGCAGCTGGATCCCTGGGTAGACTCCCTGGGTTACACTGTGGAGCTCCAGGCCTGGGGTTCTGCATTTGCATGACGCCTCCCTGCGGGTTCCTGTTTGTCCTCCATCTGTGAGGGGAGGGGCTTGGGTATGCAGAGCGCTAGGCAAGAGGAGGGCGTGTGGGTGAGGTGGGGTGCACATCAAGGGCTCCTGTCCCTGAAGATGGCTCGAGGAAGAAGATTGAGCAGGTGAAGCTGGGCAGGGGGATAGGCTTTCAGCAGGACTTAGGAGCCCGTGGAGTTCATTTTGCAGTGGTTTGTTTGCATCAGGCACCTGGGGATGGGGTAATTGAGTCTGGGTTGAAACTGTGCTCTGTGCCCTGGTCACTGGCCATCCAGCTCCTCTCTGGGAAAGCAGTTTTGGCCTCCAGAGCCTCATCTTCATCCTGAGGGCCACCTCAGGCATGGGGAGGAGGGTGCTGGGGTGGCGATGGCCACTTCCTGGGTGGAGGCAGGGACGACAGTCACCAGAGGTGCTCACTGGCTGTGAGCGCCCGGGGTTGGTTGCAAGCACATTAGCCGAGGTTCTGGGGTGCTCTCCCCCTCCTCGGGAGAAGCCAGGGTCTAGCCCACGGCTGTGAGTGTGTCCTTGCCTGCACGCCTGGCATGGAGCTCATTCTCCCCTGGTCCCTGTGGTGGCTTGGGGCTGACAGCTCCCTAATGTGGAGTTGGAAAAAGTCCCTCAAGGCAGGCTGGCTCCATGGTGCGGTTTACGTGGCAGAGCTCCCTGCAGGACCAGGCAGATTCTGGAATTACCTGGAACCAAATCCCTATGTTGCTCCCCCCCTCCCCACACACGTCTTGCCTCCCTGCCCTGTAGTGGAATAGGTTTCTCCTCTCATACAACTCTTGCAAGAATCCCAGGCTCAGTGTCTGCTTCTAGGGACCCCAACTTGTGGGACAGGCACACAGACTCTGGGCAGGGAATGCTGAGCTCAGGTCCCAGTCTGACCACTTCCTATCTGTGTGATTTTTGAAGTACAGTGAGGCAGAAATATTCACTCAGCCTGCTGAAAATTCATGAGCGCCACAATCACATTCATGGCTGGCAGATTTGGCCAAAACCTTTAAATAAGTGGTTACCATTTAATACCGGATATTCTATCAGTACAAAATATATAACACATGTAGCCATAGAGTCGCTTCTGTGGGTTGAAGCAAGATTGGGGTTCTGGAAAGTTCTGGATATTTCTCACTTTGTTGTGACTCTTGTTTTTCAGTCTTCCTTGGGGATTTTTTTTCCCCCCTCCATACCATGTGGCTTCTTGGGAGATATGCTAAAGGTAGATCTCAGTAATTCTCAGCCTTGCCACTGTTGATGATTTGGAGCTAGATCATTCTGGTTGCAATTCTGTGCATCATAGCAGTCCCCAATGACTAGTTGTAACAAAAGGAAATGACTCCAGATGTCCTCTAGGGCTGCAGAATTGCTCCTCATTGGAGTGGGGTGCACATCACAGTGTCAGCAGGCTAATGCCAGTCTCCTGCCCCATGGATGGACCTAGCGAACACCTGCAGCTTCTCGGGTGAATTATACGTATTCCACTCGAGGGATATAGAGCGAATTACGGGGTTTCTCACCCTCTACTTATGGGGGTGATTATAGGGCTCTATTCCCTCTTATATTATAGGGTGGCCAGACACCCCACTTTGCCTGGGACTTTCCTGAGGCTAGCACTGAAATTCCCAAGTGCCCAGAACCCCCACCTCAGAAGGCATCACCTTGTAGCATAGACAAGTGCGTGCATGCGTGCACTCTGTCGGGTCACCACCCACTTCTGTGGCCGTGGTCACTTCCCTGCACACTCAGCATGTGCTGGGCAGCTTGGGTTAGCTAGCACCGACTGCCTAGTTTATTCTAGAAGTGTTACGATGCTGTCTCCTCAATCCCTCTTCCCCCCCAGATGCCTAGCTGACTGGACTTGCTTATACTTTCTTATTTCCACACCACTGCTCCCTCACTAATTTGCACTTAAATAAGCCATGACTCCTTTGCCTAGTCTGTGTATTGTGGGGTCTTTTCACTTAGATTGGCTGAATTTTCAATTCCCTTCCTTTGCCCTGTGTGTTCTCCTCGCCTGCGTTCTTGAACCCATCATTCCACACTGGACTTGAATTATTCCTGTTCTTGCAAAAATGGATCCAGCCACAAGTGTTAGGAGATCAGGGTAGGAAGTCCGCCCAATTGGTCTGAGCCCCTGGAAGCATTCCTTGCTTTCGACCTTTGCAAACGGGAGAAATCACAAATGCCCATGTGGCAGCTGCCGCCAAGTTCCTGGAAGCTCTGGGAATTCGTACAACAGGCAGGATATTGACAGGATATAATTATGAGCACGCATTTTGGAGATTACCAGCTTGAATCTTGAACTTACTTTGCCATTAATAGAAGCACTTCAGCTTTTTGCAGTAATTATCATGGGTATTAATGGTCCCTTATCTGCATTTTAAACCTATTCGAAGCAAAAATTACAGTCCCTTTACAGTGGTATGTGAGAGATGAGGAAGCTTAAGTAAATTGATGTAGTGAGAGTGGTGGTGGTGATGGTGGTGATGGATAATGGTGGCAGTGTGATAGTGGTGAGGATGGTGATAGGATGATGGTGGTAGTGTTGATAATGGTGGTGGTGGTGATGGTGGTGGTGGTGATAATGGTGGTGATGGTGGTGATGACAGTGGTGGTGGTGATGGTGTGATTGTGATGGTGGTGGTGGTGGTGATGATGGTGGCGATGGTGATTTTGATGACAATGACTGTGATGATGATGTTGGGTGATAGTGATGATGGCAGTGATGATGATGATGACAACAGTCGTCATCCTCAAGAATTTTCTGGAAGAACCACTGTGCTTGAGTCACATCCCTGTTCCCAGTCCCCCGGCTGAGGGGGAGGCAGGGCAATGAGTGGATGTACTGCGCACACGAAGGGTGCAATTTACAAGAAACCATTTTCCAAAAAAATTCATTTCATTGGTTTTCCCTCTGTTCCCTTCCTTCTCTGTCCTTGCTTTTCTTTTCTCTCCCAACACGTCTCGTCTCCAGCAGCACAGGCCGTGGGGACAGGGAGGGAGAGGGCCAGGAGGAAGGCCTGGTTGTGTACCTTGGATAGAAGTCCCTGTGCCCCGTTTCCTGACGGCACGGTGTTGCATGGTCTCACTTGGCCAGTCGCTCTTTGAGGGGATGGGGGCTCCACACAGCAGCTTTTTTCCAGAACTGAAGCTTAGCCTATTAATAATGCCTGAAAGTTCAAAAAAAGATTGGCCATTTTCTAACTCCTCTCCAAGTGTCTGGGCTCTCCTAAGACAGCACAGCATCCCCGTGTGCACTCAGAGTATGCTTGTGTGAAAGTGTGGCCCTACTGGGTGCAGGTGCGCACTGCGCCAACCCTTCCCTCACTGATGGCCCCTGTTCACACGCTGAGAAGGCAGAGCCTCTGGCAGCTTAAGGCTGCTTGATGCCGAAGACGGAGATTTGTTGTTGTTGTTTAGTTTTATATTTTGCCTTCTTGTCTTTATTTTGGGGAGCGGAGGGGCAGTAGAAAGATTTGTGAACTCAGGGCTCCTTACTTGCTTGCAAGGCAGGCGCTCTTCTGCTGATTCCAGGCCGCAGTCCTTTTTGCTTTCACGGTTATTTTGAATAGGGTTTGGCATTTGTGCTCAAGCTGGTCTGGACTGTGATCCTCCTATTTATGCTTCCCATGTAGCTGGGAGGAAACCGACACTGGTGTAAAAGTAGAGGGGAGGGAAGGAGGAGGAAGAAACCAGAGACTAGAAGACAGGTAAGCCTCAAAGCCAGCCAGGACAGAAAAGTCCATAAGACTCCGTCTCTAAGGTAACCAGCAAAAAGCAGGCTTGGACGCATGGCTCAAGTAAATCAGCAGCTAAGCAAGCAAGGAAGCCATGCAAGCCTGAGGCTTTGAATTCAAACCCTAGTACTGGTAGAGAAAAAAATTATATAGACGAAAGCTTGTTATTCTCTATGGAAAAAAAATCAGTATTCTTTGCCATCCTTAGGTAACCTGAAAGCATAGATATTAAGTGGAGCCCCATTAGGTCAGTTCCCTGAGGGGGGCTGGGACTCCGGGGGCCCACTTTACAAGGTTTTTCTAAAGCTGGAATGAAATGGTATCTGTGCAATGGAGACAAGCAAGTCTTCAAGTCATGTCATGATGAATACAGACTGCTGGCTGCTCATGAATACCGACTGCCGGGGAAATGAGTTGGAGGCAGAAAGTCCACGTGGGCACTAGTGGTTAAAAAAAAATGGCCACCACTTTTAGACCCCTCTCAGTATGGACCCAAGAGGTTGGGTGGCAGCAGCTGCTCTCCAGAGTTAATTCTCTGGATTACCAAAGATAAGCCTTTGCTGTAACTGCCCTTTCTCATTTCCCATCGGGTACCCACAGTAACAAGAACTCTCCAGACCACAGGGGCAGCTCTTTCATCCATTCACTCTCTCATCCATCCATCTATCCATGCATCCATCCATCCATCCATCCTGCATCTACTTATCCACTGACATACCAATCCATGTATCCCCCGCTCCCCTGCCCATCTGTTTACCCACTCACCCAATCATGCACAAACTTACTTATCCACTACTTTTTTCCATCCATCTACCCACTGTTTCATCCCTCCTTCCCTCCCTCCCTCCATCATCCATCCATCTTTTCCTCTTTTTTTCCCCCCTTCAGATTAAAGTGCCACAACAAATGCACCAAAGAAGCCCCACCCTGTCACCTCCTGATCATCCACCGAGGAGGTAAGGATTTAACACTTGCTTCCCTGGGGTAGTGGTGGGGTGGAAGCTTCTTGCAGACCACCCAGGATAGTTGCCCCAGCCAGCATGACTTGAGGTGCTTCCTGATTCTTAAGTACTCTCTCATCCTATTTTTTGTCCCTCCAGTGCCTTCCATCCTGCATGCCTGCCTTCCCTTTTCCAGGCTTTTATGCTGGCCTCTGATATTGTGGTTCATCTCCCCTCATTGTTAGCCCTTGTTCTTTCAATCCTGTCTGTCCTTCCAATTTCCACTTCTGCTCTTTCTGCCAACCCCATTGCTTTCCCTTCCCACATGAGAAGAGCACTGGCTGAATGCCCTTCCATTGTGTTCTCGCCATGTTCAGTCAGCTGGTTTTACAGAGGCCAGCGTGGAGAGGTCTCTGGCTCAGGTTTGTTGGTTTGGGCCTACTGGGAGTGCCTGGGCCAATCACACTAGAAGGAAGGCTTTTCCTTACTCGCCGAGGACTTCACAGGAAGTAACTCTGAAAACTTTCGTCCATTTTGAGAATAATTCCCCAAATCCTTGCCCCCTGTAGTAGTCACCCCCAAGCCCCACTATCCACCTTGTAGTCTATCCCTGGGGGGGGACTCTCTAGGTCTCTACTCTCAAATTCAGTAGCTACCAGCCACATCTGGCCAATTCGATTAATTAAAATAAAATAAAAGCACAAGTTGAATTAGTCATTCACACCAGCTGCACTGTCAGGGCTCAGTAACCACAGGTGGCTGCCATATTGGGTTCAATCCAGACATGGAGCCATTTCATCACCATAGAAAATTCTTCTGGATCTCACTGCCCAGGTCCTTTCTGTTCAAATGATGGCACGGAGACCTGCAACATTGGGACAGAACACCTGAGAATGTGTTCAAAATTCACCATTCCTACTGAGCCAGAATTCACTACTTTTTTATTGACACCCCTCACCCCCCAGATCTGCAGGGGATTTCCATGCATTTAAAGTTGGGAGGTGCTTCTTGCAAACAGAGTTGGCTGTAAATTTGACATCCACTGGAGTCCTGCAGATGGCCAGAGGGCCAGCTGGGGCAGGGGAAATGTCTGGAGAAGGCGGCTACTCCCACAGCAGAATGGATCTACCTTACAGGCATCTCTGAATCTTAAACGAAAATCCCAACAGAGACTTTGATGGGCCACAGTCTTGCTTTTAAATGTTAGCAACTCAGTATGATCGTTTACTTCCTTCTTGCTACCTTCCCTGCTAAGATCTCTATCCCTAGGTTGAGCCAAACTTTAGAACTATCAGGTAGCCATTTCAGGGTACAAGAATTTGCTAATACAAGAGCAGATCTTTCATCTTCATCTTCCCACCCCGCCTGGACTCAATTAGCGAGCTGTGAGGAATCCTCTGGAATTTAGACTGAACTCAAGGGAAACTTAAAAGGAGGAAGCAAGTGGTAGCTGAAGGCCTTCCCAAAGCCAGAAGGATTTTTATGATTTTTACATTGTTGGTCTACACAAAGAAGTGAAGGAAAGGTCTTCAACTCCCTTCCCACCCCACATCCTTAATTAAGATCCATCGATTTCCAGAGTCACTAGGTACACTCAAGGAAGCTATTTTGAAGCCCGAATCCTCACAGCTCCCTAGCCTCGGGTCAGCTTCGGTGGGGGTAATTCTCCTCCCATGAAATTCCTCTGGGTAGTGATGCTGTGACTCTATCTCCAACTGTGGAGGGTGCGGGGTGACCCTCGCTCCAAGGCTGATATTTAAGGAAAGACTCCCTCCCTCCCTGCTACCCACCTTCCAGGTCATGCTCTCCATGTCCCAAGACAAGAGGTACCTGTAGAAGCAAATGGAACTTTCCAGAAGTCTTCCTGCTTTTTTTTTTTTTTTTTTTTGTTTCCTTACCTTTTCCCCTCTGTTGGTGGGAAGTTGAAAATAGGCCCTGTTTCCATGGTAATGGCAGCTCAGGCTAAGAGAAATTAAGTCCCTGGGTCAACCCAAAGCTTTAATATTTCAACCAATTCTTTTCTCATTTCCACAATTAAAGAGAAAAGAAAAGAATCAGGAAGAGGGACCTCACATCAAACTTGAGCTTTCTCTGTGTTGTTCTCTGTCTTGCTCCCTGTGAGCAGTGGAAATGACAGAAGGAAATGGGGTTACTCATGAGCTTTGGGTCAGGAAGCATGTACCTAGCATCATCTGTGTGCTCAGCTTGTTGGGCGGCTTTGGATGTAGCCTCCCAGGAAGGCTGGAAGAGGTGGGCTGGCCTCACGGGCCTATGTGCTTGTTGGGGTGACCATGTGTGGCAGGCTGCTTAGTCCTCACAGACCCCCCCCCCAACCATGGTAACACAAGGTGACCCCATACAAAGCTTAGAATTGTCCGCTAATCATAAGTCCTGAGGAGTCAGGAACTTCCCAGTGTGAAATGAGATTTAGTTCTAGAGTGGATAACTATGAAACAGCAATGCTACCAGGAAAACCTAACTGTGAGCACTTTAGTTTTTATTTTTTAATTGTCATAGGTGATTACATTTATTTTGTGGGGGAACCGGAGCTTGAATTCAGGGTGTTATGATCTCCCTTAACTTTTCCTGCTCAGGGCTTCCAATCTTACAAGTCGAGCCATGGCTCCGCTTCTGGCTTTTCTTGCTGGTTAATTGGATATAAGAGTCTCACAGACTTTTCTGCCCTGGTTGGCTTTGAACCATGATCCTCAGATCTCAGCCTCATGAGTAACTGAGCTTATAGGTGTGAGCTACTGTGCCCAGCTGACCATTACATTTTGGAGAATGCAGAAAGCTTAGAGAATACTTGGATCCCATCACAATGCTACAATGACTGTTGCTGTGTGTGTGTGTGTGTGTGCGCGCGCGCGCGTGCACGCGCGTGCATGCAAGTGAAAGAGGAGTCTTCCAGGTGGGGTCTGAGCCCAACTCTCCTGGCATAATCAAAGCCAAAATAATACTTAAACTTTCCCATCGCTGTTTTTGTCCCTACGGATCCAGCAAGGTTGGTCCGGACAGAGTCGGTCCCGTGTGACATCAACAACCCTGTACGGAAACCACCCCGGTATTCAGACCTGCACATCAGTCAGACGCTCCCCAAAACCAACAAAATCAACAAGGTGAGACAGGGGCTTCTGCAGGGTTCAGGCTCGTGGCGGGGGGGGGAGGTGGGTGGGCACCACCAGGTAGAGGGTGAGGGAATGGAAGAGATTGACCTGGGGTGTGGTTCTCATCTGCCTGCCAGCCCACCTGGGCTCCCCTGGTCCTTCCTTTCTCCTGTGATCTGTGTGGAATCAAGCTTGCTGGGAGCGCTGGGCAGTCAGTGGAGATACTCCTGTGCCAGAAATCCATCTGCTACTGAATCCATCTGCCCTGGAAGTGGGGGTGCATGTGTTGGAGGGCGGTGCGGTTGGGATGTCAGGAGAAGCCCAAAGGGAGTTTTCCTCGTGCCTCAGCCCCTGCCTACTCTGTGCTCGGAGACGTCTCCCCATCTGCTGGGATCGCTGTGCAGATGGCCCTCGGCTTTCAGAACATCTGTGCACTAAGGGCTGGGGAGCAGCGGCTCCGCTTCCAGTGGAGCCTGGATGGGAAGTTGTCTTTGGGGGCTCTGAGCTCTGAGCACCAGCTAGTTGGGTTAGCTTCCTTCCTCAGGCAGCTGGGCAGCAGTGGGCCTCTCTGCTCCTCTTTTCTTTTCTCTTCTATTTATGTGGTACTGAGAAATCAAACCCAGGGCTTCATGCATGCTAGGCAAGCACTCTACCACTAAGCCACATTCCCAGCCCTCCCCACCTCTTTATTTCTAGCAGGGTCTCTCCATGTGTCTCATGGTTGTCTGGTGGGGCGACACTTACGCCCTCCAAGCCCCATCATAGTGGGAGGCAAAGGATATGCCCCTTCATGGTCTTGGAGCCCTACCAGGCCTTACTGCATTGTCTTGAGAGTGGATACAGTGTAGTCAGCCCTAAGAAGAAGGACATGGGTGTGCAGGTCCCAGATGAGCATCCTGGAGAGCAGGCTCTCTTCTCATCCCTCCATCCCTCCCTCCCACCTTCCCTCCCTCCCTCCCTCCCTCCCTTCTCCAGGCAGCAGCCAGGGTGATTCTTAGATTCATTAGATTGCCATCTCTCTCTGCTTTTAAAGCCATCCATTGGCTTTCTGTTGCTTTCCAAAAACAAACCTGAATCTCCTCTGTTAGCCTGCAAGGCTATGCAAAATTTGGTCCCTCCTTGCCTCCATCTCTGACCTTTCCTTCCACACTCCCTTCCACGCCATATGCTCTTTTCTTCTCGTGCTCTCACCCCCAGATTCTGCCACGAGATCTTGAGCCAGTCACCATCTGGCTTCTCGTGGCATCGTCCTAGCAGTGGAGAGGGCTTGTGTGCTGGCGTCAGGACAGCCTGGCAGCCCGCCTTGGCTTTCCCCACTTACTTGCTGTAAAGCTTTTGCAAGTCACGTCATCTCCCAGGACCTCAGGTTTCCTGTCTATGAAATGAAGGTGCTCCTGTCATCTGCTGCTGCTTCATGGGTGGCCCTAAGTTTGATGGGATGTGACACCCATTCTTGGACTGTGCTCACAGCTCTGGGCTTTGCGAGCTGAGATACGGCATGGTTTGGTTTTACTCCATAGAGTCCCAGGACTCAGCTGGGAAATCTCTTAACAGCTTGTATCCGGAGGCAGCCAGCCCAGAGCTTAGCCCAGGAATGCCCATAGGCTGTGCCCCTTCCACGGTCTAATTTTGTGACTAAAGCTTTATCAGGACTGGGTTTGGTGACACAAATTTGTCAGCCCATCACCTGAGAAGCAGAGGCAGGAGTTCAGGTTCAGCAAAGGCCCTATAGAGAGTTCCAGGCTATCCTGAGGTATGTAGTAAGACCCTGTCTCAAAAACACACAAAAAAATGTTATGGAAGCTCAACCACATCCCTATTATGTGTGCAAAATGAAAAGTTGAAGAACCACAACAGGGATGCTATGACCTTTGAATCTGAAATGTTTACTGTCTGGTGCTTTGCTGAAAAACCTGATGACCAAGAGGCTTCTTAGCTGGTGCTTCCAGCATCTTGGGTGGGACGAGTCAAGATCTGGGCTTCGCAGGAGGCCAGTGAGACGAGTCGAGGTCTGGGCCCCACAGGAGGGAGGCCAATGGGACGAGTCGAGGTCTGGGTCTGGGCCCTGCAAGAGGGAGGCCCGTGGGACGAGTCGAGGTCTGGGCCCCACAGGAGGGAGGCCCATGGGTTTGCCATACCCACACCCAGCTTGTGGCTTGGGCTTCCTCATGGTGTGGCCGACTGCTCGTGGCTCCAGAATGAGCAACTGACGTGGGCCTTGGACAGCCTCGCTTCTACTGTACTTTCTTAATGGGAAAAAAAATCACGAGATTTGAGGGGAGGACACCTACACCCAAGCTCTTGGCGGCGAGTCCCCAGCATCTCAGGGCTTGGGTCCGTGTTTTATAAACGCTCAGGATGAACAAGGGGGAGAGTTAGGGAAACGAAATTCAATGATCAGTATTTTAAAACACATGAGTGCAGCCAGCATGTGTGTTGGAAATTCCGGCTGGTATGATAAGCTTCAGTGTTGGGGCCTCAGAAAATGTCTCCTTTCCCTTGGTTATTTTCAAAGCATGGATGTGTTAGGGCTGCAGATGTGGCTCGACAGCAGAGCACTTGTCGGGCCTATGCAAGGCTCAGGGTTCCATCAGCCTCCCCAACAAATGAAGACTTGAGTTAAAAAAAAAAAACAAACCCTAAGATATGGGGATATATAAGAGGAGATCCGCACAACTGGGAGGGCCAAGGGGGCTCAGATAATGAGCCCCTGGGGGTAACCATACCTCTGAAGACCTGTCTTTTCCTTGGACTTCTGAGGGACCGGGAATCGAGAGCCACCCCGCGGCCTTCCTCTGGGCCCCACAGACCCTGCGGCCTCTCAGCGTTAGACACATCGTGATCGGCATTGTTCTGCTTGTCCTCCAGCAGCAGAATCTGACAAGGAGATAAATTAACCTCTGTTTAGGAAGCAGCTTGGACATGAAAGCGGTCGGGCTCCATCACGGGGCTGAGTTGTTTGTTTTCTCCCTTTCTCTGGCTGGCGTTATGCTGATGGCCTTTGTCAGGCCCTGATGCAAGGAGTGGTGTGGATTTCTGGGCCGGTGTGCTCTGTCTGAAGTGTTCTCCGCATTGCTCTTTGTCTCTTCTCCCAGCTCCATCCGCCCAGTATCACAGAGCAAAGCCCTTGCTTTCACACCTGCCATGGTGGTTGGAACATGGATTTTGGAGTGGGAAAGCCTAGACTTGCAGCTCAACTCCTTAATTTGCTGTGTGACTGTGGGAAGGCCCTTTCAGTCTGACTGTCTTGGTTTTTCCTTTGTGTGAATTGGGTTGTACAGTAGATATTGTTGAGGTAGTGGAGAGGAATAGATGTGTGATGTGTGAGAGGGATTTAGTCCACGATGGGGGTACTTGGCATGATTGCAGCTTGATGATGAAATGAGGAGGAAGAAGAACCAGAGGAGGAGGAAGAAAAGGATGAGGGAGAAGAAGAAGAGGAGAAGGAAGAACAGCAACAGGAAAAAAAGAGGGGAAGCCAGGTGCTGGTGGCTCATACCTGGAAACCTAGCTACTCAGGAAGCTGAGATCTGAGGGTTGCAGTTCAAAGCCAGCCTGTGCAGGAAAGTTTATAAGACTCTTATCTCCAACTAACCACCTAAAAGCCAGAGGTGGAGCTGTGTCTTTGAGCAAGAAAAGCTGACACCCAGGCCCTGAGTTTAAGCCCCAGGACTGACAGAACAAAAAAAGAGGAGGAGGAATATGGAAGGAGAAGGAAGGTGGGGAGAAAGGGGAGCAGGAAGAAGAGGAGAAGGAGGAGAAGAAGATGGGGCAGGAAGAGGAGGAATAGGAGGAAGGATGGGAGGAACAAGAGAAGAAGGAAGGAGAGGCAGGAGGGAAAGGTGGAAGAAGAGAAGGGAAACTAAGAGTAAGAAGGAAAAGAGGAGGAAGAAGAAAGAAGGAAGAGGGGGAGAAAGAGAAAAATAAAACAGAAGAGGAAAAGATGGAGCAGATGAAAAGGATAGAGGGAATGAGGGAGACTGTAAATGATGGGAAAGAGGGAGATCAAGAAGACAGGAGGGGCGCTGGGAATATGGCCTGGTGGCAAGAGTGCTTGCCTCCTACACATGAAGCTCTCAGTGCGATTCCCCAGAACCACATATATGGAAAACGGCCAGAAGGGGCGCTGTGGCTCAGGTGGCAGAGTGCTAGCCTTGAGCGGGAAGAAGCCAGGGATGGTGCTCAGGCCCTGAGTCCAAGGCCCAGGACTGGCCAAAAAAAAAAAAAAAAAAGAAGAAGACAGGAGGGTGAGGGGATGAAGAAGGCAGAGCGGGTGGAAGAGAAGAGAAGCATTGGCAGCAGCACAGCCGTGCTCCTCAGGGTGCAGGTCCCTTTGATCAAGGCCTCAGAACTACTATCTGCCCCAGAAGCAGAGGCTGAAGGTCTGCCTGCCGTGGTCCAGGGTCAGAAGGGGCTGCATGCTGCGGAGCTGTGTTCAGTTGGTTGCACGGAACAGAGACGTACCTGACCTAGGTCAGCCGAGGGGGGTGTCTACAGGAAAGACCTACATGGGGGGGACACGGGGACAGGACACCAGCCCTTAGGATCTGGGCCTCATGAAAGGACACACAAAGGATTGTCTTGAGTGGAACAAATAAGACCATGGAGGGTTGTTCTGGCTTTCTGTCGTGAGCCAGCCCCCAGGCACGCTTCGTGGATTTGCCTGTTCGGTGACTGACGACCTACGCCTTCGTCCTCTGCGCTCACGTTCACTCTGTGCCGTTGGAGTGCTCCACAAAGGATGCCATGGGTTTTGCGGTCTTCATGACCATCTACTCATTTGTTTGTGGTGTACTGTGTGCCCTGCGTTCCTCTCTGCTCAGCCTCTGTTCCTGATACTTCAGCACCTCATCTTACTGGACAGCTCACTCAGCACTTTCAGTTTGGGTCCTGTGCTGGGCAGTGACCCCTGTTTATTTAGGGCATGCCATTCCTCAGAGGCTGTGGGGTCCGCAGGCAAAGGGCAGATAAGGGAATTATCCGCGAGAAGGCAGTTAGCCCCACCATATTTAGCTCAGTGCCCAGTGAAGCGGGGACCCAGCTGAGCATCCTCCTTTTGGATTCCCAGAGTGAGAGGTGAGTGTCTTAGTTGCTAGCCCAGACTTGTGTTCCTGTCTCTGGGCTGGGAGCTGGGACCTGCACCCCGTGGGAGCCCAGCACTCCATACGGGAGGAAGGGTGAGGCGTGGATGGGCTCTGAGGGGTGCTTCTGTCTCTTGTCTGTGTTCAGAAAGGAGGATCGTGCCAGCTGCCCTTTCCTGCTTGATCTGGAAGAGTTCAAGTTCCCCTCTCTGATGGAGTTCCAACTCCAGCTACGGGTCCCATGGGGACCTGGGCCTCACCTGCAGAAAGAATTTCCCCTCCTGTTGGAGAGTTCAGCCAGGGAAAATGGGCACCAAGTCAGCCAGAGTGTACTGTGCTGAAAAATACTGTCTTGCCTTAAAAAAGCAAAAACGAACCATGATATTTTTTTTATATAATCCAGAAGCTGCATCCTTGAACGTTGATTCCAGAGCTATATAGACATATACTACACGTACATGCTCATAGTAACTTTATCCACAACAGCCAGCAGGCAGCAAGCAGCGCATGGGACCTCCAATGGAAGAATGGTTAAGCAAGCTGTGGCTTTCAGCACGGTCACGGTCAGTGGCGGGGCCTGCCAGAGCCTCTGAAGGAAGAGGTGCAGCCCCTCGGCTTCTGAGGATGCCTGCAGCCCTCTGATCTCTACTTCATCTTCACATGGCTGTGTGTGTGTGTGTGTGTGTGTGTGTGTGTGTGTGTGTGTGGTCTGTCTGTCCATTCCTTTCTGTTTAGCACCCACTTAGTCTAGGATGGTCACCCCTTCCTTTAATTATGTCTTCAAAAGACTCTTGGTCCCAAATGAGAGTGGATTCTGAATTACTAGGTAACATACCTTTGCAGGGAGGTAGTATTTGACCCACGACACTGCCCCCTCCCTTTACCTCCCTCCCTCCTTCTTGTCTCCTGATAATGCGCATTTGAACTCTGTGTCTTTGCTCTGGAGCGGATCCAGGGGCTGTGCGAGGTAGTGCAGACTCCAGCCGAGCTGTGGATGAGGATGCTGCCTCTCGCTCCCCTGTGCTCGGGAGCTGTCAGGCTGTTGATTCTTTAATAAACACCCGGGAGGAGAGGTGTCAGGCTTGGGCAAGGACACTGGGCACCTCGGCGTGAGGCTGTCCAGAATCAAAGAGGCCCGGGGTACACGTGGCCATCACCTCTGTGGTCTTCACTCCGTGGTAACCCTGCCCCCCCTTCCGTTTCTGCAGGATCACATCCCTGTCCCTTACCAGCCAGATTCCAGCAGCAACCCTTCCTCCACGACGTCCTCCACGCCCTCCTCGCCGGCACCTCCCCTCCCGCCCAGCGCCACGCCGCCCTCCCCCCTCCACCCCTCCCCCCAGTGCGCCAGGCAACAGAAGAACTTCAACCTGCCAGGTACGTCCCTGTCTTGGAGGGGCAGAGGAGAGAGAGGGTGATGGGGCCTGTCCTTGCTCAGGGGTGTGTGTGTGGGGGGTGGATAGCAGCCTGGTGGGCAGGGAGGACCGTGGAGGAATGTGGGTGGACCCTTGCCATCGGCAGGGCAGTTGCCAACTAGGGCCTTATTTCATTTAGAGTAGCCATGAGGTAAGTGGAATTAGCTCCATTTTACAGATGAGGAAACTGAGACAGGGCATGGCACAGGGGCTTCATGAAGACTCTTAACTTTTGGCTGGCAGCAGCGCCAGTCTTCACCCGAGGCTAGGGTGCAGAGGAGTCCGTTTCTCTGTGGCACTTGTCCTGCTAGCTTGATGGACATTGGCATCAGGGCCATGTGCCAGGGGATGTAGAGACGCATTCCTGAATTCTGCCTGTTTTCTGTGTCCCGGTCCCCAATGCCAGACAAATGCTCTGAATGTGTGTCTAGAGTCCTGGGTTCAAGATCCAGGTCTCCCACATGCCTGCGGTGAGCCTTCTGACTTCCATTTTCTCACCTTGGAAAGAAGGTAGTTGGATGAAATGTTCTAGAAGGTTCTACCATCTCCTACTTGGGCTATTGCCTGGGGAGGAGCCGTTGGGCTGTAGATGGTGGAGGAGCCATTCGGGGCCGCTGTGGCCTCTTGCTGCCCTTTGTCATTAGGCGTAAGGGATGTTCCTCCCTGCAGTGGGCCACATCTGAGACTCTCCCTAACTTCCAGAATGCAGCCCCAATCTTGATCCCAGACCCCAGGAGGGCTACAGTGGGGTCTCCGTAGCTGTGATAAACTAGACCTAGGTGACTCCTCCTAAAGGAGCAAAGACTTAATCTGTCTCCATTTCAGATGATTCTCTGACGTTAAGGCCTGTACCTGGGAGCCCCCAGACTCAGTCCCACGGCTGAGGACAAGCCGGCTGTCCCCATGCACACTTCTTCCTAGAGAGGGAATGGATGGGGCTTTGAGTCTTGAAACTTGGGTAGTTAAAAACATTTTTTAAATTATCTTTAAGTAGTTGTATAACACGCTTTCAATCCCACATGCTAGTTTATCAGTGCAATGTGTCTTGCTTGATCAGTGTCAACCCCCTCTGGTAGTTTTCATTTGTGTATTTAATTCTGATGCAGCCTCATGTCTGCTAGGAGTGAGGGCCATGCACGTGGAAGCCAGCCTTGGCCACCCGTGGCCACACACAGGTCGCAGCAGAGTCACCTCAGTTAGGGATGCTGGGTAGCTAGGCAGGTCACCCGGCCTGGCCCAGGGTGAGGGCTCCTCTTCTGAAAGGCTGAATCGGAGCTGAAGCAGGAGGATCATGGGTTTGAAGCCACCTGGGCTCCATAGTTGAGCCCTTCAATTCAGCTCTACCACTTAATATCTACATGGTGTGCAAATGACCTACCTTGCGGGGTCTCAGTTTCCCCATCTGCACAATGGATAATAATAGTTCCTTCCCCTTAGAGTCATTAAAGCAGCAGGCCTACAGAGTTTAGCAGAGTGACAGTCTCATCAAAGATCTCATCCAAGAAATGCAGTATCCTGGGGAGCCTTGACGTGGGAAAATACCCATAATGCATTTTAAGTGGAAAGATGGGTGCTTAGCAAAATCATGGACATGATAACCATTCTCTGTATTACAAAGTGACTGTGTGTGTTGGGGTACGGGTGACAGCATTATGTTTGAGTATAGGCACAAAAAGGCCCACAGCACGTGGTGGCGGCCGCTGACTGTGAGCCACTTGGCTTGGGTTTTACATTTCTGCAGCACTGGGAACTGAGTTCGGGGCCTGCCTTCCGCGCTTGCTCAGTGAGTTCCCTGCCACTGAGCTACATCTCCAGCATTTGCTTTTCTGAGCTGGTCTCACTACCATAGATAGCCAGGTTGGCCATGAAGTTGCAGTCCTTCTGCCTCGGCCTCCCAAGTGCTGGGATTCTTTCAACAAACGTGTGCCACATCCCTACGTATGATCTTGCAGGGAGTTTGGGATCTTGAGATACTAGGTCTGACTCTGTCCTGAAGGGAGTTGTAAATCACTTCCAACCTCAGGGAGGGATTTGCATTTGCATCCCCCAGACAAATGACTTAGCACCCGAAGCTATCCAGTCATCACTTAATTATAAATCATCCCTGTCTGTTAAGAGAGCTGAGGGGAACAGCCTGTTTATTCACCTCAGCTAATACATTTGTCCCTTGGGGTCCTAGTCCTGCGCCCACAGGAACACCACAACCTAAGGGTGCTCAAGTCCTCATATGCAATGGCTCAGTATTTGCAATAGGGGCCACTCACCTCTCCCATATTCTTAAGGCATTCCTACTGATTTATAGCATCTGACACACTACAGGTGCTCTGTGACTAGCTATTACACCATATTGCTTAAGAAATAGCAAGAAGAAATAAAGGCTGCACGTGCTCAGTACCGGGGTGTGTGTGTGTGTGTGTGTGTGTGTGTGTGTGTGTGTGTGTGTGTATACACCTTTCCTGGGGCTTGAACTTAGGACCTGGATATAATTCCTGAGCTTCTTTTTTCTCAAGGCTGATGCTGTACCACTGAGATACAGCTCCACTTCCAGCTTTTTGGGTAGTTTAGTGGAGATGAGAATCTCACAGGCTTTACCACCCCAGTTGCCTTTGAACCATGATCCTCAAATCTCAGCTTCCTGAGTAGCCAGGGTTATAGACATGGGCCACCAGTGACCATCATTGTCCCCATTTCTTGCCCCTGTACATTGAAGTCTAATCTTGAGCCAATATCCTCTGGGTCTCATCCGGCTGCAAAGGATGAGATGAGGACCCTCAAAGTGACCCAGAATCTCAAAGCACAATTCAAACTTTGGACTCAAATCTAAGTGGATACACATGTACTGTGTTTAGCCATGAAGCACAGAGCCATTTATTACAACAGCAAAACAAAAAGAAAAGAAAAGAAAAAAGAAGATAATCTTAATGCAGAAAACTTGGGAAATACAGGAAGAATTGTTTTTGGTTGTACTGAGATTTGAACTCAAGGCCTTGCTCTTGCTAATAAGCAGGTACTCTACCTCTTGAGACACACCCACCCTATCCCTTTTTTTCTTTAGTTATTTTTCAGGTAGGGTCTGTGCTTTTACCTTCAGCCTTGATCCTCCCATCTGTGCCTCCTGGTATCTGGGGGAGAGCCATTAACCACTTAGTTTGTTGGTTGAGATGAGCTTTGGCTAATGATTTGCTCAGCTGGCCTTGGGCTGCAGCTCTCTGTCCATACCCCCCAAGTACCTGGGATTAGAGGCATGAGCCATCATGTCTAGACATATAAAAGTTATTTTTTTCTAGCTGGGTGCCATTGTCTCACGCCTGTCATCCTAGCTACTCAGGATGCTGAGATCTGAAGATTTAAGGATAGTGGTTCAAAGCCTTCCTGGGCAGGAAATTCTGTGAGATTCTTATCTCCAGTGAACCTCCAGAAAACTGGAAGTGGCACTGTGGCTCAAGTGGTAGAGCACTAGCCTTGAGATGAAGAGCTCAGGGACAGTGCCCAGGCCCAGAGTTCAAGCCCCACAACTGACAAAAAAAAGTGTTTGTTTTTTTCCCTCAGTTTACAAAATATTTTAAAGCCATTGAAATTAAATGCACACAAAGGAAATAATTAATATTGATTTAAAGAGTAGACCATGTGCATGTGTGTCGGTGTGAGCCTGTATTTATGCATTGTACCCACACAGAGGTATAGTGGTCTGCACAAAGGGTAAGACGCTGCCTGGGGGAATTGGCCTGGGTGCTTGGAGCTCTGGTCCCAAGAGCCTGTAGAAGCCTGACCCTGTGGTGGCCGCCGCGTGCCAGTGTGGCACCTGGGCATTCTCACTCACCTCCTGGCTTCTTTCTCTTACAAGCAGTGTCACACTACTACAAATACAAGCAGCAGTTCATCTTCCCAGGTGAGTGTCCTGGGAGCTGGTGACAAGCCCTGGAGGTGGTGGTGGGGGGTGGTCTGTGGGGACAAGATCAGAAAGGGGAGCCGGCTGCCGGTGGCCATGCCCAGGGTAATGGCTGGCGGTGGCCACGGAGGAGGTGAGGGAGGGAGGGAGGTCTGGAGCACAAGAAAGCTCAAGATGGAGCTGGCTGGGTCAGGGGGTCCCAGAGCTGCTCTCAGGTCACAGGGTGGGATAGGTGAGGGGATGAACCATGTGACCTTAACCTCCCGGCAGGAGCTCGGGAGGGGGGCGGGCATGGGAATGTCCAGTGGAAGCTTCAGGCTTGAGGCTTGGGGGGGTCACCCATGGAGACACATGCAGGATGGACGTCCTGTAGAACGCCGTCTCTCTCGGCACACGGTCGGGTACCCCGGGAGGGGATGGGAGTCACTGTCCCTGGAACCCAAAATATGGCTCCCCTCCCCTCCCCCTTCCTGGGACTTCTGTGTGCGCAGGGTGGGGGTGGAAGACTCACGCTGGTCCCCCCCCCAACTCCTTTCCCCGCCCCATGTGGGGCCTCTGTGTACTGTGTGGGGGTGGGGAGACTCCAGGCTTGGCCTCTGACTGTGCCATCTCTGGCTCTCAGATGTGGTACCTGTGCCAGAGACGCCGACACGGGCACCCCAGGTCATCCTGCATCCGGTGGCCTCCAATCCAATGTAAGTGGAGCCCAGCTCTGTCTCCCTCAGCCTTCAGCTTTGTCCACCCCTCCCACCGTGCCCCTCCTCCTCCGAAAGAAATGGGGCAGGAACAAAGGGGCCCAGGGCATGACTTAGGAAGAGATAAATGGGTCAGGGCAGGTCACAGTGGCCACCTGTACCCCCTCCCCCCAGCTTTGCCTTGTGTCTCAACATGCAAGGAATATGGCACGTGTGACTTCCAGGGAGCAGGGCGTTTCCCTAGCCCCTCCCTGCTCCCTCCATGTGATGAGAAAGACAGCTCTCCCTGGACACCAACTGGACCTTAGTAAATGTTCACTTAATCTTTTAAACAGTGCACTCTAGATTTGCACCAGGAATCAGTCAACATTAGACTGTAAGACACACCAAGCTATCTCCTGCTTTTATAAATAAAGCTTTATTAGCATGTATCCCTGCAATTTATTTGTCTATGACTCTTTTTTCCAAATGGAGGCAGAGCTGACAAGTTGAAGCCATACTGATTATCTGATCTAATTGAGTACCTTGTAGAACGAGCTTGCTAGCTCCTGGTTCGTGTCAGATAACAAAAGTTAATTTTGGATATTTTGAATATTACATTAAAAAGGAAAGGAAAAATAACCAATTATAGAACCACTACTGGCAGAGCTTGTGTGTGTGTGTGTATGTGCGCGCGCACACACACACACGCATAATGTGTGTGGACTGGGGGTTGAACTCAGGGCCAAAGCCTGGGTGCTGTCCCTGAGTTTTGATTTTGGTTTTGCTCAAGGCTAGTGCTTTACCACTTGAGCCACAGTTCCACTGACTGATGCCTAATATCCTAGCTAATCAGGAAGCTGAGGTCCTAGGGATAGAATTTTGAAGCAGGCCTGGACAGGAAAGTCCATGAGACTCTTTATCTCTGAAAGCCAGAAACAGAGCTATGGCCCAAGTGGTAGAACATGGGCTTTGCGCCAGAAAGCTCAAGGACAGCACCCAGGCCCTGAGTTCAAGCTCCAGTACTGGCACTAAATAAATAAATAAATAAATAACATGTCATTGTAGAGCCATTTTCTTTTCTCTTTTGCCTCTTGCTGTATCTCTCGTCCCTTCTCAACATCATTGTAAATAACACCGAGTGAGACTGTCCCAGGTCACAGATACTCTTTGCGTGTGCGACAGCCTACGGCTTGGACAGCCAAGGTGACGTCACTCTGTTTACTTCTTTGGTTGGAACTGGGGCACACTGGCTTTGACCAGTTTCCCAACTCATATTTCTGCTGACTTGGCCTTTTCTCTGGGCTCCTCTAATTTTTTTTCCATCCTTTTTGATTCATATTAGACTCAAGTAAACGCGGCAGAAACTTGCTAGGGGCTATAGTGCTGACGTCTTGCTCTGGGTTGAGTCTCTGCTGCACATAAATCAACTCCATACTTTGTGTGAACTCAATAGAGAAGGAGTGCTGGTGGGAAGCGGTGAAGACCGATAGGAACCCACTCCTCCAGTAGCTCTGACAGCTCAATCACAGCTCCATGCTGACCCAGGAGGGCTCTCCTGTGTGTGAGGTGTGGAGAGGGGTACCCCAAGCATATTGTTCCACCCCTGGGAACCAACTTCCTGGCATAGCAGCTGTCACACTGCCATTTCATCCCCTCTCCCCTGTCTGTTCAGTAAATAATTAGTTACACACTGCTTCATGATGACCTCTTTCCCCTTCTTTGGGACTTTAGGATCATTCAGCCTCTGCACCAGGCACCTCTCCAGAAAGTGAATGAACTCTGAGTGAGCAACTTCTTAGGGTCTGTGGGTCAGGATGAGCAGCCCTCCCGCCCAATAAGGAGGCAGTTAGGGGGAATCTACTGAGCTCCCATTGGAGAAGTATGAAGTGGGCGTGGCTTTCTTTATGATTCTGTTGTCCACCTGTTTCAACTCTGTGTGCCTTCAGTAGTACAGGTGTTGCCTTGTAGCCACACTTGTAGTGCTCACCATGGCCACCATTCTCCTGAGGCAACTCTCCACTCAACAATCTTACACCCCAATATATGCCCAGTTACCCCATCCGTATGTTGCATCCCCCAACCTCAGGATGCTCACACAACTTACACACCTGAGAGAAGTGCTGTATAGGACACATCCCACAATCCCCATGCAGAGCTTGCACAGGCAAGCACAATGGGCTCCAGCACCCATACCTAGCATGTTCACATGCTTAAAATGCAGTCACAGCTCATGAGCTTGTAAACACAGCACATATACATATGCACATACACACACACACACACACACACACACTGTGAAGTCATCTCATTCTCATCCCCCATGTCCTGATTCCATGTACTTGACAAATTCCAAACCAAATACCAGGATCTTGCAGTTATATCCAGCAACACTCCCTCTTGGGAATTCATACTCCATTCCTTGAACTCATCAACTATTGGCCCTTGTCACATTTAACCACACAACTTGCCTTAGGTCTTTCAATAGTCATGCTTGAAGTCATGAGCTTGGGCCACGGTCAACTCTAATAAATCTTCAGGACTACTTCTGGAGCAGAATCCTGGTTGAATGAGTGAGTGACTGAATGAATGCATGCATGCATGACTAAATGAACAAATGAACACTAACATCCTCCCAGGAGATTCTGATAGTGAGTGAACTTTAGACATCAGATTCATTCTTCTGCAGCAAGCAGCTAAGACTTAGGAACATCTAAGACTCGTGACACGAAGGCCAATTTATACTGAAGCTTTGTAGTTGAAACTGAAGCAATAAAGATGAGCCTTGAACAATCTAGCATCTGTTGGAATCCTTTGTACACGTGCCAGGTTAGGGATGATTTTAGACCCAAATGTTGTGAGATAACAATTTAGTGGGTAGAACTTCAGTCTAGCTTCAATTCACCCACAAACTTATCTTTCACATAGGGTCACATTTCTTCTTCTTCTTCTTCTTTTTTCTTTAAAGCTTGGAAGGAAACCCGTTACTTCAAATTGAAGTGGAGCCAACCTCAGAGGTGAGAATTGGAGCTGAGGGAAGTGGCTTTTTCCAGGGTCTGCTAAGAACACAGAAAAGGCCAGCTGATGCCTTTGATGCTTCAGAGGGCTTGGGGTGCCTGTGGGAGGGATGGCTCTTTGATGGATGTTGAGACTCCAGGACAGTTAAGGAGCATGGCCCCTCCCACACGAGTCTAATGGGCCGTTACACACGGTATATGCCTCAGGAGGAAAAGCCAGTTGTGCAGAAGTTGGCCAGAGATTTACATTTGTGGTTGAAAAAAAGAGCTCGGGACCTGGTGACTAACAAAGGGGATGAGCCCTAGTACCTTTGAAAAAATGTGTTGGTGGAGATGGGGGGCCCCCCTGGATGCCACGCGTGGTAGAGCAATGAGAATGCTCCCTCCCCCCACCCTGAACCTCTGGTTGTAGAGGAATGAAGGAAGCTTCCCAGGTCAGAACTATGGAGTCTGAGCCCCCAGCTCTGCCACTGTGCCCTGGGCTGAAGGAACTCAACTTCAAGAATTCAGGTTCTCTAGGTCTCCAGGGAAATCAGGTCTTTTTTCTGGAACTACAGAAGGTCCTTGGGAAAATGATCTTGGGAGAAGCTAACATTTCCTGGGCTGATTCTGAGGGTGGTGTGGTGAGCAGTTTGCCAAGGGATTGAGAGCCAGGACAACCCATGCCTACTTTCTCAGGTCATTTTTACCAGGACAGGGCCTCTGGGACAGCCCTAGTGGCTACTGTTCCTAGCAAAAAGATCCACAGTGCTGAGGAACCCCAAACGCCATGCTGGATAGGTGCGTTCTTGACCTTGAGGGGTTTGCCCTCAGGATGGTCACGTTTGAGTGTGTTGGAACCACGTGGGCACGCATGGTAAAAACATAGGTTCCCGATTGGCTGATACTCTCGGCTCTGTAGATTAGGACATGGCTGGATCTCTTGGGTCTCCTGCCTGCCTTGCTGCTATGTGAACCTCTATGCTCTGCCTTCTCCCAATTTCGGAATCATTGATCCTAAATTCCCCAGGGGAGGCAGGACACTCGGTACTGATGGCTGTCACACGTCACATACAGGCACACCCATATTTTAGCCTGTCACCCCCTAATCACATGCACGCTGAGAGACAAGCCAAAAGCAGCATGGTGGATGGAATGGGATGCCCTTGGATAGCAGGAGTCCAGTGCCCCAGTGGTCGTCTTCCCTGCATCTGGCTGCCTGTGACCTCCGGCAAGAGGCATCCAGGGCCACTGCCATCCCAGCTCACCTGGGCGGAAGGTATCCTGAGATAGGTCACCAGAACAAGCCAGTCACCAGCGGCTCACGCCTGTAACCCAGATACTTGGAAGTCTGAGGTCTGAGGCTCGGGATTCAGAGCAAGACCAAGCAGGAAAATCTACAAGACTCTTACCTCCAACTAACCACCAAAAAGCTAGAAGTAGAGCTGTAGCTCAAGTGGTAGAGCGCTAGCCTTGAGCACAAAAGCTCAGGGACAGCACCCACACCCTGAGTTCAAGCCTCAAGCCCCCCCCACCCCTAACACCACCACCAGAGTCCCAAAAACTAGAATGGGTAGTGCCCTTGGCATTTCTCTGCTCTGAGCTTCAGTTTACCCCCCGCAGTACAAAGCAGTTTGCTGATTTCCATGGTTCAGTGATCCTAGACCAGAGCCACCCCTCACCAGCCATGCGTGCAGGTGACACTGTGGCGACATGCCCAGCCCTCCACAGAGCTCCAGCATGCAGAGCAGGACCACGGGAGGGGGGAGCTGGGGGCAGCAATGGCTCTGACCTCTCTCCCCTCCGGCGACAGAATGAAGAAGACCACAATGAAGCTGAGGAGTCAGAAGATGACTTTGAGGAGATGAACCTGTCCCTGCTCTCGGCCCGGAGCTTCCCGCGCAAGGCGAGCCAGACAAGCATCTTCCTGCAGGAGTGGGACATCCCCTTCGAGCAGCTGGAGATCGGCGAGCTCATCGGCAAGGGCCGCTTCGGGCAGGTGTACCACGGCCGCTGGCACGGTGAGGTGGCCATCCGGTTGATCGACATTGAGAGGGACAACGAGGACCAGCTCAAGGCCTTCAAGCGGGAGGTGATGGCCTATAGGCAGACGCGGCACGAGAACGTGGTGCTTTTCATGGGGGCCTGCATGAGCCCACCCCACCTGGCCATCATCACCAGGTGAGTCACCTGGCCACTGGCGGTGGCTTCACTTGGCTTCGTGCTGCCCGACCTGGGGGAGGAATGTGGTTCTGGATCATTCCTCAGCCCAGCCAGTGGAACCTCTTGGAGGTCAAGTATAGCATGGCATTTTGGGGGTGGCCTGAGATGCCCCTCCCAAAGGTCTCCACTTGGATCTGTCCCCCCCGGAATGACAGACTCTCCTTGAGTCTGCTTTTGAGCCTTGAGCACAACTGGTGGCAGACACATTGTCCCCTGTCACCACTGACTTCGTAGACGGTGGTGGCTGGAGGGTGTGGTAAAGGATTGGGGACCTCCCCTCATGACAGGGAGAAGGGACTCTCGGGTCATGAATTCTGTGTCTGGGCTGCCAAGTTTGCACCCACACAGGCTCTTCTGTCTTGTGGACAGTTCTGGAGGAGCCGGCTTGGCGGGCGGGCTTCTGTAGGGGCTGTGATTGGCTGGCCGGGGGAGAGGAGGCTGGAGCCTCAGTTCTGACCCACGGGGCTTCTTACCCCCGCAGCACAGTCTGGGGCTGGTTCCCACGGAGGTCTGGGGGCCCCAGGTGCAGCAGGATGTCCAGGTCTCTGCTGTGATGTGCTTCCTCGCACCCACCCGTTGGCCAGAGTGACGGAGGTGGTTTTCCTGGGTGTGGAGAATGAGTCTCTGAATGAGAAGCTTTGCTGAGTCCGGGGACAGGTCGGTGGCCAGAAGATGCTGGGTGACCTATGGGCCGTCTGGGGCCGTCCTTACACTTCGCCAGCGAGACTCTTGGCTTCCTTTCTTCCTCTTACTGAGGAAGTCAGGAGCCCTTTACTTGAATGCGTAAGTCTGGTTGGAAAGCCAGCTTTCCCTTCCTCCTACCGCTCCCACCTTAGGCTGGTACTACTGCTTCCTCTCTAGCATTTCCTTACCTTCAGCTCTGTTAACTCTGCTTTCCACCTCCTGAATTAATTATTTCCTGACCCCTCTAAGGACCTCCTGTTTCCTTGTTCTTTGATTTCTTCCCCTGCCCTCTCAGTCCCCCCCCGCCCCAAGCATTTACCACAGACCCTTGCCTCCCTCCTCCCTCCCCTTCCTAAAGGCTGGCTACTTGGAAATGGATGGACCCAGTTAGCAGCCACACATTGGGAAAAAAAAAATGAGTGGTCATTATGAAAATGTGTTGTACAGCCCGCCTGCCAGCTGCATTCACCCCCCTTCCCCCTATTGTGCAAACTCTGAGCCCCCTCCTCACGTGTGGCCTCTACCTACAGACTCACAAAGAGCCCAGTCTTTTCCTGGCACCGCCATAAAGGCTTTGCAGCTTTGGGACGTGTAATTGGTCTCTGAAGTGTTTTGGTATTTTGTGTGAGGATGCCAGATGAGCCCCCCAAAAAAGTGGTATTTATGTCCTCTGATTGTACTGTTATCTGTTGATTGAGGGGAGGGCTCTGCGTGCGCCCATTCATAACTACCCACTTGTTGGCCATCTAGATTTGTCATTGGAACATCTGATCGCGACCAAATATTTGAGTAATTTGATTAATCGCTTGCATGCTGATTGACTGGCAGAGATCGGTGGTTGGGTGCCAGCCAACCAACTGGGACAAATTTGGACCCCGGTTTCATTTTACAGGGTGCATAAGACCAGATAATTACCTGGCATGTTTCAGATACGTTCAATGGCACGTTCTAGCCAGTGACTTAGCAATTAGCATTGAAGTTAACAAGTATTTCTAAGATTAGCTTCTTTGTACTGCACTGTGGATGGCACTTGGGGAATGGGGTAACAACCCGCGAGCTACTGGGTTGCTTTCTCCACAAATGCAGTGAGAGTCAGCGGCTGCGAGATTGCAGGATTGGGTCATTATGGAATTATCACAAAGCTATCGACAGGCTGTGCAACTGCTCGTGTTCAAAGCACCAAATAGAATTGGAAAAGCCGATAATGAGACAATTGAATGGAAGCGTCTGCCGCCCTTCCGCCCAGCTGCAGAGGGTGCATGGGTGTGGGGGATGGGGTGGGGATTCCCGGGCCTCAGTTTCCACATCTGTAAAAAGAGCAGGTGGAAGCGGATGTTCGTGCTGACACTGGCAAAACTTGTGAGTTCTTTGAACATGGGTTGTGCTTGCAGGTCAGCCAGGAACCGCTCAGGGATGGCGCTTCTTTCTTCAAGGGGCGGGCAGGGGAGTCTCTCCGGACCTGCAGTGGATATATGGTGCTCCAAATGCAGACTCTAGGAGCTACTCCTGTCCCCTTCCTAACACAATGCCTTCATGCGGGCCGCTAGACTAAAACCCAGATGAGGCTGCATTCCCTTCCCCAGCTTCCGGAAGTGGATCTGTTCTCTGGCCTTTCCCAGCCTGGGAAGCTGTAGGGCTGCATTCCATGGTTTCTGGCCCCATCCTCCTTTCAAATCCAGCAGCAGGACATCTGATGTCCGTGGTCCTATCATCTTCTTCAGTCCACCTACCCTTGCTCCATTCTTACAAGGACCAATGGGATGAGGCTGTGTTCAGGACCCATCCACAGCATCCCACTTTGCCACTTGAAGTGGCATTCATACCTCCAGGAGTTAGGGCCTGGTTGTCTCTGGGGGTGTTGCTCTGCCCGGCACTTCTCCTTTGACCTCATGAAACAAGTCCATTTGTAGGTGGCACCTTTCAAACCAAACTGCACCCTGTAGTGGCCACTAAAGGTGAAGCTAAGGAGCAGGGAGCTGTCCTGAATCTTCCAGAAAGATTGATCAGGAATCCGATGATGCTCTAGCCCCCTGAAAAGAAAATGGAAACACTGGGTCTGGCCAAGGCTGGGATTTCTTTTCTTGCCTCCTTTTGTCAAGGCTGCAAGTGGCCGGGCCCCAAACTTCTCCCTGGAGTCCCAGCCTCTGGAATAAATGAAAGAAGTAGAGGCTCCAGCAGCTTTCATTTCTCCCGGGACTTTTCCTCTCCTGTTGAACACTGTGTGGTAACACAGGCCTGAGAGGCAAAGGGAAGCCCCACCTAGGTCATAAACAAGCCACACAGTCCGAGAATGGAGCAGATGGACCCCTGAGCACGAGGCTACCCTGTCTTTTGTCAGGTGGCCGCCTGAACCAGAGTGGGCAGGGACAGCTTCCAGGCTCCGGAGCTCTGCCCCTCTGGGCGGCCCAGGATCACCTGGAAGACTCCATCCCAGAGCCCAGGCCTTATAGCTGCTGCTCACAGCCTGGGTGCTTCTGGAATCTTCTTAAGAAAGATTCAGACTTTGGCCACACACACACAGACATACACACACCAACTCCAGGACCACTGTTTTTTTTTTTCTTTTTTGCCAGTCTTGGGGCTTGAACTCAGGGCCTGAGCACTGTCCCTGGCTTCTTTTTGCTCAAGGCTAGCGCCACTTGCACTGTAGCGCCACTTTCGGCTTTTTCTATTTATGTGGTGCTGAGGAATTGAACCCAGGGCTTTGTGCATGCTAGGCTAGCACTCTACCACTAAGCCACATTCCCAGCCCGGGGACCACTGGTTTATCAGATGTGAGTTTTGAGTTTGTACTTTTGATCTGCTGCTGCTTATATACTTTTGTGAGTGGTTCGTGCACACAGACACGCGTGTATGCACACACACACACACACACACACGCAGACACACACAGAATTATCTCCCAGAATTCCAGCTTTTCCACTCAGGAGGCAGAGGAAGGAGGGTGGATGGCAAGTTCCCGGCCAGCCTGGACTATGGGACACCCCATTCCCTACTCCTCCAAGAACAGTTATTGTAAAAGTTCAAGCTTTTCAAGTCATTGAGGTGAATGAGTATGCAAAACTAAAATACATTATTGTGGAGGAAACTAAAAACAAACCCTGATGCTTTCTGAAATGTGGGCCCCTCCACAGCCTCAGCTGGGCACGGGCGGGAATTCTAGGTTCCCTCCAGGCCTTCTGTGTGGATTCACACCTCTGGCCGGCTGGGGCCCAGCCCTCAGTGGGATGAGACCCACCTCTGTAGAGACTCAACCTGCCTACTCCTGTTCCTAGCAAACAACTCTTCTCCTGTAGAGTTCCACACCACCACCACCCCCCCCCACACACACACCTTGCAACCCCCCTGGCGATGAGATGTGAGTGCTGGGTCCACAGTGGGAGAGAGCTCGGGATGTCCAAGTGCCCAACCCTTCCTCCTCCCAGTGGGGGCTCTGGGCCTCGCGTGCCCTGCAGTGCTAAGGTGGGCTTCCATAGACACGGACCAGAGCCTGATTGAGTGCCAGGCTGCAGGCCAGACCTTCAGAATACACCGTCTCCAGTTGATCCCAGGACTTTACTTTCCAGGGAAAGTTAATCAAGCAAGATGAATGAACCATGATGCCTGCGTTAAAGGATACAAATGGGGTGATGGGTGGTTGGTGACAGGTTCTAGAGGAGGCGTCTCAGGCATCTTAGTATTATGGGAGCTGAGATCCACTCAGGATGAGGGGCCGGTCATGCTGAGAAGCAAAGAAAAGAACAGCTCCGATAGGGGTACAGCAGGTACAAAGGTCCAGAGGCCGGAGGAGGATGCCAAGTTTGAGGGCCAGAGAGAAGGGAAGGGATGAAGAAAGGAAAAGGAATGCAGAAGGCCAGGCAATCGCATTTTCTTCAAAGGCCCTGGCAGAGGCTGTGGAGAGCATCTTACCGCACTGGGAAAACAGAGCGGGGTTTGGGGTTGGTTTTGTTTGGGGGTCGTTTGTTTTTGGGGGGTCCTGGGGTTTGGGCTTGCCCGGCAAGTGTCCTGTCACGGGAGCCATGCCTGCAGCCCACTGCTTTATTTCCCAAACAAGATCTTTCCTCCGTCCTCTTATTTCTGCCTCCCACAGAGCTGGGACGACAGGTGCTCCACCACACCCCAGCTGTTTATTGGTTGAGATGAGGTCTCTGGAAAAGTTTTCTGCCTAGACTGTCCTGATACCACAGCCCTCCGATCACTACCTCCTAAGTAGCTGGGACTATAGGAACGAGCCACTGCACTGGGCCGGAGCAAGAGTTTTTAAAATAGCAAACATTCTGGCTGCTCCTCGGCTTCCTGGTACCTTTTTCCCTTGGCTGGTTGGCTTCACATGCGCAGACTCACTTGTGGTAAGGAAAGGTACAGGCAGAGGAGAGGGGGGTGAGGAGGGAGGGGCCACCTCCCACCTACAGGGCCTCCAGGAAGAAGTCTGGCTGGTTCTTCTGTCCCAGCGTCACCAGCACACGTTAGTTTCCTTGTGGTAGGGGGGTCCAAGGCTGTGAGCCCCAAGAAAAAGAAGGGCGGGAAGGGCTGGCTCTGCCCACCCTGCGTTGGAATCGGGTGGCCTCTTCTCATCACGGTGCGCTCACCTGTCCACGTGCAAGCGGCAGGCAGCCACACCCTGTGTAAATGAAATGCAGCGGGTCTCATTTACACTGCTCTTCAAATCCAGCGGAACACCCGGAGCTGTTTTGCCAATTATTTCTTCCCACTTCCCAAATTCCGTGCTTCTTTTCTATGCTCCCCAATACAGTGACACCACGCTGCTGCTGTCTGTAACTGACAGGCCGATGGGGGGACAAGGCCCTGCCTTCTGCGGAGAGCCTGGGTGACACAAGAGATTGCGACTGGCTTTTTTGTTTTCCTGTAACTTGGTACTTCTGTCTTTCTGATTTACCCCACCCCCCACCCCCGCCATCTCCCTTGGACCAGTTTGATTGTCCTAAATATAATATACAAGAGTCGAGGGGGGGAGGGGGAGGGGGAACTGAGCACACGAAGATTTCATCTCCCATCTCCCATCTTCCAGTGGTGCTGGCTTCCTTTTCTGCCCATAAAAGCTGAATTGCTTTCCCTTTATAAATCACAGCTGAAAAGCATTTTTTTGTGGGTTTTTTTTTTTTTTTTTGTCGGTGGCTCTCTTTAATTGTGTGGCGATATGAAACCGCGGGCAGGGGGACTTTTGTGAAGGAAATGTTATAAATGGACCCCTCTTGTGCTCCATGGGCCTGGAGCACAGATGAAACAACTAGGTGGCCAGCAGAAGACTTACCTGGATGAGGGTCGTGGTCTGGGCCCTCAAGATGGCTCACATCCCCAAGATTCTCAATTACCATAGACAATGTCTGTTATCACTTGAAAAATAATTTTCTTTTGAGCTGGGAGCTGGTGACTCATGCCTGTAATCCTACCTACTCAGTAGACTGAGATCAGAGGATCATGGTTCAAAGCCAGCCTAGGGCAGCAAAGTCTGTGAGACTCTTATTTCCAATGAATTACCAAAAAGCAAGAAGTGGAACTTTGGCTCAAGTGGTGGAGTGCCAGCCTTGATTGAAAATGCTCGGGGACTGTGCCCAGGCCCCGAGTTCAAGCCCAGGGATGAGCTAGCAACAACAACATCATCAACAACAACAACAAAAAGACTTAGAGATCGACGGAAATAGTTCCCAGAGCTTCCGCTTCCTGTAACTGCAAGTGCTCCCTGACTCCTCCCTCTCTTAGTTGCTCTGATAATTTCCTCGGCATTATCAAAATGAGGAGCAGCGATGAGGAGAGTTGGGCCATCTTTGTCTCAGGTGCTGAACACGGCTGTGTTTGTTGAGAGGGCTTTGAGTTCCTGTCCCGGCTCTGCTCCCGGCTCAGCTGAGTGACTTCATTCCTCTAAGCTCCAGGCTTAGGGTCAACGACTGTCGAGTGTGGGATTTGGGGCTGGGACCGGAAATCACCACGCGTGAGTCATAGGGTAGACGTGGACTCTGAGGCCACGTGTGCTCTGGCTGAGCCTGAGGTCCTCCTGGGAGGCCAGGGAGGTCATCCCAGAACCAAGGGTCGAGCCAAGCCCATCTCACAAGGGGCTGAGAGAAAGCTAGGCTGTGAAAGAAGCATCCAGAAGAGCAGAGAGTCAGACGACCCATCCCACATGCACCTGCCTCCAGCCTCCCACCCCTCACCCTTCTAAAGTAGCCTGGCTCTTTCCCCTAGGGCTGAGTTACTGTGGATCAGAGCCCTGTGGTCCTCCTGCTGGTTTGCTGGCTTAGCTGGGTCCCCTCCTCACTTAACACAAAGCCCCAGGAGAGGCAGGGCCTCTTGATTGGACTGGCTTCTCTGTCCTCAGCCCCCAGCACACCAATCAGGGGCTCCATTTGTATTTGTGGAATGAATGGAGTTTCCAAAAAATATGCCCCCAGCTAGCCCCTTGGGTGAGGGTAGCAGTAACGTGTGGTATTTTTAAGTGAGGATTTCAGAGCATGACTTGGACCTAAAGAAAACAGTGCAGAGATGAGGAAAGGGTGGCTAGAGGCTGTGAGAGGAATCGGGGGTGGGGGTGGGGGATAGGGGAATGGGGGACAAGAGATGCCAATGGGGTAATGTCAGTTGCAGGGGACACAGCAAAGGTGATTTATCCCAAATACTCAGTGAGCGAAGGGTTCTGTTGTGCTAGGAACACAGGGAGGAAGTCATGACCTTTGTCCTCTTGAGGCTGGCTAGATGACTCTCCAGTGGGACCCTAGTTTCTGCAGGAGGACCATAGCGGAGGCTGTGTGGACCCAGAGCTTGGCCCCTTATCCAATCTGGTAAGGGCCGGGTAGGTAAGAAGATAGTGTTGTTCCAAACAGAAAGTATAGCACGGGCAAAGGCCTGGGGGCTCCAGGAAGATGAGCTCTACACGGGAGTCGCTGGTGAGAGAAAGAACCTGTGAGTCAGGAATTTGAATCTTGTCCCCTAAGGCCGGGAGGGGGAAGCCATGGGGATCTCACTGAAGGAGTTGGGGGCATCCTGTGGCGGACTCTTCTGTCATGCAAGAGCTTGCTGTATTCAGATCGTCGCTGTGTTTTCTAGTCCAAGGGTGCAGGGACGTTTGGTATGGTATGGCTGACACTGGCGGGACCACGTACACCTTCTAGAAGTTGCTTTGGCAGGACAGCTCCCTTTGGGGAAAGCAGCCGTGAGCCGGTAGGGGGGCTGGACACGCAGCATCCTCAACAGTTTCCACTGTTTACCAAGTTAAATATAGCCGGCCGCACTGGCGTTTCGAGGCGAGCGTGGGTGCGCGCGTTCCTCCGCGGAGGACACTTCTCCTGGGCGCCGCTGACAGGCCTCGGTGAACAGTGATCAGGGCGCTGGGGCCGCTTCAGAGGAAGGAGCGTCGTAATTAAGAGCCTTGTGATGTTCCAGCCCTCCCTGTGACTCCATGTCTGTGCCTGGGGATGGGGGAGGTGGACCCGGTCTTAAAGGACAGAAACCCCTGCCTTTGCATGAACCTTGATCAGACTGCAGAAACCAGCTTTTCAGAACAATTTTGCCCAGGGGGTCTCAGCTAAGAAAGGGGGGTCTGGGACCCAAGCGCAGAGAAAATGGACGCCTCAGCTCTTTTTTGTTTCCTAGTCCCACATCAGCCCTGGCATTCCCCTTGACGCCCTGTCGACACCCCCGGCCCTGCTGAGTGCTGTGTCCTCTCCTCTGGGGACAACAAAGTTTGTCTCATCTCCCACTCAAGTTGGTCATCGGAGCCTCCACGCCTGCCTGGCGTATGGCGCCAGTTGATGGCAGGTGGAGATTGAAATCCTGACCCCGGGCCAGAGTGACAAGGGAGCGTGGACAGTGGGTGATCCGGGTAAGGTCAGGGTTGCTCTATCTACTCAGGGAGCTTGCTGAATACTGGGGTTCAGTGTGATGGGTTCCCCAACTCAGCTCCTGTTGCCTGGCCACTGCTCAGCTGTGGCTTAGTCCCCTGTCAGATTGCGTTTAAGGTAATTAAGCCCATAAATCAAATCATAAATAGATATTGACTCCGTGTCTTAGAGTAGATCAGGATTGATTGACCGCTGGGGACATTGCCTTCCTCAGTCGATGGGGAACCACAGGGCTAGATAAATCTTATAGTGCCTGGCATGGGGAAAATCAATCTGCTAATATATGCAGTGTGAGCAAGCCTCTTCTGGGGTGGATGGAGGGTTTGTTTGGGGCTGAAAGGGGAGGAGACACAGGTGAAGGGAGGACAGAGAGACAGATGGACTGACTGACTAGGATCTCAGTCTGATCAAATAGGTGCCTAGAGGGTTGGGGCCAACTCAGAAATAAAGAATAGTTTGTTAAAAAAGAAAATAACATGGAATGTGCTTTCGTGTCCTCCCCCCTGTCCCCCCCCCCCCAATGTGGATATTCGCTACCCAGAAACCCTTCTGCCTGTGTGGCTCTTCTTAGTGTCTGGCCGTCGGGGGTCATGAAAGGAAGGAGGGTCAGTGAAGGTGTGCTGGGGGCTCCAAGGTGGCAGAGTTCATTCCATTCGCTCAGTGCCCGGCGCCTGTGTGTGTGGTTGCATGTATCACACTGGGGTTGAGTTCTAGACGAGAGAGGGATGTAAGATTGAGGCCCACCTGTTGCTGTGGGGTGCTGTGTGCCCCAGATCTGGGTCTCTAGTGGTGTGCATTAGAGTCCCATGGAAGGTTCGGGAAGGCGGATTGGTTCTGTGCTCCCCAACCTGCCTGCCCACCCGCCTCCCTGATGGCTCTGCCGAGGACTAGGAACTGGCATTTGGTGCTTTGTAATGGTCCTCTCCTGTGGTACGGGTGCTGCAGAGCTGGGGCCCCACATTGAGACCCAGCACCCTGGGGGAGCATCATGGAAAGGGGAGAAGAGGACTGAACCTTGCTGTGAGGAGCACAGAGAGGGAGGCTCCCAGTGGCCAGAGGAAGGGCAGGGCCCGTTGTCTGGGGAGCCGGACTGGAGAGGACCTGCCAGCCTTCCCACGGCGCCAGCCCTGGCTTCACTGTGTGGGGACACCCTCTCCCACCACGCAGGACATGACACATGACGGCCCAGCCCGTCTGCGTCTGGGCAGGGTCCGGGTGGGAATGGAGCTCTCTGCCCTCCTCACTGGACGGGTGGCAGGACACTCTCAGTGCTGAGGTGACCACTGTGGGACAGGCTGAGCCGCACCTAGAAGGCCCACTCCCAGGACAAGCTCCCGTCCCCCTGGGGGAGAGCCTGCATTATCACAGCGGCTGCCTGGGGCCTGGAGGTGGGATGGGGATCTGTTCCCAGGAGACTTCCTCTCTGGGGACCTAGGTGTCTGGCCACCATCCTCATTTGGGACGAGGGAGGGGACATGGATCACTTGGCTGAACTGATTTGCGGTGAATGGGGGAAGGGGGTTTGAATATTCATCAGGAAGAGATGCATATATTGGACATTTACTACAGACCAGGCTCCAAGGACTTTATAGATATTTCATCACTTGATACTTGTCCCTATTTTGCAGGTGGGAAATTGGGGCTTGTGCAGCAGTGCATAGCCACGAGATAATAATCTCACCCCTCCTCCTGGGGTGGGGGTGAAAACCAAATGCGTTCATGCACTTAAAGGCACTCAGAATTGACCAGGAGCAGGGCTGGGAATGTGGCTTAGTGGTAGAGTGCTTGCCTAGCATGCACAAAGCCCTGGATTCGATTCCTCATCACCACGTAAACAGAAAAAGCTGGAAGTGGCGCTGTGGCTCAAGTGATAGAATGTTAGCCTTGAGCAGAAAGAAGCTCAGGGACAGTGCCCAGGCCCTGAGTTCAATCCCCAGGAGTGGCAAAAAAAATTGACCAGGAGCTTGGTTACTAACAGCTATGATTGTTGCTAGCCCCATCCCAAGAGAGGAGACCCTAGGTCCACAGTTCTTGTCTCAGTGCTGGTGGAGTGCTGGTGGATGTGGGGTTTCAGTGTTGTGGATGACCTGCTGGCTGTGTAACCTTAGACAAGTCACTTGAGCTCCCTGAGCCTTGGCATTCGCATCTGTCTATCTCCTCGTGTGGCCAGGAGGAGCGAGAGAATGGGGAGAGGGGAAACTACAAAGAGTAAGACTAGAGAAATGGAGGAGTGGTCCCGAAATGATAAAGTAATAATAGTAGTTGGTGAGACACTTCATTCTGTGCCTATCACTAGTCTGACCACATTGGGCTTTTCCCGGCGACCAGGTAAAAGCAGGTGTGTTCAGAACCACAGTGCTGGGATTTGTGTTCCCATCTGCCACTGTGGGGGTGAGTACCCAGGAGCACCTCGTTAGTGAGGAGAACTTTCTAGTTGAGTTGGCAGTGACCCACATTTAAAGTTGCCATGGAAGAGACCCCTGCAGGTACCCCTCCCCCCTCCTTGGGGCTCAGCCCTTCTGCAGTCTCCAGGGACATGTCTGCCTTTGCTCTGAGACCCAGGATGAGAAGCGCCACCCTCACCTCCTGACAACTTCTCCCTTTGACAACTGCAAAAAGGCATGTGCCTGGGAAGTTGCTCCTACTTTTTAATCAAAAGGTCTGTCTCCAAGTCCTCTTCAAAAGAGGATTCCGTTTCTTCTAGGTGTTCAAAAGACCCCAAGGCGGGCGAGGGAGGGGAGAGATCGGACCCCTTCAAAGGCAGGGGAGGAGGGTCACAGCAACTTCAGAATTTCCCCAGCTGTGCCCAGCCCTCCACGATCGTTATTAGCACGGCCCTCTGGGACTGGCAGCCCCAGATCAAGGATGCTTCGAGGACTTGTTGGGAGCTGTTTGTAGACGATTGAGGACTGTCAGCGTCCCTTGATCACTAGGGTTGATTTCTGTCCGAGCGACTTGACAGCTCTTAGGACTGTGGCCAGGTGCGGGGCCTTGTTGTCTGTCTTCTCCATGAACCATACCCTCCCCCCCCCCGCCCCCACGGCTGGCCAGCTTTGTGCAGACAGACCTCGGCTCTCCGGCGCTTTGCCCTCCCTATTCCAGGCGCTGCGTGTGCATCTGTGTCCTTACCCCCCACTCCTCTATATCAGAGCGTCCATCAGGCTGAGCAAGGGGATGGCACAAGGAGGGGGCAGGAGATGGAGCTCTTCTTCTACCCCCTTTGTGCCTGCAGACAAGCCTCCCTCTTTCCGGGTCTCTGTCCCAGTGTTTGGGAAAGGATTACCATCATCCTTGCAGGGGCATTTACCTCCTGGTCCCCACCTGTGTTGACCCTAGCTGGCTGATTAGGGGTGAATGATTGCTCACTCATCAGTTCATCCATCTCTGTCCCTCCCCACTTTACACACCCATTCACCTACCCATTCAGCCACTGGTGCCCTCACCCAGTCATCCATCCATCCATTCCCCGTCAGGCCATCCTGTCCATTCTTCTATCCACCCACCCATCCATTCATCCATCCATCCATCCATCCATGCATTATTCCTCTCATCTACCCATTCAGCATCCATTCTCCATCAGGCCATACTGTCCATTCTCCACTCCACCCATCCATTCATCTATCCATCCATTATTCCTCTCATCTACCCATTTTTTGCTGATCTTCATCCATCCATTCTGGTCCACCTACCCATCTATCCTTTCACCCATCTGCCCTATGTTCCTGGCTATCCTCCCATCCATCCATCCAATATTTACCCAACCTCCCATCTACCCATTCACCCTTACATCCAGCTACCATTGAACTCCCTCTCAATACATCCATTATCTACTCAACTTCCCATCTACCCATTCACCCATACATCCAACTACTGTTGAACTTCCTTTCCATCCATCCATTCATCCATCCAGTATCCACCCAAGCTCCTATCTACCCACTCATCCATACATCCAGCTACCATTCAACTCCCTCTCCATCCAGTATCCACTCAAGTTCCCATATGCTCATTCATCCACTGGTCCTCCAATATCGACCCATCTATTCATCCGTCCATCGGTCTATCCATCATCCGGTATCTACCCACATACCCATCTGTTTATTAATTCATCCACCCATCAACCCATTCATCTGTGCACCCACCCATTACTTGAGCCATCAGCAAATAGCTGCTGCAATGCTGGTTCCCATCAGGCCAGTGCCAGAAAGAAAACTTTTCTTCTGGGGCACAATTCAAGCAGATAGTGCATCTTTACTCAAAGCCATCTCCTTGAGGCAAGGCACCAAGGTGAAGCAGAGTGTGGAGAATGCCCAGGCACCACTCCCATATCATTTGTTTAGAGCCAACAAAAGAAACCCAAGGATGCATTGCTAGATGGGACCTCCAGTACACCACTCATCCATGGACTAGAAGCACGGCCACATCCCCCAGAGAAGCGAAGAAAACGGACTAGGAAGGGAAAGCTAGGCAGCATGGCCAAGAGAACGAGAATCATCCCTGCATGCTCACTTCTTGCCCTTCACGTCTAACGCTGTGGAACTCTGTACCATAAGTAGGGAGTGAGGCACTCTGGGAAGATGGTGGGGGTGGCTCCATTCTCAGACTTGGAGGTGGGGTAGAAGGCAGCCCAGCGTGGTCTTGGGTGATAGAGGGGGCACAGAGAGAAGGCATGAATTTAACTCCAAGGTTCTTCAGTGCAGCTCCCAAGGATGATGGGGAGGCGAGGGGTACAGACTGAAAACAAGCCTGCTCGTTACTTACTTTATACCCCATTAACTCCCAACTCATAATAATTTATCAGCAGCCAGCTGCCGTTTACTTACTCATTATTTATAGAGAAAATGTTTGCTAAGCGAATCAGTAGTTCAAACAAGAGCACAGGGGGGTAAAGTTTAACCCACTGAAGGAAACCAGCAAGGTAACAGCCTCGGTGGGTTTGTGGTGGGCAGGCACATGGGGCGGCCAGGAGCAGGTGGACAGCCAGACCTTCAGCCTCTGCCTTGCAATACTGGAAGCCTTCACTTGATCATCTCCCTCTGAGAAATGCATCTTGGCCTCTCTCCTGACCAAGCTTTTGGTCAACCTAGCGAAAGGAGGCTGAGATCAGAGGATTGCCATTCAAAGCCAGCCTAGGCAGGAAAGTCTTGAGAAAATTCCATCTCCTACTTAACCAGCAAAAAGCTAGACTGGAGGCATGGCTCACATCGTAGAGCACCAGCCCAAGCAAATGTGAGGCCTGAGTTCAAACCCTGGCGTGGCTTAAAAGAGCATCCTTTGGGGTCAGGCATCAAAAGCTAGGTCCCTTGGACAACATCCTTATAGTGAAAAAACGGGCTTGGCTTTCTTTAAGAGCTTAAAGATCTCTGGCTATTTCCCTTGAAGAAGGCCTCCTGGTTTTGAGACCAGAAGCCCTAGTGTCCATCCCCAGGGGCATCGGGTGGTTGTGGGCCAGTGTTTTGGGCTCTGTGCCCCGCTTCTTCATCGCTGCATGGGAAGGCTGACCCTGTTTCACAGAGCTGTTCTCAGGTGCTGGGTCAAATAAATTTAAGTGTCGGAGTGTTTTTATAAAGAGAAAAATGCAGAACAGAAGTGACTGGGATCATTTTTCATATGGATGGGAAGGAAAATGAGTTTTTTGTTTTTGGTTTGGTCTGTTATTTGCTTTTGTTTTTCCCATTACTGAGTCAAAAGGAATGATGTCGGCTTTTCCAAATTACGTGGGGGCTTTGGAATAACAATGGCCCAAAGAGTCAACTGACCTGAGATAGCTAAGAAAGAAAGAAGGGAAGGAAGGAAAGAAAGAAGGAAGGCAGGAAGGCAGGAAGGCAGGCAGGCAGGCAGGAAGGAAGGAAGGAAGGAAGGAAGGAAGGAAGGAAGGAAGGAAGGAAGGAAGGAAGGAAGGAAGGAAGACCTTCCCTGGTAATTGCATTCTACAGCCAGTGAGTGCTGGTGACATGGGGGGAGAGGGGTTTAGCATCACCAAGGCAGTTTGTGGTGACAAATTGGCCAAGAGAAAGCAACCTGCTTTTGAGATTCTCTGCAGCCAAATCAAGGGTAGGCACTTTCCAAAGAGCAGCAGATGGCTCTTTCTAGAGAAGTAGAGTGATACAGAATAGTCTAATTGTTTTGAGGGAAGCCTGGAGATGCCAGGACCCCTGGTCAGTTCTTCTCTCACATAACCTGGGGTCCTCTACACCAATCTTCCAGATCACAGAGTATCTAATTTCGTTCCCATTAAATGTAACTTAGGGGGATGGGTTGCCCCACTCAGTCGTGTCTTAAGCCTGCGTTTTACTCTGAAAGCTTGAGAGTTTTTCCCTGGGCCTTCCTCTGGCTTCCATCTTTGCAGGAGAAAAACTGTGTGCGGCATCTCTGGTTTTCCCCCCACCTTGGAAGAGCTCTGTAACGGGTTCCTTTCCCCCATCCCACATCTGTGGCTTCTGCTGCTATGCAGGAGGCTCCCCAGCCAGGCTGGCACACAGCACCACGCGTTCTTGCAGCCAGGGCTGTGGTATTTATGAATCCTTGAAGCAAACAGAGCTTTGCCTGCACACACCAAGCAGGAACAGAGCTGAAATTGACAACTCAGGGGAAAATAATAACCCTCAATGTTTGCTAACTAGAGGAGGAGAAGATATTGGCTAAGGAGAGAAATGTTATTTCAGGCTGTCAAAAAGACTGTTAATATATAACACGGAGAACCAATATAATCCATAGTCTAATCCTTCTGGGCTGCCTGATTGAGAGAATTTGTGAAATTGCCTCCATGAGCCTTGACATTTAGCTCCTAATTTTGATAAAAAAAAAAAAAAGATGTCTGCTGAGCCCCACAATGGTGGCACTGGAACATTCCAGTGGGTGATCGAAACGTGCATTCACAACCGACATGCCAGAAACGGCCTTGTTAACCATGCACGTAGCCAACCATTCACATACCCAGCATAGCGAGAGGAAGTGGAGAATAGAGCTACAGTGCTTTGTAAGACAGGCCTGGCACACACACATGCACACACACGTGCACACACACACACACGCGCGCGCACACACACACACACACCCCACAATGATTGTATCAGGCAGGAAGTTTCAAAGAATCTTGAAGAAATGAGCTGATGGAGGAAGGGCATTCTCGGTAGAAAGGACGGAACAGTTAATGTGAGACAAAATTCCTCATCTGCAGATTCATCCAGCGATGGCTCAAAAATAGTTTGGAGGTATCGAGGCATGGTGGTGCATCCCTGTAACCCCGGTGACTTGGGAGAGGTGGGAAGATCACCATGCAAGGCCAGACAGGGCAGACGCATAAGCCCCTACCTCCCTAACAGTGAGGGGGCCTGGCTCAGGGTGTGGAGTGGTCTGTCTGTTTGCTTGTTTAAGCTTGCTTATGGGAGGGAAGGGATGGGACAGAACACCTGGGCTGTGGCCCATCTCCCATGGACTGCTCAATCCATGCCACCCATCCCCCACCTCTGGGCAGGGAGGCAGAAATGCCCTGGGAGCTTCTCTGGCAGAGGGAAGCAGGCTAGAGGGCTGGGCTCTGGGTTTGGGCCGGCAGTTGACAACAGCTGGTCCGGCCCTAACTGTGTGCATCCTGTCCCAGCCTCCACAGAGCGTCAGAAAGGTTGCCTGGGCACCCGGTGAAAATCCTCCATCTTCCCCCTGGAGGGCCTGGGAGGGCAAGGTTACGGAGGCGAACACCGGGTAAGGAGTCACCCAGTGCCCTGCGGTTAAGAGCTTGAAGGAGAGGCAGAACCCCAGGTGAACTCCAGTGGGAATTTTTGCCCATCTCTGAGAAAATTGGCACAAACTTATATTTTGTTCCTCTCCCTTCTAAATTGGGTTTTGGGGAGTGACAGGACTTCCAATTGAAACAGATTACCAAGGTAAGGCTTGGAGACTAATGGAAATATTTGTAATAGGATTACATCGAGTGTGCATCTTTCTCATGAAGATACAGCATTGTCACATGACAACCTTTCGGGGCACAGAACTCATGTTTTTAATCTCTCTGGGCATTTATTTTCTGTTTATTTTTTTTCCTCCAATGATTGAGAAGTAAGGTCCCTTCCCTGGGGTGACTTGCTTTCCATTTGTAAGCAGCTGGAGCAAGCTGTGAACAAACTGTGGAATTGAATCTCACCAAGTAAAGATTCCTATTTGCCTGTGGTTCTTAAAAACTGTGGTGCTACCCAGTTGTGCACAAATGGAAGGGAGCTTGTGTTCCTCTGTCTCACTGTCTCTGTCTCTTGCTCTCTCTCTCTCTGCTTTGTAGTTCTCGCCCACTTTGTATGTGTAGCTGATATTTATTGAATGACTTCAGTGTCCCAACGTCTTTGCATGCTTCTTTAGTTAGGACAGAAAATGCTTCTGATCAAGTAACAAACATCCCCAGCCGACCCAGCAGTCAGGAGCTGGGAACGTGGAGTCAGGCTGACCCAGGCTCCCGACTCAGGCTTGATGCTCTTTCGCAGTGAGCCTTTAGGGTGAGGTGCCATTAATTGGTGCAGCTGCACACACCAGACACCTTCCTGTGAGTTACCAAACTCTGGCACAGCGACACAACAGCAGCGTTCCCCAAATCCTGCTGCTCACTGCTCCCTCCCAGGCACACAGACTGTACTTCCTGTCTCCCAGCCTCTGGGTCTTGTGCTGAAGTCATGTCTCACTGCTGTAAATTCTGCTGTAGGCTGGGATAGCCTGGACTCCAGAGGGACGCTGCACGGGGAGGGAGAGAGACATGACCATGCTCAAGTTCCCCAGCCAGGAAGTGGCAGGGCGCCTCCCATTGGCTGTCCAGTGACCCCATTCCTTTGGGTAATGGTAATGCAAGGGTGGCTTGTTTGTCTCCAGCTTCTGCCCCAGTAGTCTTGCCTCCTCTGTTTCCCAGGGCCCTCCAGGCCCTGCTCACAAAGCTTGGAAAGAAAGGAAGAACAGAAGTGTTGTTTGCTGTGAGGCAGGTGGAGATGCAGGCTCTAGAAGTGAGGCTTGGGCTCTTCCCTTTCTTGGTTGGCAGAGCTAAGAAATCCACTCTTGTGGAATTGCCAATTTTGTTCATTTATTTTTTTAGAGAACTTTATCGATTTTTAATGTAGACACCATCAAATTCAAAGTGTATAGTTGGGTGGGTTCTTTGTTTTGTTTTTTTTTTTTAGTATATTTACAAAATTTGGCAACTGTAACCCAAATCTAAATTTAGAACATTCTATCACCTCAAAAAAAGAAAAAGATCCTCCATCCATTCATTAGCACTCGCCTTCTCCCCCTGCCCCCCACATGCCCCCCCACCCCTCCAGCCTGAACTTGCGCTCTGCAGAGCCCTGTTTTGCTTCTGGGAACATTTCGAAGGCGGTGGGGAGGGGGTTATGCGGGCAGCACTGTGGGAGGGAGGGATGAGAGGTCAGCTCTGGGGTGAGCATGGTGGTGGGTCCTGGTGGCTGTCACCACAGCCCCACACAGACATGGCGTGCGCCTCCAGGGGCCCTCCGCGCGTGCGTGCCTGTGTCATGCTCAGCTTTGTAGTGGAATGCCTGACGCACGCCACCTATGGAAACAGAGAAGGATGGCTGGAGTGTTGGAGCTCCATGGCCCAGGCCGCCCTGAGTTGTGGGCCCTGGTGAGGTTGGCTGTCATCGTCATGGTGAGATGCAGGCGGAGGGCACCAGCACCTTTCGGGGGCGTGCCCTGGTGACCCAAAGAGCTCCCTTTAGGACCCGCCCATTGCCATCTTCCTACCGCTGGACCTCGGGACTGAGCCTTTAGCCAACCCATAACAATAGATATGCATGCATGTACCTGCACTCACAGACACCGACAGGCACCTGTGTGTGTGTGTGTAAAAGCATACCCACACCTGTAGAATGCATGGTGTGTGTGTTCCTGTCTCCTGGCCAGTAGTGTTTGTCTAGATGCAGGGATCCTGGTTTTGTAGCCGTGGGTCAGCCCCTCTCCCCCCTCCCCACTGCCCCTTCTCCTCACCATGGTCCCATCCACACTGGTGATGTAGATGGAAGGCAGTCTGGAGCAATATGGGATTTGTCTCGCTCTGCTGGACATTGCTGCAGGGGCAGCCTGGGGAAGCTTTGTGTGTGATGTGGTACAGTAAGCAGGGGACTTAGCATCATGTGTGAGGTAGATGTGGACTTCCACGCTGGCCAGGGGGGCGGGAGCAGCTCGGCCTGTCTCACCAGTGGGGGGCAGGGATGCACTTGGCCCTGGCCTGGTTCTGGTTCTCTCTCCTGAGTGCAAGTCCAGCCTCCCATGGTCTTGTCCCTGCTTAGTGCCACTTATTCATCACACGCTCTGTGTGTCTGCCTTCAGACTCAGTGTCCCCACATCTCACAGAGTGCCTGGCAGGGTCAGAGCTGTAGGCGTGTGGGACAGGCATCTGCGTGTGTGCATGCATGCATGGATGGGTGAATGAATGAATGAATGAATGGACCAAATGATGTCCACACTGGGCCTTGACCCTGTCCAGTCCCCACTGCTCAGAAGAAAGCTTCAGAGTGTCAGTCTTCATCCCAGCTGCCTGATTTCTGTTGTTCCACTGTGGTTTTTTGGGTCATTTTCTTTAGAGGACCAGGCAGCAGACACTTTGAGCTCTGTTGCTGGGTCTCTCCCAGTGTTCAGCTCTGCCACTGGAGCAGGAAAGCAGCCATCAGCAGTGTGGCTGACCTCCAGTCAAAGGACACCCATATTTAAATCCCCCAGGTCACAAAATACTATTCTTTTGAATTGTTTCTACAGTTGTAGGAATAAAAAAAGGAATAAAAAATAAAGGAATTAAAAAAAATGTTTAGCTCATGGGCCATACAAAAGCAAATCTTGGTCTAGGTTTGGGCCAAGGCCACCCCACCCCCCTCAGTCTTAGAAGCTCAGCCTGGCAGATCTGTGCATCTGCACAGATCCGAATTCCTTGCTGGGGCTGGGTAAATGGGCCGAGTTCCTTCTCCAAGTTCTGGCAGAGAAGGCTCTTGGATCGCACGCACGCACGCAGAGCAGGGCCCTAGCTAGGGGAAGATGTGCACAAGGCTTTGTCTCTAACTAGCAAAGGCTGGTACCTCTGTCCCCTCCTACCCCTCTTCCTGGTTCCTGTCAGGTCACATGACTCAGAACACATCCCTCCCATCAAAGGATCCAAGGGCGATGCCAGCTCCTGCCCTGCATGTCCTAACTGCACGATCTTGGCAGTGATCTCATCTCTCTGAGTCTCAGTTTCCCTATCTGTGAACCAGCCCTAGGGGGCACATTGGGAGCCCATCACAGAGCAACCACGTTCCCCCCAAAGTGATCTGGTCCCTGAGCCTTCAATGCATGAGCCTCGAAGGACATTTTCAGCCCATACTGCAATGCCCTGGCGTCCCCAAGGGAGACAGGACTTTTCCTCCTCCTTTTCTTCCTTTCTTCCCCTCCCCCTCCTCCCCTTCTTCTCTCCCCCCCTCCACCTCTTTTCCTTCCTAAAAGACCTGGGGTGCCCCGTGCATGTCCCCCTCCAACAACCCAGGCTCTCCTGGGCTTCAGGGCCCATGGGAGAAAGGATGAAGCAGGGCCCACTGCCCATCTGCCCACCCCTCCTCCTCCTCCAGCTACACCGCTTTGCCACTGGCATCATCGGCCTTTGGGGAGTTTGTTTGGGACAGTCTTATTATAAAGCCCAGGTTGGCCTCAAACCCTATCTTCCTCCCTCTGCCTTCCCTGGGTGCTGGGATTACAGGCATGCCCGCCCATACCTGGCCATACATGGTTATTGTTAGATGTCAAGTTCTGATTTCCAGATTAAAGCTTGAACTTTTACAGAGATATTCCTATATTGTTAGACCAAGCATTTGATGTGTGCCTGGAATGTGCAAGACCCTGTGCAACAAACGGAAGGCTGACCCCCCGCTTGCTGCCCTCTCGATAATGGCAAACATGGCTGGGTTTCTTGGAGTCGGAGCACAGACCTTACTTTGTCCTTTGATTTCAGTTTCTCAGCCAGCTTGAGATTCCCCAGCCGGTCTGTAGAATGAGCCTCTGGGTCTGGCTTCATGGCCGTCTGACTTAATAGCGCTTTGATCCCCGCCCCCCCCCCCCACCTTGCTCCGTGTTTCTCAATTTACAAAAGTAACACGTGTTTATTGGAGAAAATTAGAAAGGAGAGATAAGCAGGAGGGAGGGAAAAAAGTGTAAGGCCTGCACTATCAGGGGAATAGCTTTGCTAACACCTCAGAATCTGAACTCTGCGCGGATTTTTTAATGCATATAAATGAGGTGACAGATGTATACTTTTTTTTTTTAAGGGTCCTTCAGTTTACTGCTCAAATGTTTGCTGAAAAATAAATGTGGCTCTGGTCAGCCAATAAGAAGAGTTCCTGGTGCTTGCTGTCCTACCCTGAAGGGGGGGACAGGGCCAGCGGTCTGCTCCATCTCTGTGTCCCTGGGTACCTTGCACTGTCACTTCCTTTTCTTTTCTTTTTTTGTCAGTTGTGAGGCTTGAACTCTGGGCCTGGGTGCGTCCTTGAGCTCTTCAGCTCAAGGCTAGTGAGCTTCCACTTTGAGCCACAGTGCCACTTCTGGCTTTCTGGTGGTTAATTGGAGATAAGGGTCTCATGGACTTTCCTGGCTGGCTGGCTTTGAACCGCAATCCTCAGATCTCAGTCTCCTGGGTAGCTAGGATGACACATGTGAGCCCCTGGTGCCTGGCTAGGAAGTGCCACTTGTGATTTCACCTAGGTTTGGCCTCTGATCTGTTTCTTGTGCCAAGACAGTAGTCCTGGCATTATGCCAGCCACCGTGGGCCCAAGACATTTACATACAGGAGGACAAGGTCTTCCCTCCACTCATTCACCAGTTCTTCCAGCTGCTACTGGCTCTTCGTGGCCCCCGTGGGCAAGGACCACAGAGCCAGAGGCTGTTCTGGGCCAGCAGCCTCCGGCCTGCTGATACCTCTGAGAAGCTCCAGGCAGAAGCAGTACAGGGATGGATGGAGAGGACTCACAGGCCTGACCTTGAATGTGAAGGCTGGAGTAGAAGGGGTCTCAGGAGATCTCTGCCCCGCTACTGAGCCACCTCTTCCCAGAGTGCCTAGCAAACCCTAGGAAGATGGGAAGGTCCAAGGTCTGGATTCAAATCCTCGCCATGTTGCTCCTTACTGCAGGGCCTGGGAGATTCTAACTTCTTGTACCTAAGTGTCCTGCCAGTGACAGGCATCTTGAATAAATAGGTGAGATTCACCTTATCCCATTCAGTCTGCAAGTGGTGGAGAGGTGGGTGTTAAAAGTGGACATCTAGATCATGCGTGCGTGCACGCATGCACACACACACATGCGCACACACACACACACACACACGCGCACACACACGGTGCAGAGGACAAAAGGCCTCCAAGGAGAACCCTGGCATCCCGTCCACACCCACGCTAGGCTACATGGAGTATGGTATTTGTTCAAGCTTCCCCACCTTGCAGTGTACAGAGCCCCGTGACTTCTAAAGACCTCAGGTAACTGTCTAGGGGTGGCAGGATTTCCTCCCACATAGTTCTGATCCTGAGGTGTGTGCTTCTGACTAGACTGAGTAATGGCCTCAGTTTCTCCCATCTGTACAGTGGGAATGAGCAAGCCACATGATATAGAGTCTGAGACATTAAATGAGCTGGTGCCAGTTTATCCCCGGGTCCCTTCGAATGTCATCTTAATGGCACATACTGTCCCCGGAGAGCATCAGGTGAGCCCCTGGTTGGCCCTAAGCTCCTGGAATGGTGTAGGATGGGACGGGGCTGCCACTGAGGGGCTCAGAGACATCCCTACAAATGGAAGCACCTGATGTTTATTCCTCTGTCACTCTAATTATAACTCACAGCTCTTCTGTTTGCCTATTGCTTGTCTCTCCCAAGAGAGTATCACTCATCAGAGCAAGGAGTCAGCCCTCTGGCTCGTTACCTGTACACAGCACTCTGGCATTCACAAACACTGTTGTCTCTGTGTTCAGTGCTAACCTTTAACTCCTTCCTAAACCTTACTGGCTAAAATGTCTTTGTTCTGTCTTCCCCAAATGGCAGAGCCCTTGGCCTTCCAGGCCTTTGGCAAGCCACCTTGCCAGATAAGACTTGACTTTGTTTGTTACTGAGTGTTGTTCCCATTGTGTTTATTTTTTTTAAATATTTATTTGGGGTTGGGGAGCCCAGTTTTCCACTCTGGGAATGACAGAAGGCAATGATAAAAGTTTCTTTTTAAAATGTTATCTGAGTCCATTTCCTGTTGCTATAATTGAATGCCTGTGACTGGGTAATTTATAAAGCATAGAGAGTTGTTGGGTTGGGTTGGGTTTCTTTCTGTGGTAGTGGGGATCAAACCCAGGGCCTTGTGTGTGCTAGGCAAGGACTCTACCACTGAGTTACACCCCAGCCTCAGAATACAGATTTGTTTTGTTCAGGACTGGAGGCTGGAAATCAAGAGTGTGGTACTGCATCATGGAGAGGGCATCTCACTGCATCATGGAGAGGGCATCTCGCTGCATCCCAACATGGCGGAGGGTTTCCCACGGTGGGCCCTACAAGCGTGCTAACTCAGGTCTCCCTTCCTCTCATTGTAATGCCATCCTGGGGGCTCTTCCCTCCTGATCCCCAACCCCAGTCACCTCCAAGGGCACAAGCATGGGAATTTCTAGAGACACATTTGAGCCATAGCACAGACACTTAAGTTTTCAAACTCAGCACCGAAAGTGAACAAGTGAGAAAATGAAAGAGCTGGCCAAATGTGGCCATGATCTGGAATGATCACCCTGGGTGGGAGATGGAAGGAGACAGGCAGAATGACCGAGGGGCTGCTGAGGAATAAGGGCCGAATGGGAGGAGAGCATGCCCTATGTCCCATGATGCCTTTGGGCAGTGCCGTGGCCAGCGGGTGGACCACACGGCACACCGAGAGGCAGAGAAGCAGGGTTCTCCTCATCCCCATGGCTGCCAATGACCTTGAAATGCTCCCTTCTGCATAGCCAGGCCGGGAGTTGTCAGTGTCACCCCTGTGTCTACCAGCATGGATTCCTACTCAGAGATACGAAGATCGGAACCTAACAGCCAGAACTCCATGTCTCAGTCTTTAAAGCAGCCAACTGCAGGGCCCCTGATGTAACAAAATCAAACCCAAATGGGGTTGAAGAACAAGAAGCAGTGTGAAAAGACGAGGAGGGGGCGGAGCAGGCCACCTCCTGGAAGGCCAAGTCCAGCCTCTGTGGGCACCCGGGCTTACGGCCTCATGCTTGCGGCATGTGCGAGAGAGCCGTCAGGACCCTACTTCATGCAAGTCTATAACTCTTCATTTCCCAGGCACGCATTGGGGTAAGCAGGTGGCAAGCAGCTGGCATTTCTCACTTGCTTTCTGGCATTTCCCATTTTTATAAGAAGCTAACCTGGCATTTTTTATCATAAAGCCCCAGAGTCCCTAGGTTTTAATATCTTCGGTGTTAGATTCGTGAACGGCTTGGAAGTCGGGAGGTTGCCTGAGGCTGGAATTTGATGGAGTGAGCAACTTGTCGCTGGGAATATGATTTATTTGCTCAAGGGAAGGAGAAAGAGCATGGGACAATTAAATGGGATTTGGGTGTGAAGTAGAGGGATGCTTAGACTCTAGTCGGAGCAGCGGAGACTTGTAAATCCTTCCTGACAACCCAAGTTGTTGTGTGTTGTTGTTGTTGTTGTTGTTTTAATTAACAACTGATTTTGAAATGAACTGTCTTGGCAGCTCGAGGCAGTGACGAGCCTGGGACCGTCTCCACCTTACTGTATCTTTTAGATGGGGGGAGGGGAGACAAGTACTTGAAGAAGGCAAGCAGCGCAGCGGGACATGCTTTTTGGAGACCAGCCTCACTGGAGCATGCTACATTTAATCCTACCCCAGGACATTTGTACTGGCTGTGCCCAAGATTCCCACCTAGTTGGTTTCTTTCAGTTCTCAGCATCAAGGTTTCCTCCCCAGAGTGGCCTTCTCTGGCCTCCCTGGGAATTTCTGGAACTACTAGCATTAGAAATAACAAAACATGGAACCCCATTCCTCATGCCCCAAGCAGGATTGGTCATTCTCGGTTAAGGAATTCTACCAGGGGTTCCAGGGCCAGTCAGATACTGGCTAGGCTCTTAAACAATGGTGGGATCCAGGCAGGGAACCAAGAGTTGGGGTGCAATACAGACAGGTGAGGATTGTGGGAGAGGAGGTATAAGGAGATCGTTTGTTATCCTTAACTGCAGCCCCGGGGGCTCAAAAATCAAGGTCAGGTGGCTGAATGTCACAGGCAGGATCGTTTAAAAAGAGGTAAAAAATCGTTTGTTTTCTATGTGTGTACTTCATGTGAATGGACTCTTGGTAACTTGCGCATCTCTGGCTTCTATGCCCTGCGGCTCGTGATGCCCTCTAGGAGTTCAGATTTGTTTTCTTCTTTTCCCTGTTCAAGAATTTGAAAGGCAGGGAAGTGTTTAAAGTGAACAGAGGAAAGCCATGAAAGTAGGGAGAGAGGGCCTCTCTATTTGGAAAGGGGCCCCAAAGTAGAGTCCAATGGGGGGGGGGAAGGTTATTATATTACCAGGCTCCGCCCATTTCTCCTCCCCCTGGGCTTTGTGCTGATTGGTCAATGACGGTGTGCACACACCACTTCAACTCTTTCATGGGTTGAGCGGTCACCCAGGGCATTATGGGAAGAAGAAGCATATGCATGGGAACCCAAGGCATTATGGGAAACAGAAACTCCATGATGGAACCACTTGTTATCTGCCACTTTTTAATCACTATCTACTTCACGCCCCCTCGCTTCCTCATGCTTGTGCTGTCAGCAGAGCTTTGTCCATTTTGATTCAAGGCAATGGTATATATTTTGTATCCACCACAGTTGATCTAATTTGCTGTGACTCAACATCTGGGGTTGTTTCTTGGCTCAGGCTGATGTAAGGAAGTACTTAGACGGCTTAGAAACAACAGACATTTTATTTCTCACAGTTCCAGAGGGCAGAAGTCTGGGATCAGGGTGGGGCAGCAGCGTGGCCTGGCTGTGGAGGGTTTCTCTTCCAGTGGTCAACATTGTTCCCCCAAACATTGCAGCTTCCTGTGGTGAGGGACAGAGGGTGGGCTCTCTGGAGTCCCATTGAATTCTCTATTTAATGTTCTTGTCTATTCTGTGTCTTCTGGGGTCCCATTTGTAAGAGTTGCTAATCTCACTTATGGCTGATCAGCCACAACTTCTAACACCACCCCGTTGGGGGTTAGAATTGCCTCGTAGGGATTTGGGGGATACATTCAGTCCTTCCCAGTTGGTTCCGGCATGGGACTGATGATGCCCGCTATCGGCATTTGAGTAAGTTCCAGTACTTGTCTAGGCTGGATGCGTGTGAGGTACCCGCAAGGCACCAGCCATGGGGAGGGCCAGGAGGGGGTCTGACTTGGGGCTGTCTGCCTATCTTGCACTTGTAGATGCTGGGGGCTGCACCAAGTTACACCCCAAAACTGAATGGGGTGGGTTTGCCCCGTGCAGCACAGGGCAGGGAGCAGGGAAGAAGGGAGAGGAAGACCCGCTGGAGAAGGGTGTGAGCAGGGGAGGGAACTGAGGCCGGCTGCTCTCTCTCACTGAGGGCCCTGAGCCGGAGACGCTCTGGGAAGCATACCGGCTGTGCTGTCTGCAGCGGGAGGCCCTGGCCCGTAATGAGTGTAGGTGTCTGCGCAAGAACGAGGCATCAGGGGAGAAAAATCCACCCACAGCCTCGCCATCGCCGATGCTTAAATGTCAATATGGCTTAATTGGCTGCTCAGCCCACCCTTCTTGCAGCCTTGGCTGGGCCAGCTTCAGAACTCACTGCATTGATGGGGGGGGGGGCGGTGGAGAGTCCTGAGTCACGGGAGGGGGAAGGGGCACCCCCTAACGACCTGCTGGGCGACCTTGGACAGGTGAATCAGACTGTCCCCGTGAGTCAGCCGGCCGCCTCAGGAGGCTCACTCACCTTCAGCAGGTGATGAACTCATCTTAGTCGAACGGCATGGGTGGTCTGTCTCAGGTATTTTGAGGGGTACGTGGGTGGCAGGTGGCTAGAGGCAGAGACGACAGAGATAGTAGATAGGCAGATGTATAAATAGGTCTTTCTGTACTCTCAAGTGTGTATGTGTATGTAGCCATTTTATTGATCACTTATTTACCACCTCACGATGGACTAGCCTCACCCTGGGGTCTTTCTGCATGGAGAGGAGCTTATGTTCTTACATACTTGAGTTCAAGGGATGAGGCAGGAGCTGTTGGCCCCATTCTACAGATAATAACACGGAGGCTCAGAGAGGCCAACTTTCTTTCCCAGGGTCACACAGCCAGTATATGACAGATCAGATCCTAGCATGGTGGCGTCTGACCCTAGCCCGCTCGCGATCCTGTGCAGTGTGCAGGAATGCCCGTCGGGGGCCGGGCACCCACTATACAAAACCTTGTCTTCTCCAAATCCCCAAAGAAAAGACAAGAGTAAGTTTCACTTGTTTCCTTCCAGAGACAAGGAAAATGAGGCTCAGAGAGGTGAAGTAACCCAGCCAAAGGCACACAGGAAGTGGTGCTTGGATCCGAACCAGAGTTCTCACTTTAGACACAGGAACTTCAATGTCAGCAAAATCCAACAATAACTCTAGGACTGAGGAGACCATGGTGAACCCAGGACTCATTCGTTTGTTCATCCATTTATTTACTCAGCGACTGTTTATTTCACGCCTGCTCTGTGTGCTCTGGCATTGAGCCTCGGAGGGGAGGACAGGACAGAGAGGCGAGGGCAGCTAATGAGGAGGTGTTACTGTTGCTGCGCGATGTCTTTTTGTCATCCTGTCGTTCATCCTGAACCACCGGTCCTCCCGATGAAGCCAGTGAGGCTGAACATGGTGTGAAAACCATTCTATCTAGACAGGTGTCCGGTTTGGGCTGGTTTTGTTGGTGTTTGTTTGCACATCCCCTTCTGAAGGGTTGAGTGCGTCACTTGCCGATAGGACTTGGCCCCTGCCAGCCATAGCTTGGCCGGCCTGTCATCCCTGTCCCTATGCTCAGGAGACCCCCAGCCAGTGCCAGCAAGTGCTCTCCAAGTGGGGTCGGACATGGAGGTTGTCATTGTGTGCACAGCTTTCCACCCATGACCACGTGGGTGGGTGGGGCATGGCTAAGTTCAATGGCAGTCCTTAAAGAATCCACGAGAATTTCCCTCCAGATCTTCACACACACACACACACACACACACACACACACACATACACACACCAGAAGCAGCTCCGGGCTCCAGCCCAGATCCTGTTCACGATCTCCAGTGGCGAGGCGGAGCAGTCACAAGTGACCTCTCGCAACTGTGGTTGCCTGCTCCTTCACGAGTGCCGGTGGCTTTCAGAAATGACTTTGCTTTTGCTTTCTAGCCTCTGTAAGGGTCGGACGCTCTACTCAGTGGTGAGGGACGCCAAGATCGTCCTGGATGTCAACAAAACCAGGCAGATTGCTCAAGAAATTGTGAAGGTATTTGAGGACCCCCCCCCCTTCCTGAGCCTCAGAAAGACACCCCCCTCTTCCCAGTCCCATTCTAAGGAATCCCACAGGGATCTTGAGACTCATAGGCTATTAGAAAACAATCCCTGACCTAAAAGATACTAGGTGGAATGTGCATACGAATTCTCCTGAGCTGCAGCATTTAGCAATGGTCCCCTGGCCACTGGTTTGCGCCCATGCTCCTGTGCGAGGGCGGCAGGTGCAAAGACGAGGCCAAGGCCTCGCTTGGTTCTGATTCATTTTCTGAGTCCTTGGAAGTCCCAAAGTGCAATCCATCTCTCCTCCCCGCTGCAGCTGCAGAAACAAATCATTTCTTGGGTGTTGTTTGCATTCAAACAAAAAAGGAACCTCCTGTGACCCCCAGCAGGCATCTTCTTTGCCATTTGGAAGTGTTAGGACCCCGCTAAGAAGCAGCTCAGGAGGGCAAAATAAGTTTCTGCACATCCGCCTTTGGCTTAGACCTTGTAGACTCTCCTTCCCTGGGCTCTTCTGCATCTCTCCCCAGCCTTCCCTGGAAGAGTAAGGCACATTCTGCAGGGGTGCCGGCTGAACAAAGAAGGGGCTCCACCGCTAAAGGGGAGTGGGGAAGGATGGCAGAAAGGCAACCCTTTCTCCAAGGACATCACTCCCCATTGTCCCTGCTCGTTCTCTCCCGGGGCTTCTTCCTTTGTGACTTGTTCTCCAGCCTACCAGCCCAGCCGAGAGCAGGGGCCTCTGCAGTGGTCTAAAGGGGGTGGCGGTTTGGGTTTCACTTGCCACGCCCCCTTCCATCCCATCTCCACAGACCCACACCTGGGCTCACCTGCCGTGGTAGCCGCAGTCAGGTGGCATCTGGTGCTGGGTTCTATGACAGCCCCCTCTTCTGCTCCCCACAGGGGATGGGCTACCTGCACGCCAAGGGCATCCTCCACAAGGACCTCAAGTCAAAGAACGTCTTCTATGACAATGGCAAAGTGGTCATCACGGACTTCGGGCTCTTCAGCATCTCCGGGGTGCTGCAGGCTGGCAGGTGAGAGGTGATGGGAGGGTCTGGGAGAGTTTCTGAGTGACGGGACACCCCATGTGGCCTTCATGACCTACACGTGGGGGGAGCCTCTACTCACGGGGCCCAGTGGGGAGGCTGTCATGGTACCCTGTCATGTTTTGTTCCCCCCTCCCCTTTTCTGGTGGCACTGGGATTTGAATTCGGGACTCTGCTTGTGACATAGGTTCTCTATTGAACCGCACCCTTGGCCCTTTTATTTTTGGCTTTCCTTTTTGTACTGGGTGTCCAGGTTTTGCCTGGGGCTAGCCTCAAGTGGATACTCCTTTGATCTCTGCCTCCTGAGTAGCTGGGATTACAGGCATGAGCCACCTGGCTCCTCCCAGGTAGCTGGGATTACAGGCATGAGCCACCTGACTTGTGCTCTTAGTCCCATGGGACCAGCAGTGGGCTTCCCTGTCCCGTAAGTGGCACCTTTGGGGTCAGGTGTTGGGCACAGAGCGTTTGCTTTTTTGTTTGAGTTTGGTTCTAGGACTTTCCGCTAACTCGAGTCCTCACCTGGTAGGAGCGGGGTCCCCCAAGAGCCCTTGCCCCCTTACCTCAGTCATCATTCATTGTAGCATCTCAGGAGTACCGTGAGGAGAGCCAGGGATTTAGAGCGAGGCCACCTGGGGCCCTGGTTTGGCTCTGCCACTTATTAACTTGGACTTCCATCCAAGTGCACAGCTTAGGAACTTGAGCTTCCTTTATGTAAGGAAATGATGCCTGCCTGCCTGCCTGCCTCCTAGGTCCTTGTGAGGACACAAAGGAGCGCGCTCAGCAAGCACCCAGCCCCGCACGCACCGTTCACATCAATCGCCTGACAAATGGTCGCCCTGCAAGAGTTGTTATAATTAGCATTGATTTGCATATCCCCTCCCTAGTATCACCCAGAGAATGATTAACCAACCTTAAGTAATTAACTCTCAGAGGCAGTTAGCCCCAGAGCAAGCCGAATTAAGTTGACCATGTGAGAAACAGCTTGGTCCCTTATAAACAACCCATAACTCAGAGGCCCTGTCCTGTGACTTTCAATTTGGAGTGCATTTTAAATCCCTGTGTGTCCTCATCCTGTGGTTAGGACGAGTGGCCTGTCTCCGCAGGAACACAGCCTTTGGTGTCTCTCGTTTCTCTTTAAGCCTCAGTTGCTTTGAAGAGCCCCCGAATTCTTTGAAGGCCACCCTGGAGTCCCCACAGGGGGTTAGGGGTAGGTCGGACAGCCCGGCATACAGCAGGTGTTCAGTAGTGGCCCGGCGTACAGCAGGTGCTCAGCAGTGGCCTGGCAGGGAGGGGGTGGCCGACAAGGCGCTCAGACCCAGACATCTCAGCGTACAGCTGCTCGGCTGTCCTCAGAAGCTGCGTCGTTTACCATGCCAGCCCCACGGTGGCTGGGCGCTCACAGCCTGTTATTAATCGTAATAATAACCACAATGAAGATGATTCGGGTTGTCACTGGTGGGCCCGTCACCATGGAAACTGGACGCCCCAGCGTGTCTACACTAGGCCTGGCTTCTCGATTCCTCCAGAGGAGTTGCCCACGCTGTCCCAGGCTGACGGTGATTGTGTGGCCACCTCTCCTCCTCCTGTCCTGGTGGCACCCCTCCCCCCCACTCCCGCACCCATCCTCTACCCGCCCAGTGGGGCAGGGACAGCAGTGACGGAGTGCTGGTGGGCACGGAAACGAACGCACCTGGGGACTCCGTCCTTGTGGCCACCACAGCTTCCCAACCCCCCGTCCCCGCCCCAGCCATGCATGCCTGGAGAAGGCTGGTCATTCCAGGCCCTTTCCTTCTGGGTCTTCAGGATAAAATATGTTATTAGCTGTATGTGTGCACAGGTGTGTATGCACACTCATATACACAGAGATGTGTACACACACAAGCTAAGGTCTGTATTCACCAGCCAGTCATACTGTGAGGAGGTCATGTGACCCCCAACAGCTGAGATAACCTTGTGTGATGAGTGATCCAATTCTAGTCCTTTCCAGAGCTGACTGTGGTACAGACTAACCTGCCCATTTGCAGGTAGGAAAACAGATGCCCGGTCGGCTGGCTAGAGGTTTCGCAGCCAGAAAGCAACTCATAGGTCCTGACACCCCTGCAGGTGCTCTAGATCTAGAAGCCAGCGGCCTTCTAACCCTGCCCATTCTGGGGTTTGCTGTGGAGGGAGGAGGCAAGTCCTCTGCTAGAGAAGAAAGTTTCTACTATGTTCCAAGAAGTCTTGGTTACCAATGCTGAGACTCTAAATTTGAACCATTCCCTTACTTGACATGCGTTAGGACAGAAAAATCTCAGCAGAGCTATTTTCCCAGCCAGGGTTGTGTGGTGATGTCTGGAGATGATTTTCAGTGGTCACAGCTGGAGCAGGAGGTGCCGTTGGCATCTAGTGGGTAGAGACCAGAGACAGTGTTTTTAAATATCCTGTCATGCACAGCCCACAGCAGAGAAACCACCCAGACTCAGGTGTTCATCATATCTAGGTGGACTAGCCCTGGATTCCAACAGATTCATCATTGGTACCCATCTGACCACATGGCCTTCTGTCCCTTCTGCCCGTGTGCTGCTAGCGTGGGAATGTAGTGGGTAAACAAATGCTCAGGTCCTGGGGTGGCACCGGGGACATCCAAAGAGGATTGAAGGTTGAGATTACAGCAGTTCCCAGCTGTGCTGCCTTCCCACGGCTGCTGTTGGGGAATCTGTCAAAATCACCGCATTTCTATATGAGCCGTCAGTCCTCTGAGGCAACCTAGAGAAGCACAATTCTGAAATGCACCAAGCCTCCTCCTCCCCCTGCTAGTGAATTCAACAGCAGCACTGGACCCATCTCTCTCTCCCCCCCACCCCTGCCCCCAGCTCTTGGCTCCTGGAGGCTTCCTTGGAGTTCTTTCCTCTACTGCTGTTTCTGAAGCTGCGGTCTGCCTGCAGGTGGAATTCAGGGAAGGCATGCGCAAGCATTTATCATTTTCACTGTGATATTTCAAGGCTATTTTCCATTGATGGCTGTGCTAAGAAGTGACCTATGAAAACCTACTTAAGCCAAGTGGCTCAGCACAAGGGAGGCTGAGACATGAGGATCAGGAGTTTCAGGAAATCTAGGCTCCTTAGCAAATTCCAGACCAGCCTGAGCTACAGAGTGAGAACTTATCTCAGAAATTGAAGGGTAAGAGCATAGTTCTGCGGTAGAGTACTTGCCTAGTGTGTCAGATACTTCGGGCATGATCCCTAGCACCACAAAAAGCAAACCATATTGAAGTTACAATTCAGTTTTAGTTCAAAATTGTCTAGGTGTGGGTGGGTTATGTGACTTGTTAGCCACTAGCCACAAGTGGCTGTGTATATTTAACTGTAATTAAAACATAATCAAGTTAAGAGTTCTGCTCTTCAGTCATAGTCGTCATTCAAGTGCTGGACAGCCAGTGTGGTTAGGAGCAGCCCTGTTGAACGGCCATGTTGGACCGCCAGAGAGCAACTCTCATCTTGGACCACTCTGCTTGACAATGCTGTTCCTGAAGGTGTCCAGACAGGACAAAAATCACAATTCTGGAATGTGAATGAGTACTTACTCCTGAGAGGCCAGTGTCACACTTCACGTAGGTCAGAACCCTACTCTAGAAGATTTGAGGAGTCCAGCCAACCTCTGGGCCCCACAAAAGACCTTCAGGGGAGCTGAGGTTCTTCATGATCTCACTCTTGATTTACCCCTTTCTCCCACCTTGGCTTACTTTCCCCGTGTTAACTGGCTCTTTCTTCAATCACTGAAAACCTCATGAAAATTCTACTGAGATGGTCATCACAAATGCAGAGCTCTAGATTTGCTAAAGATTTGCTGTAAACAGAAGGGACATGGCTCCCGTATCTTCCAAGAATTTATTCTGAGGGACAATAATAGAGCTGGGTAAAGGGAGACATTTTGTTTCTACCCAAAGATGTTCATTGCAGCATTGTTTATCATGAATAAAGGAAGAGCGAGCCAACTCCTATCAGTAAGGAGTCAGCTGTGTGCATTTTGGCTCACAGGATGCATGGTGGTTCCATTTATGCTGGTGATGTTCTTTAGAGTTCTAGAATCTTTAGATTTCGAGGCCTGTCTTGCGCCTTGGAGCTAGCTTCCCCTTCCTCTCCTTGTTCACACTGAACCTTCTGTGTTGACTAGCTCTGAGTTCACATTTTACCCACAGTACATTGCTTATCCTGGATGACTCCACTATTTTAATTTTTTTTCCAATAACACCACCATTTGTATTTAATTCATTTGTGCTCTCTTTCCTCTACCAAAGAGCAAAGGCCATGGATCTTGCTAGTCTTGTTCATGGTTGTGTTTCAGGGACGGAGAATCTAGTACATAGTTATGGTTAGGTGGATTATGGCCTGTGTACTTCCTCAAGAAGCAGTGACTCAGTGTTTGCTAAGTCAGTATTTTCTAATTCCTGCCACGAGGAAGAGTTGACTGTAACTGTTGGTCATGGGAGCCTGGATGGTTCGAATGTTTCTCCCCCAGGCTTCTCTCTTCTCTCTCCCTGCACTTTTTACTGGGTCTTAGCATCAGGTTGAAGGTCAGGCGGAGCCCAATGTGGGAAAGCCAAACCAGCAGAGGACTCTGAGGATTCAGGGTTGGGGCTTAGTCTGAGCTTTGGTTCTCCAGGCGTGAAGACAAACTGCGCATCCAGAATGGCTGGCTGTGTCACCTGGCTCCAGAGATCATCCGCCAGCTGTCCCCCGACACCGAGGAGGACAAGCTGCCCTTCTCCAAGCACTCTGACGTCTTCGCACTCGGGTAGGTGGCCCCATGCCTGAGAGGGGGAGAGGAGAGAGGCAGCGTAGATTTCCCAGTGAGATTCATGGGACCGGAGTGGAGCATAGTAGAAAAAAAATAGTGCTCAAACAAGCCTCCATGGCTGGTTTCTAACTGGTTATGTGGCCATTCCAAGTTACCTCATTCATTCATTAGCTCCCTGCTATGTGCTAGGACTGTTACAGATGCTGGGCTACAAAAGCCATTCATGTATTGGTTAGCTACTGCTGTATGACAAGTTTCCCCAAACTCAGCAACCTGGAACAATGTGGATTCTGTCAAGTGTCTGCTCAGGAATGTAGGGACGGCTTCACTGACTGGCTCTGAGCCGGCCTGGTTCTCTCAGGAGGTGACAGTCGGCGTGTCATCAGGAGAGGGGGCTCACAGTGTGGTGGCAAGATCCCCCTAACCACTTGTGATGTGGTCTCAGGAATGAACTAGCATCATTTCTGCTCTTCTGTGACTTTCTCATTCAGTCATGTCATGTCAGATTGACATGACAATTATGCATATTTAGGAGATGCTTTTTATCCCATTACACATTGTGTGATGAGCACGTCAGGGTAATTCACATTATCTATCACCTTGTGCATTTTCCTTGTGGGAGAAACATTCCAAATTGTCTCTTCAAGACACATTCCACAGTAGGGGACACAGGGTGGCTGACCAAAATGTATTCTAGATTTCCACTGAGTTGCCTTTCACGGAGAGAAATACCACAGAACTCATGGGCATATTTTCAACTCACCGTGTATTTCCTCCTCTGATCTTGTGTGATAGAGGAGCTACAAGGAACAAAAGAAGATGAGTGCCCTGCTGGGGATAAATACAACACTGGCAGAATTGAAAAAGACCCCAACCCAACCTAGGGGGTCTTCTAGGAGGAGAAGACTCGTAGGCCTGAGTTAAATAAGGCAGAGTGAGATGTTTGAGGAAGAAGGGATGTGTACAAAGGTACACAAGTGGAAAAGAAGAGACTGTCTGCAGGAACATGGGGGGGGGGGGACATGGGGAAGGAGGAAGCTAGTGGATGAAGAGTTAGGGAAAGGGTAAGATGAGTAACTGAAGAGGGAGGCCAGCCAATCCTAAAGGCACTTCATGGAAGAATTGAGATTTCATTTCATCTTTAAGTCACTAGGGAGCCCTTGATGGTTATGGAGCCTAGAGATGGCTAAATCATAATTAGAGTCTTACTGCAATCAGGTCAATCTGACTGCCATGCAGGGAACAGAATGGAGGAGGACATCATCAGGGTGGGTGGCCGCTTCCCAGGGAGACTCCGGCTTCCACAGAGCCAGTGCCTGTGGGTATGGAGCTGAGGACAGAAGCATTTTGGGGACAGATGTGTGGGCATTTGGTGATGGGCTGGACGTAGGTGGGGTCCAGGTATCCACCACTATCTGAGTGGGCTAAGGATGATGTCATCTACCAAGGTGGAGACCCTGGAGGTGAGACGTGGCTGCATGATGATGCTAGGGCATCAGGGAAGTCAGATTTAGTCCCTGACTTGAAGCCACCTTGGAGACTACTGTGGGCATGGGCATTTCCATGCCCAGAGTGTAGGGAAGAGAAGTTCAGGTCTTGTCAGGAAACAATGTCTCTCACTACACGAGGGCATGACATGGTTTTGGAAGTAAAGGGTTAAGATGATTCCAAGACACAGCCCAAGATTTAGGGCAGAAAAGCCTGGTGTGGCACACAACTGTAATGGTAGCTGCTCAGGAGGCAGAGGATGGGAGGATTGTACTTCAAGGCCAGCCTGTGGAGGGGGGCAGGGAGGATACTCAGATCCCATCTTAACCGACACATGGGTGTGGAATTGCACACCATTACAGCGGTAAAACACTGTAAAGCATTAAAGGGCTGGAGGTGAGACTCACAAGGCAGAGCCCCTGCCTAGCAAGGCCCTCCATGTAAACCTCAGTCAGAGGGTAGCCAGCAAGCGTTCTGCCGCCCCTGTTCTTTGAATAGCCATGCCATTCCGTGCCTTGTCTGTGGGTAGATTCAAGGACTGGGGGAACAGGGCTGGGACAGTGGCAGGCCAGCAGACGTGTCCAGTTAGACATGGCATGGTACCCCTGAAGCATGTTATATTAGAGCACCCTCAGTGCCACCCCCCAGTGGGCATTTCCAGATCACGACCCTCACCATCTTGTCACTTAGACCCTTGTGAGACTGTCACTTGCCCTGATTAGTTAGTGCCCAAATCTTTATCCAGTTAGATATCGTTCATCTGAAACTAAATTGCAGTAATTAAGCGGCTATATTTTAGTATCAGTTTAGCAAAAGGGGGAAAAACATAATTAACAAAATGTACTAAAGTAAGTAATTGGTTTTCCACGAAGAGTTTTTATCTTTAGCAAAAAAATAATAATTTTTCCCCCATCTCAAAGTGGATTTTTCTTAAAAGTTGGGCTTGAAAGGAAGTTATAATGAGGCTCTTATTTCTGACACTGTTGCTGTGCGAAGGACCTGGCGCTCTTGGCTTCCTGCCATTTAGGAGCATCCTGTTGCTTGGGAACCTGGTGCGCAGGGATGACTTAGAAGAAGAAGAAAAAAAGGCTTTCAGAAGTCTATTGAGTGCTGTGGAATTTCACCCTTTCTCAGCCAGAGCTATGTGGCTTCCATTTTGAGTGGGTCTAGAGGAGACTAGGGGTCCATTTGGTTCAGCCAGAGATCTCTCAGAGCCGAGATCCAAACTTCAGACACAGAGCTGTTCACCATGAACTCATTACCTCATGTATGCCCAGAGCCCTGCTGCTTTCAGTAAAAAGTCAAGGTTACCCACCACACACACACACAGGCTGTCTGAAAGTTGAGAGGTGGCAAATCCCTCTGTTAGGCACTCAGCCCAGGTGAGAGCCCTGGGAAAATGCCCAATCTCTGCCACCATGCACAGAGGCACGTACCGCCTAAGCACATGCCACTAGGGTGCACCCCCAAAATTGTCACTTCCAGGATGACAAAAGTCTCCAGCACCGAAGAAGGCATCCTGGGAGCAACACAGTGTTGGAGACTGGGGGGAGGGAGGCAGGAACTGTGATCCAGGGGGGCAAAGGTCAGCCCTGAGAGGAAGCGACTCAGGAGAGGAGCAGTCAGCCAGGAGGCTCACTGGGCAGGTGACACTGGCAAGGAAGGGATGCTGGGTGGCGAGTGACACTCCACGCCACCTCCTTTTCACACCGTCTTCCAACAGCACGATCTGGTATGAACTCCACGCCAGGGAGTGGCCTTTCAAGACCCAGCCAGCAGAAGCCATCATCTGGCAGATGGGCACAGGAATGAAACCCAACCTCAGCCAGATTGGCCTGGGAAAAGAAATCTCGGTAAGTAAGTCCCTCGATACTGAGGGGCCGTTGGGCACGGGGAGAAGCAGACGTAGCCCCAGAAGGTTCCACACACTTGTCCGAGGGCGATCAACGTAAATAGCACCCCCACATAGCCTTCTGAAGTCAGGGTCGGGGGAGTCTCCAGTGGTCGCTGCTCCAGTGGTCTCTGTGCTACGCCTGCAATTCCAGGTGCTGGCCACCAGGGGCACACTGACACCTGGCCGTGTGTCTCCTGGCACTGGACTTGGCTGGGTTCAGAACCAGCCAGTCCCTTTTCTTTCCTTCGAGAACTATTGATTAAAATATCAGAAGTGTGATTGGCTTTAACTTTATCTTCATTTCTACAATAATTTTAAGGCATTATCTAACTCTCAGAGCAAGGTAGACACAGAGAAGCCTGATTATAAATTAATAACTTTCCTCTTAGGCACAGCAGGACAAATCCTCTCTTTTGATCAAAAGATAAGTCAGAGGAACAGTAATGACCTGGTGTGTCTGTCAGGATTACCTGCCTGCAGGTTTCCTCTCGGGTGAGGACTACAAAAATGTAACTTTCCTCCTCCGTGACTTTGAAGGTTACTTACATTTTTAGGGTGTAGCAAGAGACTTCAGCATTTCCTTCTACCCCTTGCTTTTTTTTTTTTTTTTTTTTGAGAAAAATGCTACAAAATACATTTGGAAATATTATTGGTCTTGCTGTATGGTAGCATAGAGCCTACCTAGTTTATTGTATGGGCTCAGAAAGTAAGTAGAGGAAGGAAAGATGGATGAATGAATGGATGGATAATGGTAGATAAAAAATGAGTAAGTGAATTAGTACAATTAGATGGTTTTATGAATACTATTTTGTGAATGGTGGGTGAATGGGTGGATGGATGGGAGAAAATATGGATGGTAGATGGATGGAAAGAAGAATATATGGGTGGGTGGATTGATGGATGAATGGAAAGAAGAATGTATAGATGGGTAGGTGGATGGATGGAAGAATATATGGATGGGTAGGTAGATGGACATATGGACGAATGGATGGGTGGGTGGATAGATGGATAGGATGGAAGGATGGATCAGTGGCTCAGTGGATGGATGGACATACAGAGGAATGGATGGGTAGATGAATGGATAGACATAATGGGTACATGGGTGGGTGAATGGATGGATGGGTAGTAGAGGAAAGATGATGATTGCATTTGTATGGATGGATGCTGCTTTGTAGATGAACAGATGGATGGGCAGATGGGTGGGTAGACACACAGATGAATGGCAACAGAGGGATACGGATGTAAGGCAGAAAGGTAGACAAACTGATAGACCCTATGAGGTGCTAAGTGCCAGAACTTCAATGCGGACCCAATAAAGTCAGTATGCATATTAACCACCACCCACTGGTGTTTGTAGGACATCCTTCTCTTCTGCTGGGCCTTCGAGCAGGAGGAGCGGCCCACCTTCACCAAGCTCATGGACATGCTGGAGAAACTGCCCAAGCGAAACCGCCGCCTATCTCACCCTGGACATTTCTGGAAGTCTGCAGAGTATGTTTCCTCTCTTTACACTGCTGTCTACTGCCTTGTCCTTTGACCTTGGGTCATTTGCTCTACTCCCACCTGTCCTAGCACTGCGCCCCTCTCCCCACCTGCTTCCCAGCCAGGTTTCTGTCCTGCAAGTCTGATGTGGGGTTTGGGACTTGGAGGCTGCCTGTGGCTACCTCAGGCCTTCATGACTTAGCTCCTCCTGGCACAGGGTGGAACCCCAGCTGTGGTGCCCTCAGCCCTCCGTGGGGCCTGAGGGAGTAGAGCTCTCCCGCCTGCACCAGTGGCCTGCCCCATCACGACCACTCTGGGCTCCCAGCATTCCCCACTGGAGAGGTTCCCTGCTTCTCCTGGCCCTGAGGGACCTTTGCTGTCTTGTGACGAGGCTCTGCACCCCTCCCTGTTCCTGTTGGGGTTGTACACCTGTGGTCTTGCCCAAGATCTCCTGAGTATGGTATCTTTCCCTGCGCTCCCTCCCCAACCCAGCTCCAAACAGTCTCCAGAAAGTGAGAGGCAGGGGCTGGGAATATGGCCTAGTGGCAAGAGTGTTTGCCTCCCATACATGAAGCCCTGGGTTCAATTCTCCAGCACCACATATATAGAAAATGGCCAGAAGTGACGCTGTGGCTCAAGTGGCAGAGTGCTAGCCTTGAGCAAAAAGAAGCCAGGGACAGTGCTCAGGCCCTGAGTCCAAGCCCCAGGACTGCCAAAACAAGAAACAAAACAAAAACAGAAAGTGAGAGGCAGACAGGCTCCTGCCCCAGTTGGCTCATTATCAATGACCCCTGCTGTCCTAGGGCTCGGGAGGAGAAGATGGAGGTCCACTGAGTAGAAGGACATCAGGCTGTCTGGAGGAACAAGGAAGCAGGACCTTGCCTTTTTGGATTCCACTATGGAGCAGGGCTGTAACTGGGCATCAGAGGGCTTTAGGCTCTATGGAATTTTCCATTCATTCTCTCTCTTACGCATTCTTTACATTACTGTGTGGCTTACATGTATTGAACACGTATTGGGAGCCTCCATTCTAAGAGCAAGGAGACAACTAAATGAAGTCCTTTTGCTGCAGTGGGCAGCAAACTTGTTCACACAAGTGTCCGCAATGCCTAGAGGCCACATGCTTCCATTGGGAGAGTTCTGGGTTCAAAGTCTGCCCTGGATGTTTCCTGCTATGTACCCTGAGCAAAGCGCTTGACCTTTCCGAGCTTCCATTTTTCTCCACTGAGAAGGATGTGTTGTGCCACACCTCAAGCTGTCCCCCAGTGTAAGTGAGTCGGGGAATGGGCAGCGTTTGTCAGGGCTCCCTTACATAGTAGGCCCGTGGGGGACAGGAGCGGGCCGCTCAGAGTCCTCGCGGTGCCTGGCCCCTCACGCGTGTCCCCTCACTGTGCTCCCTTTTCTCTCCCCTCCAGGCTGTGACCTTGGCACAGGGGACGGTGTCAGCTGCCTCAGCGCCCGAGCCGCCTCTTCCTCCCTGCTCTGCCCTCTGCCAGCCGAGGAGGCCACAGGCTCACCACCAGAGGGTCCCCACCCGGCCAGCCTGGGACCCCAGACTTGTGCAATGGCCAGGGAGGCGGGGTCTCAACGTGTGAGATGCAGGGGGACCGGGGAGAAGAGAACTGCAGGCTGAGAGCGGAGCCTCTGGGCTGGGGGCCAGGACAGGAGGCCCGGGGGAGGCTCCTAGCCTGGTCTGCGTGCATGCGTCGCCATCTCTGTCTCCGAGTGGACTGGGGCTATCTGTCCTCGCAGCTGGACAAGGAGGAACCGCCCTGCCCCGCCCCGCTACGGGGTGCATCGCCGGCTCCTTTTCTCTGTGCTGTGTGTCTGGGAAGGCAGGGCAGAGACCTGCCCTTGTGGGCTGGGTCAAGGCCACTGGGGCAAGATGGGGAGGGGGTGCTTCCTGTGGAAGCTTCTGTTTCCAGAGGCTCCACCCCCAGCCTGGAATGGCAGGGGGGTGCCTTGTATTCTGCCCCCAAAGGGCAGCCAAACAGCCCCACATGTCTCCTGAGGGCGGGTCTCTGGAGACCCTGGTCCTGTCTTGTCCCCTGCTGTGCGAGACTGTCACCCCATTTCATCTCACAGCAGCTCCCAGGCCGGCTCCATACAGCTCATTAGTATTCATGGCACCCCCTGAGAGCCAGGGCTTTGGGTGAGAGGGTTCTGGTACATTCTTTCCCCTCCCCCTTCAGAGGATGTGGATCCTAGGGTGTGTGATGGTCACAGGATGTGTGTCTGTGTCTTCAGGAGCCCCATTGGGGAGCTGTGGGGAGGAACTGTTCATGGAGCTAGCCAGTCTCTGTGCTAGCCTGGTGCTGGGTCCCTGGGTGGGCTCTCTGTGAAGAGCCGGGGTCTCCTGGCCTGTGTGTATTTGGTCTGTGTCCCCTCTGCCTGCCCCTTGCCTTGCTCCCCACCTGGGCTGGCAAACTGTCCTTCCTGAAGGTCTCTGGGAGCCGTTGGGGTGGGGATAGTGAGGGGCAAGGCAAGCCTCCTGATCGTCTGTTCCGGTCCCCATGTCCTGACTTGACCCACCAACAGGTGGCCAGGCCACAGGCAGGAGACGCAGGGCTGCTCCATGGCTCCTTAGAGGCTGCCCATTCTTGGTGGTCATATGGCTATTGCCCAGTCCAGGCCCCAGAGCGGGGACTTGGAAGTCACAACCCCACCTGAGCTGAGACTCGAGATCCAACCTGGCATCCGGGGTTCTCCTCCACCCTGGCTGTCACCAACTGCTTGACTGCTAGGAGCCCTGGGGCCCCCCTGCCTGCTTTGGAGCCAGGAAGAACAGTGGCAGTGTCCCCCCAGGGCTGGGCAGGCAGTCCAGGGCCTTCCCGGCCACTTTCCACTCACCGCTTGCAGAAACGGGGCTTGAGGCCCGGCAAGGGTTAGGCAGCTCCTCATCTTCATATTTGGGGCCTGTGGCTCCCCCATGTGTAGATCTTGGATGTTCCCACCCATGTCAGGAGCCCCATGTCACAGAGCTCCCCCATCCTGGGCTGGTGTTGTCAAGGATCCTCCCCCGCCATGCAGCCCGCTCTACAGACCAACTCTGTGCCCATGGGCTGGGCTGGGCACAGCCTGGACTCTGCCCAGCTGCCCAGTGGGTGCCCATGTCTAACCTCAGGCTTCCCTTGAATCCTCCGAGAACCTCTTGGCTTGGTTGTGGGCCTTGGTACCAAGAATGCAAACAGATGGGAAGAGCTGGGCAGGGTGAGGCCATCCTGCAGATGAGGGGCCCACGAGAGCCGAGGCCTGTCCCCTTGCCTTTCCTCCTTCTTGCCTTTGGCAAGACCCAGGAGGGAGGGCCTCCTTGCGTGACTTGTTCGTGGGTCCATCAGTGTCTACCGGGGGTCAAGGGCAGCATCTGGGGGCTCAGGGGAGGACCTTGTCACCTCCTCCTCCCCTTCTTGATCTTTCTGACATAAGCCCACCTTCCAAGATCTCTAATGCTTCAGGCTCAGGGTCTCCCTGGCTCCTCCCTGGCTTCATATTATTAGCCCCGTTTATAAAGTGCACATGTTTAGATCGGAAACTCTCAAGGACACACTGGAGGAAAATGTGTTTGCTCATTCTTTGGGAAAGAGAAGAGGCTGTTTGTCCATCTAACCACCAGCCTGGCCACAGTGCACTGTGGTGATCCACTGGCCCGGGTTCGTGTTTGTGTGTCCTTGCTGTGCTCCAGAAGCCATCGGATCCTTGTTCAGCTTCGCATTCAGAAAGCCATCGATACATCAGGCTTTCCGTGTGGATGGCCCTGGGGTGAAGGTGCCAGGAGATCATGACCATAGAGAGAAGTAACCCTGCAATCTTCACGGGGCATGAGGATTGCATGCTGAATTCTGTCCGCTCCTCCAGACCAGGTGTTCTCGTCCAGTGTGGGGATGGGACATCCCCACCCCCACCCCCAGAGGCATACTAGAAACTTCATGTCTCTTGGGTCCTTTTGGTCCTTGGCTCCCTCTTCCTGGTCAAAGGAAAGAATCTCATTGGACCACCAAGCTCCCGTTCTTGCTGTCGGTGTCCATCCTGGAGGACCACTCCTTATGTGGCGTTCTGTCATGGCAGCCCTCACAAGCCACTGCAGTCATAAAGTTCAGCTAATTCAAGTCCTTCCAGCCAATAGAACTGGAGCCGGAAGTCACACATGCACAAATCACACACACACACACACACACACACACACACACACACACACACACATCCAGATTCCCCTCCCCCCTCCCCACCTGTGCTTGCCCTCCCGACAGTCACCATCCAGAGAAACCCAGAGCTCAGCCTGACCAGATCTGACCTGAGAGCCACACCAGCTCTGCCAAATGGTTTTCTTAACGTTTGTTTTATCATTGAGGGGAAAAAAAAGGATACCAAAGGAAGACTATCCTAGCCTGGAAAATTAGACTCCGTTTCCTGTTAGTACACCATCTTTTACTGGGACAGGCGCTGTCCTTGAGGTCCTGGCCAGCCCTGAGAGGACAGGTGACAAAGCTGACCATGGGTAGGCTGGTCTCTGACGTGAAGGGCTGCCGTCACAAAAAATCAGCTGACTGGGGAGACCTCGCCTTGGCTTGCCGATGGCTGCCTCATCCACGATGTCACCCCATGGCTGGTGCCCCATCTTTATAGAAAGATGCCACTCTGAGGTTGGACTAAGACCCCATCCTCTTGACCTAATTGAACCCAGTCTCTCCAGAGGCCTGTCTCCAAATGCAATCCTAGACTTCATCATGAGGATCTTCAGAGGGTTCTAAAGATGGCACTCCTCTCTGGCTGCTTCCTCTCTGGAGACTCCAAAGATCACCCGACGCCCTGCCAACCACAACAAACGTGTGTCCTCTCCACATTCCGGAAGTCCAAGCAAAGCGTTGATGTGGCCCGTGCCTTCTGGAACCTGTAGGGTCTTTTCCTCATCCCCTCTTCACTTCTGGCAGGTTTGTGGCTGCTCCCTTCCAGCCCCTGCCTCTGTCCTCATGTGCTGTCACCTCAAGTCTGTTGTCACATGCCCATCTTCTTGTAAGGACATGGGTCATGTTGAATCTGGACCCACCTTAATTAATTACAACTGTTAACGAATCAGATCTGCCGTGCTCTGAATTGCAAGCCCGTGCAGTCCCGAGGGCCTTGGGACAGGACTTGGGCATAGCTGTTCTTTAGCTGGGTGGCCAGAGGCAGAGACCCTTTTCATCGCTGCTGTGTGTAACTTTTTCTGGCAGGGCTGGGTTGTTGAGACCCATGGCACCTTCCTGGAGCTTTCTCGAGTGTCTTCACAGCCCTGTCTGAGGGGGTGAGTGACAGCGTGTTCAGAGGCCACATCTACCATCCACAGGCTGTTTCCGTTCTAGCCTCTGAGGCGGGGAGGGGGGGAGGAGTGAAAGTGGAGGGGGGAGAAGATCGCCCTGTGCTCTGGTTCCACCACAGCCCAGCTGCCGGCAGCCTGTGCTGTCTACCTAACCCTGTCAGAAAACGTTACACACAGGGGTGACTACGAGGAATCCGCTGGGCACCAAGGGGCTTGTGCATGTCATCTCAGCTGCAAGGGAGGTGGAGATTGGGAGGATGGCAGGGCCAGGCAGAAAAATGTCTGATGTTTGAGCTCACCAAGGATGGAGCTGAGTGTGGTTGTACATGCCTGTCATCCCAGCTGTGGGGGAAAGCAGAACACCCAAACAGCATATAGAAGGACCTGTGCCCAAGGAGGCAGGACGGTGCTGTCTCCAGAATAAGCAGAATAAAAAATATATATATAGGCTGGGGTTGGGAATGTGGCTTAGTGGTAGAGTGCTTGCCTAGCATGCATGAAGCCTTGGGTTCCATTCTTCAGCACTACAGACACAGAAAAAGGTGGAAGTGTCACTGTGACTCAAGTGGTAGAGTGCTAGCCTTGAGCAAAAGGAAACTCAGGGACAGGGACAGTGCCCACACCCTGAGTTCAAGCCCCAGGACTGGCAACAAACAAACAAACAAACAAAAAAAAAAAACGCCGGGGACTGGGAATATGGCCTAGTGGCAAGAGTGCTTGCCTTGCATACATGAAGCCCTGGGTTCGATTCCTCAGCACCACATATATAGAAAATGGACAGAAGTCTCTCTGTGGCTCAAGTGGCAGAGTGCTAGCCTTGAGCAAAAAAGCAGCCAGGGACAGTGCTTAGGCCCTGAGTCCAAGGCCCAGGACTGGCAAAAAAATTGGCTGGAAGTGGGGTGCAGGGGTAGAATATCTGCCTGGCAAGCAGGAGGTCCTGAGTTCAAATCCCAGTATGACCAAAAGCAATGTGACTTTCTGATGGCTCGTTGGTTTCAAGTTTTCACCTGGATGATGTCTGAGGGCCCAGTGAATCACCTGTTCTCCACCCCCACCCCCACCTCCTGAAACACCTCTGACAGCAGGCTTGGTGGCCAAGAGTGCTTCCCTTGGACTGCCTCTTCCTCTTCTTCCTCCCTCCACCCCCTGCCAGAGGACATGGCCCAGGCCAGGAACTGAGGAGCCAGCCACACAGTAAATAGTAGCGATGACATGTAGCTAGTGTGGGTTCAGTCTAAATGAGCTAGGAAGAGAGCCCCCCCCCACAGCCCTGTGCTGAGATTGTTTATGTCAGCATGCTGTGCTATTCCCATTCCAGCTTCTTCATTTTGAAAGTCTAATGATTGGAAGCAAGTCTTAGTTTTTCTTTTCTACCACTGGGGGGAAAAAACACCCAACATTCAGCCATTAGGCCAGTTCTTCCCGTTTAAAAATACCCTGACCACCCCCCCCCCCCCTGCCCTGCGCTAGAGGTTTGGAAAAGGCTGGTCCTGAGATACCAGGAGAAGCATACTTTTCTGCGGGAGACAGGGCGGCTGAGGGCTTTCCCAGCCCTGGATGTGCTGGTCAAGGTGGTAGAGAAGACTTATGTGTTTCTTCCTCCACTATTCATCCACCAATGATTTAGTGAGCATCTACTACAGGCTAGGCCCTGGTCAGTCACTGTGGCCAAGATGGGGCAGCTTTATCCCCATCTGCCATGGCTGGTCTGGGAGTGTAGGAGTCACAACTAGCATCAGACCCAGGGGACCTAGCAGTGGACAAAGGCAGATTTGGCATTGCTTGGAACATTGCTTTTGGAATTGGGGGGCATGTGGTGATCAGCTGGGGTGCTGTCCTCCTTCCTCAGCTCTGCCCAGGCTGAGCCATTGGCAGCTTAAAAGGACATTATCCCTGTGGGATTCTTGCCTTCCTCTACTGTTGCTTTCAGTACCTTGCTGCAAAGAATTCTACTGGTGTAGTTGTGTGTGTGAAATAGATCCAAGAGAACCTGTGTGAATTGCAGCCACTGCCTCACAGCTTGCACGGTACCAGTGTGACCACCCTGGCCTTCCTGCCAGCTGTGCAGGCCCTCAGCACTGGCTTGAAGCCGTCAAGGATGGAGCTCTCGGCTATCCCTGGCTCCTCTCAGCCCTTCTCCTGCAGCCCAGGCTTCCCCTGCCCAGCCCCCACTCCCTGGCCCATGGATGGGTTTAGGAGCCTTTTCCATCTGCCCCAGGGTTACCTTTCATACAGTCACTCAGCAGAAACCGTGTACCTCCTGTGCTGCTGGAAAAATGGGAGCGGGTCAACAAGGGAAAGTGTGCAGGCATGAGGAACAGCCTATACACAGACTCAGAGGCTTTAGCTTCTCTCCTACTGTATCCTCACCCCCATGGTTATTAGCATTGGGGCCCAGGGGGGAAGATGATAGAGAAGAACTTTGTGGTTGCTGGGCTCAGGCTAGCACTTCAGTGGCCTCACACTCTGCTCTCTACATCTCTCTCAGGTCCCGAGGGTCCCTGTCTATCACCCCAATGGGGCTGTTTGGGACTGGCCTCCCAGGTGCCCCTGCCCAGCCTCTGTCTCTGCTTCTTCCCCTGCTCTGTGTGCTGTCTCTTGTGACACATGTCTCTGATTTCCTGTGACATCTCGTCATGCCAGGAAGCCTCCCCAGGGACTCCCTGATGGCTGTCACCGGGGGGGGGGGGGGGGCGTGGGGAACACTGGCAATGGGAGGCTGAGGACAGGCATGACCATAGAAATGCCATCCTGGAAGTGAGATAAAGGCGGGATGGGGAAAATGCTTACCAAGCATCCTAGAGATCAGCAAAGGAGAGCCAGAGGCCATTGGTGCCACAGACTGCAACTGCAATCCAGCCTGGAGCTGGAGAAGGGGGAAATTCACTCCACTGGGGGGCTGGGTGTCCTCCAGTCACATGTTGTCATGTCAGGGCTTGAGGGTGGGGAAGCACAGCAACTGTTGCTGACTGTAGGACTCTGGGGGTGGGGGCTGGCTTGCGTGCTTCAACTTGACTCAACTCACCATTCATCTGCTGTGCTTGGGTGGTGTCTCAGCAAGGTCAAAGCCATGCTGCTTCTCCACGCCCCTCCCTGGATTGCCTTTGCCTTTGTGTAGCCTCTGCCCCTGCCCCCTATGGCCTTTTGCAGGGTGGGGGTGGCAGTCAGTGAACTAATGAATGTCAATGGCTTTATACAATGCCCGGCACCCAGAAGGTGCTTAGTAAGTGTGAGTTCCCAGTCCCCCATCCGGAACCCATTTTCTGGAGGATGCACCTGATAAAGCAAGGGCTGGAGTGGAGGGGTGCCAAGCATTATCCATTTTGCCCAGATGTTTTAGGGGATCCTGGGAAAGGTGTGGGGGAGGAGGCCCAACTCTCCTAAGAACAATCCCCCTGCCATGGTGAGGACCAGCATCTATAGGCAGAGGCTGCTGAGGAGGCTTTGGCAACACCAGCCCCCACCCGCCACAGCCCTGGTAAAAGCTGCAAGTCCCTCACCCACACCCCAGAGCGAACACCAGGATGATTGGCCGGGGAAGACAAGACAGCTCACGCCAGGTGAGCTTCCACGGACAGGCCCAGCTCAAGACACCCCCCCCCCCCGGGCTAGCTGCGTACCCACGCAGGCCTCCAGCCCCTCTCCTTTGACCTTGAGACTTTGACCAGGTCACTCCCAAAGTTGCCCCTGGATTGTACAAAGGCTTTCTTATGTAAATGATGCCGTCGCCTTTTTGTATGCCCAAATATATATGCCTATAAATCTGACCATATATATTCTATAGAGAGACTAACACTTGTACAGGCTCACGTGGACCCTCGGTCCACCATGGCTCCCTGTGCGTCCACACTGACCAACTTGCAGGAGGAGCTGAAATCTCACTTTTTCCTTCTGGGGCTGCTTCATGCTCTCCTCCTTCACTTTCTCTGTCTTTCTGTCTCCCACCCTTGTTGCCAACATCTTGGAATCGGGAGAGAATAATTTGATTCGATGCCATCCGGGAAAGAAAGCCGGATGGCTGGATGGATGGAGGGGTCCACTTGTATATTTGTACAGAATCATTTATAAAGTTTTCTACACTTCTCACAAAAAAGTATTTTTAACTTGGGCTGTTGGACAGTTTGTGAGCCTCTGACCGGCAAGCCTGTTGTTTCTTGTGTTTAGTGCAATGTTTAGTGAGAATCCAATGTCTGAATTATTTATGCCAATAAAGAATAATTTGAGAATTACTGCATTACACTGCTGCCAAGATGGGTCTGAATTTCTGTTGTGGTCTGTTGCATGGAAGGAAGTCTGCTCATGACATGGAGTGGTGTATTGATCTGCTAATGCTAACGCTGCAGAACAAACATTCCCCCTCCCCCGTCCACAACTCATGACAACTGTCACCTGCCCTCATGTGCTTGGGTCTGTAAGTCAAGGTTGGGTTTCAATGGTAGAGTCTGTTCCTGCCATGTGACCATCAGGAGTTGGGTTTCTCTGACTACATTAGGACCAGCAGGTATTGGCCCAGCCCCAGAAGTCATGGAACTGAGCAGCTCATTCACCTTCATGCTCAGGCTTTGGGGAAGCATCTGGCATGATGAAGATGCCCAGGTGCCCTGGGCAGGGCATGGCCTCTCACCCCTTCAGCCTCAGGCTCCTCCTAATTCTGCTCATTTACATTTCATCTCTCCCCTCAGCTGATGGTCCCAGGCACCCTTCCCCTTCCAACCTCACCATGCTCCCACAGAACAAATACTCTAGCACCATCATGACCCCATTGTAGTACCGGTGGCTCAGAGAAGTTAAGCAATTTAATTAATGCCACACAATAGAGTGAAGCAAAGGTCTAAACCCAGACTCTGTGTGTGGGGAGGGGAGGGGGGGTGTCTTCCTCCGTGTGTCTCTATCATCAATACTGAAGTTTGAACATAGAACCTCACTGCTTGCTAGGAAGGTACTCTACCACTTGAGCCACACCTCCATCCCTTTTTGTTTTCTTTTTCTAATAAGCTCTCATACTTTGCCCAGCCTGTCTGGACCATGATCCTTCTGTTTACACTTCCTCCATCACTGGAGGAAGCTCTCACCCAGCCTGGACACAGGGTTAGGGGGAGGTGGGGACAGCAGATCTGCCAACACCCAACTCAGTATCCAGGGTTTTCATTCTGTGGGATAGTTTCCAAATCTCAGTGACATTGTTCTTATTTTAATTAAGAAAATCATGGCTTGGAGCATAAAAGAAGAAAAAGCAGTTGCTAACACTACTGGAGAAAGACAGAAGGCAGATGTAGCAGGCCTGTGTGGTTGAATGCGGGTGAGGGCAGGGGACACCCCCATCTCCCATTTACCTCTCCTTAATCACATAGCAAATGAAGTCTTCTAATGGCTCATCGAGCCTCCACTCACATTTTATTTGAAATGATGTTTTGCTCCACTGCTAATTTCTCTGTCTTGGAATAAAATCTCAGCTCATTTCAGGGCTTAATGTTACATTTCATTACTGCAGGGATCCACCGTGGTGCATCCCCTCTCCATGAAATGACACCTCTGCTTCCAAGGATGTCACACGCAGCTCGCTCAGAGCCCAATGTGGCTGGCTGGGGCCCAGGGACACCTGTGTCACCAGCACTGCCATGTGTGTATGTGTGTGTGTAAGAGATGACACAAGCCTTCGAGTCACCAAGAAAGTAGTGGGGAGGCCGGGCTCACATGACTGGTGGCTCACACCTTCATGCTACCCAGGAGGCTGAGGTCTCGGATCGCAGTTCAAAGCCAGTCCAGGCAGGAAAGCCCATGAGACTCTTATCTCCAGTGAACCACCAGGAAACAGGAAGTGGCGCTGTGCCTCAAAGTGGTAGAGCGCTATCCTTGAGCAGGACACAGGTTGGGAGAAAGCCTGTCTCAGCAGTGAACTTGAATTCCCCTGCTGTGTGACCAACGCATGCAGAGGAAAGTCCTGAAAAATGGCTGTGTGGACGGGTAAGCACCACAGACTCAGGCCCGTCATCCTAGTTACTCAGGAGGCTGATACCTGAGTGGTTCAAGGAAAGCTTGACTGGGGATGGCGGAGGCTGTGGCTTGTGGCAGAGCATCCAGCCATGAGACAAGTTCAAAACCTCAGGACCAGCAAAACAAAGAACATGTAGCTGTAGGGTGTGGTGGCTGAGGGTGTGGGCTCAGAGCCATCTTGCCGTCCCCGCTTCCTGTCTTTATGTCCCCGGTCAGTAGAACTCTCCAGATGCCCCTTACTCCACACAGAAACCACTGTCCACTCACGGCTGGCCATGAAGCCTGTGAAACGTGCCTCGGTGCAGAGGGCAAGCTCAGCAGGCTCTGGACTCTAAACCTGTGCCAACCCACCAAACAAAAGACTGCAAAGTATCTCAAAAATATTTCCTATTGGTCCTATATGGACATGCATTTCCTATAGGGTTAAAGACACATTACTGGAATTAATTTATTTTTTTTTTTGCCTTTTTTAAATGTGGCTACTAGAACATTCCCGGGGAGGCACCCCACAGCACCCTGGCCACCCCCACCCTGAGGTCACCGGCAGCACTCACCAGGAGACACCCGCTGCATGGCTAATGGTCACTATCAGTAGGGTTTGGTGGTGGTTTGGGTTGTCCATTACTGGAACTTGAACTCAGAGCTTGGTGTTTGCTAGGCAGGTGCCCACAATGTGAACCCTATCCCCAACTTACTTCTCATTATTGTGATTATTTTTCTAACAGAGTCTTGAATGTATGCCCACATGGCCTGAACATCAATCTTCGTTTTTGTTTTGCTGCTCTGGGGGTTTGAACTCAGGGCCTGGGTACCATCCCAGAGCTTCCTTTTGCTGCAGGCTCTACGACTTGAGCCACAGCGCCACTTCCAGCTTTGTCTGGGTAGTTCATTCACGGTAAAAGTCTCAGGGACCCTTCTGCCTGGGCCGGCTTCAAACCACGATCCTCAGATGGTAGCCTCCCGAGTTGCTGGGATTACAGGCGTGAGCTGCCTGTGCCCAGCAAATATTTTTGTTAATTACTAACACCTACGGCAATTTGCCTAGTTAAAATTACAATCGGGAGGTAGCAGGCTTTATGAAGAGATAATGAATGCCACCATATCCCTGGGGCCTAGACACAAGCCTGGCATGTGGCCCACCCCACACTCAGGAAGGCTGCGTGGCTGAAGAAGATGGGAAGGCCACTGGAGAAGGAGAAGCTGTCTTTCCACGGGGTGCATCTATCCATTGCAAGCCAGCTCCGATGTGCCCAGTGCTGAGGGGAGGGAGAAGACCAAGCTTGGGGTTGGGGTTGGGTGAGTGAGGACAGGCCCGGGGTGGGGAGAAGAGGGGGAAACTGGGGGTTGGGAGGAGGCCCCTCCCTGGCTCAGAACAAGCTCTCTGCAGGAGGGGATGGCTGATGTTAGGCCCACACGAGGGGCTGAAGCCATCTCCCCAGGTTTCTGCGCTTCCCTTTAGTGTGTGCTGGTAAAATTCCTAGCCGAACAGGAAACCAATGCATACCCTTTCAAGGAAGCCATGATTCTTACTAGAACATTCTAGGGCACTCACTGTCTCCCAGAGACAGTGCACAGTCACCTGAGCTGAGTGCCTGTTCCTTGGAAGCCAACCGCGCCAGGCTGTACCCGGGCACCTGCCCGGGACGCCCCATGGCTGCCGGCCCGGGCAGCTGCCGGCTCCCTTCTCCTCTCTGCTTGACAGGCCAGGCCGGCTGAGTCACAGCACGGCGTCTCCCAGCCCACGTGGGGCCTGGGCCTGGGCCAGCTGGGTAAGCTACCTGCCCAGGCGCCCACAGGGCAGTTCCAAACCAGCCCATGAGTGCACTGAGGATTAGCCCTAAGAACATTCTGGAACCCCACACTGCAGGGTGGTGTTCCCCAGAAAGGGGAGAGGGGGCAGGGCAGACCACAGGAGACAGGCATGGTGTCTTACCAATAGGGAAACTGAGGCCTGCAAGGGTGTGGGGGGAGGGGAAGCCATCCTGCCTGCCAAACGCGATCATGGTTAATTGTGAGGCCATGTTGGCTCTGAGTAGACAAGGGCCCGGGTGTGTGGTGAACTCCTGTAGTCCCTGCACCTTAAAGCACCTGATACAGTACAGAGCCCAAGAAACTGAATTGATGCAGGACAGCTGGCCCTCATCCGCCCTGCCTTTCTTTTGTGCATTCTTATTTCCCCAGCGTGGAGAGTCCCTCCCCTCCCCCCCACCCTCCCATCCCCCCCACCCCCCGTCGGTGCTCAGTCAACGCTGTGGCCGTCACCACATGTGCTTCGTGCACAGACAGCTTGGACAGGAGGATATTGTGCAGTGTGTGGTTTAGACAGCAGAAACGGAGACCCAGAAAGGACTGCAGAAGGTCACAGCATCAGTGGGCAGATCCAGGGCGTGAAGTTGGGGACTTTTAACTGATCCCCTGCCCTTTGGCGGCGAGGAGGAGGAGCTGGGGGGTGGGGGCTTCTAATCAGGGCACTGGGCACTGGGGGGACACCCGCTCTCCAGCCCTTCCCGGGCAGCCCCAGTCATAAAGCTTCTTCTCATGGGCTCTTCAGACACAGCAGAGCCCAGAGAGCTAGAAGCTGCTGCTCACGGTCACACAGCAAGCTTGGCACCACTTTGACTCCATGTCCAGTGCTCTTTCTCCAGCTAGGGGTGTGAATCTGAGAGCCTAGTAGGAGCAAGGACTCACAGGGGGCCAGCGGAAAGGCCTGTGTTTCAAGAATGGACTTTATTCCGCTGCCCCCAATCCCCGGAGTCACTGGACCCAACACACCCAGTAGCCAATCCTGACTCATGTTTGGCTGTGGGACGTGGAGAGCTGGCGGCCTCCCGCTGAGCCTCCATGTCTTGATCTCAAGCGGTGGGATGAGTGGTGGTGGTGGTGAAAATTCAGCTGGGGTCAGACATGTGTGTGTGTCTGTGTGCGTGCATGCGTGTGCACACTTCTCTAAGCCTCCGTTCCTTCATCAGCAAAAGTGTTACTAAATCCTCCCCTTGTGGGCATATGTGAGATTTTCATTATCACTAAATGCGGTTGCCTAGAGGCAGGTGCTGGGTATTACCTTAATCTGTTCACCATAGCCTGGGCAGGGAGGTGCATAATAAATGTTCAATAAAACACAGACCGCTGGCTTGGGATCCTTGGGATCCGGCAGGGCCCACCTGGACCTGAGCGGCCCGGCGCGCGCTCCCTCTGGGCTGTCCCCACCACCGGGAGGGGGGGGGAGTGGGATGGAACCTGAGACGTCTCCTTCTGGGCACACGCGGCCACGGCCACCGCAGCCACAGCGGCCTGGAATGAAAGGAAGGTCAGAGCCGGGGAAGCGGGGCCTGGCTCCGCGGAGGGAGTGGGCAGCTGGAGCAGGCAGGGGTGGCTGGGGGCTGGCTGACCGCCCTCCCTGCTCCTGAACCAGCCGGGCCTGGCACAGCGTCCCCCCTCCACCCCCCAACCCCAGGCCCTGCCTTGGAGCTTGGCCTCCTGGCCCGGCGGCCGAGCGCCTCCCAGCCTGCCCCAGGGGAGGGGCCACCTGGTGTCAATTAAGCCCCAGTCACCGCCACACGCCAGGCTGATTAGTGCTGCTGGCTGCTCTGCCACCGTGCCAGTGTGAGGCCTCGCCGACGGGTGAGTACCGGGTGCGGGCAGTGGGCTCTGCTCCCCCACCCCAACCCTGTGACGGGGCCCTGCGTGGAAGGGAGGGGGGCCTCTTACACACCTGGTTCTCCTGGGGCCCCTCCATCTTGGTCTTACCCACGCCAGCCCGCATGTCCTTCATCCGGGACACTCGGTCCCTGGGCCCCCCTCCCTCCTCCCGGGGCACCCGAAGGGGATGTGATGCGTGGGGACCCAGCCAAGGGGAATGAGGCTTGCAGGAGGGGCGGGAGCTGGCTCTCTCCTCGTCACCCCCAGTGGAGCCGTGCCCCGTGTCCTCCCGTGGGGACCACAAGCCGGTGGCCCTGGAGCGCAGACTCAAGAGACACCAGCAGGCGGGAGGGAGCTGGGCTGAAGGCTTCCACTCAGGCCGAGGCCACGGCGGCAGGTGCCACGCGGCCTGGCACACGGCGAGAACAGGCTGAGCCTCGGCCCAGGGCCTCTACGTGCTTCTGGGGACCAGGGGCTCTTGTAGACGAACAGCTCCCAGGAGACATGGGGGTGGGGTGCTGCCGGTGGGACAGATGATGGGGGGAGTGTCGTAGGTCACAGGCCATAGCTGCCTCTGGCAGGTGAGATGCGATACCAGGCTCAGGGCCCAGGCCCTGCTGGCCATGCCCTTAGTAGCAACTGGTGATGCGTGGCTGCCACCTGCTTGGGGTGGATGCCAGGTATGCTGGGGACCAGGCGAGCACCGCCAGTTGTGTCTGTATGCCTGTGCTGCTGTTAGGTCGTCCCGCTGGCCTGGAGGGCATGACCCTCTTGTGGTGTTTTCCCCAGGGCCTGGATTACAGGAGTTCGTACCTGCCATGGGCTCATTAGCAATGTTATACACTTGGAGTTGGGGAGTTGTGGGGAGAGGCTGATGTGACTGTGTGACTGGGTATGTGGGGGGGGGGGTGGAATTGAAGGAAGACATGAGAGGCCAAAGGGCTTCTCAGTCTGTGGGCATGGACAGCTTTTGCCCACACAGAAGTCTGTGACAATAGATCAAGTGAGAACTGTCAGAGACGGAGTGGGATGAGGACTTGCCTTGAGCGCAGATCCACCTGGCCTCTCACCCTGGATGGGGCCAGGGTCCTCTGGTGAGCCCGGAGGTGCCCAGGAAGCCCTCAGTGGACTTCAGTAGGGTGTCATGTACTGGGGGAAACATGGCGGGTGATGACAGAAGTGGCCTGGATGTTGGTGAGGCCTGGAGAGGAAATGGGAGGTGGCTGCATCCAGACATCCACAAAGGTGTTCATTCCTTAAGCGCGCTCATACCTGCCCCTGCACACTGCATGCGGAGGTGAATAGAGAATGAAGCTCCGCTCTTTAGTGGAGGAGGCCCCATAGGATTGGAGCAGAGGTTCCTGTGGAGGGCGGGGCCATGGCTCTCCATCCAATGAATGCAAAGGAAGCACCTCCGCCGGGCACTGGGGTGGCGTTGATAGACAGGTGAGGCCTACCTCCACCAGCTTTCTTGCAGCAGGGTCTGAAACACTGGGGTTCTGTATGCAGGGTCTGTCGAGAAAGGGGGTGTCTGGAGGGCAGGGGAATACAGTAGAGGGAGGGGGGCTTGGCCAGGATGGGGCACAGCCAGAGACAGGCCTCAGCCTATGCTGAGGGGCTCTGGGAAGTGAGCTGTGTCTCGTGTCTGTATCCTCCCACCTCAGAGGGGGAGAGAGGGGCAGGTCCTTATTTCCAGTGTCCTCCACTACAGAAAAGCTTGGGCATTCAGGCCTTTCAGGGAGGGGGGGGCACATGTTGTCCAATGGGGCAAGGCAATGGGAGCCCAAGAAAGGCACCAGACCCACACGGGCACTCGCAAGGAGGATTTGGGGACCTGAGTTCAAATCCCAGTGCTATCTGTCACTTGATCTTGAGCCTCTGCCTCTCTGGCTGTAGGGCTGGAAGCCATCGGCCTCCTCTGGAATAGCAGGTGGGATCTGTGTAGGTCTGGGCCTGGGATGATACAGAGGGCCGAGGGGTGCATGGAGCAGCACTGAACTGGGCCCAATCCTTTCCCAGGAACAGCCAGAAGAGGCTGCCAGTGGCTGGTCTTGTACCTGGGCCTCCAGGTGAATGCTGGGAAAGAAAGAAGCCAAGCCAGGATGGGCAGGAGAGGTCACTGGAGGGGGTGGTCTGTGAGGTCACAGTGGCATTGATGAGGTTGGGGGGGGGGTATCAAGAAGGCCACGTAGCCCAGGGGTGCTGAGTAGACATCGATAGGGCAGAGGCCTGATGGCAGAGCTACAGGGTAGGGGGTGGTGGGGACATGGGCCCAACGGAGCTGCAAACGCCTTCGGAGTCCAGCAAGAAAGAAAGGGAGGAGGCGGGGTGCCATCTGGCATATGAGACCATGTGGGGGATATGTGGTAAGAGTGGGAGTGGGGGCCTGGTAGTGTAAGGGGGGGCAGTGTGTATGTGCATGTGTGTGTGTGTGTGTGTGTGTGTGTGTGTGTGTGTGTGTGATGAAGCCCAGTCTGGCCTCCAATTTCCATCCTCTTGCCTCAGCCTCCCAAGTGCTGGGATTATGAGAGTGCACTGCCATGCGCAGTGTAGGGTGTGTGTATTGAATGGTGTGCCTGTGGGGGCGGGACGCCATCCCACCATGGATGGATGCGTCTGCCCGTGTATGAGAAGGTGGGGTGGCTATGCCACCCCCTGAGCTGCACATCCTGACATGTGACTATCTGCATGACGAGATGGTTGTTTAAATCACCTTCTGGATTCTTAGACTCAAGAGAGATGAGGCTATTTTGTCCTCCCAACCCGACCTACCTGTACCAGAGCAACAGCCCACCTCACACATACACAGCACCTGAGGGCAATCTCAGGACAAAGGCTCTTCCCGTGGGCAGGTGGGGAAACTGAGGCCCACTGGCTTAGAGAGGATCCTACTTCATTAGGAATAAATGAGGCCATAACGTTAACACATCCTGCCCACCGCCCTTTGTCAAGTGCATTAAAAAAAAAATCACTTCTCAATGAAGAGGAAAATTCTCATACAAATATTTAAATTAGAGTGGAGTTCATTATGGAAGGAAATCCAGTTGTAAGGAAAAATAGTGATTTCACCCCACTTCCTGTGTTTTCTCTAGAACAATGAGTTCTAAAGAGGCATTTGAGGCTGGCTAATAAAATCCTGAGATCTCAAAGCCCCAGTGTTTTCAAAGTCAGGCTCAAAGCAGAGGAAACCAGTTCTGTGGCAAGGCTTTGGGAAATACAACCCATCCTGTTCCCACAGAGAGCCTGCCCAGGACTGTCGGGCCCCGTAGAGCACCACGTGCTCCTCCAGGTGCCACAGCAATATACATATGTCAAGTGGTGACCACAAGACACTCACCCCGGGCCAAGCAGACCTCCCAGCACTGACTCCAGGCAAGGAGATGAGCTACATGTAATTTGGGGCCTTTGATGAGCTCCTGGTCCCATAGGACCTGTGGCATTTACATCGTCTGAAGGGTTTAGATTGTTCACTAACACCATCTGTACTCTCACACACACAGAGACATGCATGCAGGCATGCACACACCCACTCACACACCACCACCACCACCATCATCATCATCTACTCATCCATCCATTTGTCCATCCATCTTCTCAGTCATCAGTCCATCTCTCTTCCATCTATTCACCCACCTACCCATTCAACTGTCCACTGTCCATCTACCCATTCATCCATCTATCCACTCCTCCATCCACACATCTACCCATTCAACTGTCCACTGTCCATCTACCCATTCATCCATCTATCCACTCATCCATCCACACATCTACCCATTCAACTGTCCACTGTCCATCTACCCATTCATCCATCTATCCACTCATCCATCCACACATCTATCCTCTCAGTCATCTGTCCATCTCTCCTCCCATCTATCCATCTGTCTATCTGTCCATCTGTCCATCCACCCACCTATTCATCTCTCCATCTGTCCATCCATTTATTTGTCCATCCATCCTCTCAGTCATCTGTCCATCATTCTGCCATCCATCTATCTATCTGCCTGTTCATTTGTCCATCCATCCATCTGCCCATTCATGTACTCATCCATTTGTCTATCCATTTATCTATCCTCTGTCATCTGTCCATCTCTCTCATTCATCTGCCCATCCATCCATCCATCCTATCAATTATCTCTCCCATCCATCCGCTTCATCACCATCCATCATCAACCATCAGTCATCCATCCATTCATGAACCCATTCATCAGTGCAGACGTCCATCCATCCATCTCTCTGTGTTGGGAGTCCCCAAGGCCTCACCAGCATGAGACCCCAGTAAGGGGGGGGGGGTGACACCTCTCCCATCTACACTAGCATGTTGTTCACATTCTGGTGCCTTCGGAGCCCCCTCTCTCCTCCTCCTCCTACCCTGTGGAGGGGAGGATGGCACAGGCCCTCCTGGGCCTGTGTCACTGGCTGGGAAGAAGCAGGCTCCATGCTGAACTACAGGTCTCCATGCTGAGCCCAGCCTAGCCATGGCAGCCATTGGCTCCAAATGCTCTATGCTGCACCGTCATGCTTCCAGCATTCTCTGTGGGGCCTCAGTCATTTCCATGGCAGCCTCTGCAGCCTGTGTGCACAGGGCAGGGAAGTCCCGTGGGGCCTGGGCCTGAGTGCGCCTGCATATGGGGACAGGAAGGTTGTGGAGCCACTCTCTGTCCCTCCCTCCTCCACCGGCCTTCCAGGGCACCTCTGTCGCTGCTGCCTCCTCATCACTGTGGCAATGACAGCGGCCTCTCCGACCGCTGTCACGCCCACCAAGCCCACCTCTAGCCTCATGGAACCTCCTGCAGGCTCCATGAAGTACGCAGGGCTGTGACAAACCTCTGCCTTAGTCATCTGGAGCCAGAGGCTCAGAGAAGCCAAGTCACTTGTCCAAGGTCGCACAGCTGTACTGTACCCTCAGTTCCATGTACTCTCCAATCCAGAATGTTCTTTCCCATGACAACCTGGAGCATGTCAACACTCCTGCCCAGGTGTTTGTTTCTCCAACTCTGGATCAACTTGACTTCCGTATGATGAGCAGGATGTAAGATGTGGAGCTGGGAATGTCAGCAACATGCCCTCGGTCCTATGAGATGGCGGCTACATTGATAGGGTGTTGGGCAATGTTTTAGGTGCTGGTCTGAGTACTTCATGGGCCTCACCCTCGGTACTGCTGTAAAGGTCACAGACTTCAGAGGACAATGTTGTGAGCCGCTCAGCCCAAGCAGAGGATCCAGCCACAGACCCAGCTGATGCAGAGACCCGGGCGAGGGGCGGGGGAGGGGCGGGGAACGTCCGCAATGTTAAAGGGCCAACAGCCTGGGAGCTGCAAGCAGGGCCTGAAGAGTGGCACCTGCCTCATGTCTTTCAACATGGAATGCCTGCAAGGGTTCCTGTCCTCACAGACACCTCCCCTCCCAAGGTCGTCACAGACCGGCTTCCGTGTCACGGTGTTTACACGTGCGTCAGCAGAACACTGGTGTAAGTCCTTCACGCTCGCGGACTGCTACAAACCCCACCAGACCCATGCATTAAAACCACCACAGTGACATAACCGGCAACATTCAAATGCCTGACACGTACGCCACGGGCAGCGTGGTGTTCTGCTGAGACGAAACCACTGCTGGCGGTGGACGCAGAGGAGGAAGCAGAGAAGAGCTTCACTAGCACCCATGGGCATCGTGCACAAAGGCCTTTGGATTCCCTTGGGTTCTGCCTCAATGGCTGGATTTTCCCCGCCTTCCTCTCCTCACGCCAGCCAGGTCCTCTGCCCCCCTCGTGCTGTCCGGGCGTGAGCAGGAACGTGTCTGTACGTGTCCCCTGCCATCAAGGGGCTTGCAGTGATGACAGTGGGACAGCCCACGTGGTTCCTATCACACACACCATGGGCCAGGCACCAGTCAGTGTCCCCTAGACACACTTAGTGACAAGACATGGGCCAGTTAACCCAGCAGAGGAAGCCTCGGTCATCCACAGGTTACCACATGGGGACTCTGGTTAGAGGAAATCAACTAGTGGGGGAGTTCATGGGAAGCATGGACTAGAATTGGGGAGTCCCAAATAGGAACTGAAAGAGAATCATGGCCCAGGCTGGGCTCAGGCAAGAAGTGAGCGCTTATCTCAAAAAGTAACCAGTACAAAAACAAAAACAAAGGGCTGGGAAGTGTGGCTCAACAACAGAGGACCCGACTAGCAACTGTAAAGTGATGAGTTCAAATCCTAGTACCAACACTCCTCCCTCCCTGCCCTAGGGCACAGCAATACCTGTCTGATATTCAAGAGATGAAAAAGGAAGGTCTCAAATTTGAAGCCAGCTCAAGGCAAGTTAGCAAGCTCCTGTGTAAAAAAGTATAGACAAAGACTTGTATAACGTGCTAGGTCCTGGGTTCAACAATCCCTAGTACTGAAAGAAAAAAGAATGCACTTGGTCATATGTTTTAATCCTACCATATTAATTAACAGGAGCTAGCTGTGCGCCTCACAAATCCTGAAATTTGGAGGTAGGGATGCACATAAATATTTCAAGATATTTACAACTGTGAGATGCTATGAAAATACTTATGAATTCTATTGAGGATAAAGTCATAAGTGCTGACAATGGTTCTGCAGCTAGCCGCCCTCTCTATGAATAACAGAAACGATGGCTCTGCGCTAGGCAGTGATGGGTGCAACACAGGCAAGTTCAAGGTCCCTCCAAATTCTGTCCACATATACCTTGCTCCAAATCAAATGGTGCTAACTTACCCACCCCGACATTTACTTTGCCATTTGGCTGATTCAACTGAGTAGATTTATCTCCTCTGACACAGCCAGTGTTTTGCTTTGCCCAAGCAGACAGTGGGAAAGCAACCCATCTGATGAGAAATCTTTGCCATAGAAAGCCGTGGCCTCCCTCATCCCTTCTTTCTATCCTGCTTCCCAGGGCTCCTATTACTAACGTTTCTAGATCTTTCCCTGGGGTTACTGCCAGATCTCGATACAGCATGCTTTCTCACACTTGACATTTATGGATTTTCAGACCTGAGACCTCATCTATTGACATTTCTTGCCTGGACTTGCCAGTTGAGATCTGTCACTATTTTTAGTTCCATGTTGGTTACTGTGGCAACTCTGGAACCTGCCTTTCCCTTCTTCTCTTATTTTGGGGGTGTGGGGTATGTGAGTTCCACCACCACCTTCCTCATCTCTTTCTGTATCCTTTCAGTGCTGAACTTGAGCTTTTGATGGATGGGTTCCTCCTGTCCTACTAAAACTACAGGCTCCTGGAAAGCAGGAAGCTGGTTCAGTTCATCTTGCATCCAATGCCACAATGCCTGGCACACAGTAGGTCTATGCACTCTACTTTGTGGGTGACTATCGCCTGGAGAAGATGTAGGATGATGTCATTGCGAGCTCAGCTCCTCTGACTGGCTACAGAGCAGTCGCGGGACCCACCGTCACCAGGAATCCCGCACCATAGGCATTCCCTCCTGGGCTTGGCTCTGAGTTTCCCATGAGAGCTTCAAGGAGGCGTCTTGGGGAGAATATTAATCACTGTCTGGGTCATTAATTTGCCTCCTTCCCACATCACTAGCTTTTCAATCAGGCAGAAAAATGGTTCTGGGAAAGGATTCCATAAGACCCAAATTGACGTATTCCTTGGTGGGGACTTTTGCCTCCCAGATGCTGTTCTTCATTTCAATGGAGAACTACCACTGGTCGGGGGGGGGGGGGGGGCTTCCCAAAACCCCCCACTTCCATCACCCCAAAGCTCCCATAGCCCTTAAGTCAAGGTCATACTCAACTTAAGGTCCTTTGCAACTGCTCTGACTTTTGGTCAGCTCATTGTCTTTCCAGCTTTACTTCCTGTGACCCAGGCATCCAGAACCACTGGCCACTCCCCTAGATGAGCATGCTGGCTGTCCCCTGCCTTTGCTCTGTGTACGCAGCTCCTCCTGCCTTGAAAGTCGGCTTCCCACAGCCCTTCCTTCCTACAGCCCTGCCTGCCTGGGCAGGTAGGTATCACCTCTCCCAGAAAGCCTTCCCTGGGCCTCCCAAGGCAAGGCCTCCCACAGCCTCTCCTGCTCAGCCCCGTCATGACCCAGACCCTGCTGGATGGAGATTACTTACTGATTTATTAGTCTCTCCCTCTCCAATGGGATCCAGAGTGGCATTCATTACCTGACTTATGTAACCCATCTGCACATCACCTTTATAATACTATTTTAAAAATCGGGATCAATTCAAAGGAAGCCATACAGTGCTAAGCACAATGTCTGGAAGCTAGAAAACATTTAATTTTAAAAATGTTCATAGTGGGGGTTGGTGGCATGGCTCATCAGCCAGTGGGTGAAAATATCAGCTCAAGGGTTCGAATCCTGGCCTCAGACTAAAAAGTAAATATTCATAGTGAGTGTATAAATGGATAGATACATTAGTGGGTGATGAGTGGATGGATAGATGCACAGATGAGTGTGTTTGGATAGATGAATGGATGGGAGAGTGGATGTTGGGATGAATAGATGAATAGTAGGGAGAAGGAAGGTGGTGGTTTGGGTGGATAAATGGATGGGTAGATGATTAGTTAGGTAAATGGATAGACAGAAGAATGTGCGAGTGGGTTGATGGATGAAAAGTGGATGCATAGCTAGATGAGCAAATGAGTGAATGGATGGGATGGGTAGGGGGTGGGTGAGAGGGTGGGAAAATAGTTGAAAATATACCTGCAAGAGTAGGGTGGGCTAACCCACAGGTAAGTGAGAAGCTTAGTGTGTGACAGGGAGGAAGGTTAATTTTCGGCTTCTGATAATGTGGACATGTGCCATATTACCAGGTTGGCCCTGTTGTATCCATCTACCAGCCATGAAAGCACCTCTGGGGTTGACTTTGTGACTCTGTGGGAGAGCAATTGGCCCTGGACTTGACCGACATCACAATGCAGCAGACCTAGAGGGGCAGAGACCGATGGGGTGGGCAAGGTCATGAATACCAGCCGTTGGGTGTCCTGGAATCACATAGCCCCTCTCTTCCCTGAAATTCTGAGGCTGTCCACTCACAGAGCACCCAGTGGGCCATGCAATCATCATTAATTGCTTTCCCCTCCCAATGGCTTTGTCCCTGGCAAGGATGCGGTGGTGGGCCTTCTCACCGTGACACTGGTGGGCAGGGAGACACGCCACGCTGGCAGCTTCATGGGCTTGTCCTCCCTCTCACAAAGCCACTGGAGTGGATGACTCCAGCCCAGCGCCCACCAGATTGTTTCACCAAACAATCAGATTGTGCCAATTAGTGCCTTCATCAGGGGACATAGCCTCGGCTGGCACCTCCAGCAAGCAGGGACACAGGGAAGTGATGGGCCTGGCCACACAGCAGCTGCTTCTGCCTAGAAATACTCCAACCCAAGCCCAGAAGGACTGGGGGATGCCAGGGACATTTCTGTCATTGTACTGAGTACCCAGGGATCCATTTTTTTGGTTGGGATGTGAGGGTATTAACCCTCTTGAGATATTATTTTCCAAGGACTGAGTTGTCAGCTTTCTGTTACTGTCACAAAATACATGAGACAATGAACTTATAAGGAGGAACAGTTTCTTCTGGCTCCCAGTTGGGGGAGTTTTGGTCCATGATCAATCAATCCCATTGCTTAGGACTCAAGGAGAGGCAGCAATGTTCTCATCTCATTGCCAGGGAGGGTCTGGGGTCCCGCAACCCCCTCCAAGCATGAGCCTCCAATGACCTAAAGGCCTCCCATCCATCTCCCAGTTCTATAGCCCTGGGGACCAAGACCATAACACATTATTAGCCTTTGGAGGGAGTATTCGAGTCAACTAATAGCAGCTGCCACCACCCAGACTGCTCAGGCACTGGCCATCAGTTCTCTCCATGTTCTGGAGCCCGGAAGTTCCCATTCAAAGTGTCAGCAGGGAGATTTTCTCTGAGGGGTGGAGGATCATCTATTCCTTCACTCCACATCCACATGCCTTTCCCTGTGTCTGCACCATGGTGGACCACTGTGGAGCCCAAAGGGGTTAAAGCTCGGCATGACTTTCAGTAAGAAACCAAGCAGGCTGGGCGTGGTGACACATGCCTGTAATTACCCGAGAGAGGCTGAGGTAGGAGGATCACAGTTGGAGATCAGCCTAGGCAAAAGCATGTGATGCTACCTGAAAGGCAAGCTAAAAACGGAAGGACTGGGGCATGGCTCAAGTGGTAGAGGACTTGCCTAGCTCAAAGCCCTGAGCTCAATCTTCAGTACGATCGAGAAAGGGAAGGAAGGAAGGGAAGGGAAAGGGGAAGCAAGGAAGGGAGGGAGGAACGGACGGACGGACGGATGGAGGAAGGAAGGAAAAGAAAAAAGAGAAACCAAACATTCATAGAGGAGAAAAACAAAAATGGTGGGTCCAGGAGGAGGCAGAGAGAAGGTCATTAGGAGCATGAGTTCGGGATAGGATGGAGAAGTAACAAGGGTTGGCCTGAGTTGCACAAACTTTACCCAGTCTTTACCTCTGTGCCTCAGGACTTTTTTCCTTAGTCATTTACTAAGTATTAGTTGAACAGGTACAATGTGCCAGGTACCCTGACGATGACCATTTCAGTCCAGCTTTCACCCATCTTCTCTCCATGGGAGGATATATCACAGTACAGTGTGCCCAGTGCTGAGGGTACAGGGGCACCATGTAAATCTGGGGGGAAAGCAGGCAAGTATCTCTTAGAGAGCTGAGATCCGAAGGTCATGTCTGCAGGAGGAAGGGGAGAGGCTGGAAAAACATTCCAGGCAGAGGGAACAGCACATGCACAGACCCTGGGGTGAGGGAGTAAGAGGTTAAACTGTAGACTTGCTGGTAGCTTGATGTGTCTGTAATGGGGGAGGGAGGCTGGAGGAGTGAGGGGGAGAGATGAGCTTTGCAGGGTGGAGCAGCATCACTGGGCCCCAGAGGTCCCTTAAACTCTGGTAATGAGGGGGAGGAAGGGACAGGTTGAGCACAGGAGAGCAGCAGAGCAACATTTTGGGAGGATCGCGCTGCCTGCTATGTGGGACCTGGGGGGTGGGGGGGGGGAGAGGAGGAGCAGGCTACCGGCTAGATGGGCTAGGATGGTAGACTAGGATTCTAAATATGGCTTTAAAAAATGAGGGCTAAAAATGGGCCTAGCCTCTAAACTCTCAACTTCACCCAGTCAGATGATAGGGGCTGGAGGAAGGCAGACACTGCCCGGATCTGATTCTCACCATGAAAGGATGTTGTAGGGCAAACGTTTGAGTTTCCTGTTTGGGAGAGGGGTCCTGTTACCTGCCTGCCACGGGGGTGGGTCACGAGAGCAGCCGCCTGGCCTCCCCCTGACCGCACACCACAGAGCGGGCTCGGGGGCTGGGGGATTGCATGGGGACATCCACATGGAGGCTAGGCCCCGGCCAGGGCCGCAGCTGGAACCGCTTCCCTTTCCCTGTCTGCTTCTGCGGTGATCCAGCCCCGCCTCGCTGCAGGTTCTGGGGAGGCCATCCGCCCAGGACACCCCAGGAATCAGCGAGGCGAGGCTCACAGCATCCCAGCCCCTGTCGCCAGCTGGGACCCAGCACAGAGAAACAGGATCTGGCCGCAAAATCTCTGCTTGGCACCAAGGAGCCAAGGAACTCTGTGTGTGTGTGTGTGTGTGTGTGTGTGTGTGTGTGTGTGTGTGTGTGTGTGTGTGTGTGTGTGTGTGTGTGTGTGTGTGTTTGGATAGGAGACAGTTACTTAAATAGCCCAGGTCACGGGGCTTGTGGTACAGGGCAGGTGACAGCCATGAGGTGGCGAGATCCACGCAGAAGGCACCACCGAGCTGGGAAAGGCATCCTGGCCCCGGGCCGTGCAGAAAAGGGCAGTGTGAAAATAACCCCGGACTTCAGAGGCCACAAGCAGGGACGGCTTCAGGGAGGTACTTCAGGGAATGTCTAAACTACGCTGCCTCTGACCTTTCCACGGGCAGAAAAGCCCAGCCCAGGACACACGGTCCCTCGTGCAAAAAGAAAAAAGGATGTAACCTAAGCAGTCAGCTGGAGGAGAGCACGGGGTAAGATGCAGCCCTGTCACAGACGCCAACACTCTCAAAGCCAGAACTGGATCTGCAGGCATGCACATGACCAAGCCTCGAATCTATGCTGTAGACAGATTTCAAGACTAGGTGGTGGACACACTGGTGCATGTTTGAATGCTTGTACACGTGCAAAATAATGCTAGACTTCGTTGACATTCCTATGCATCCATGGAAAGCCTGGTTAGACATTTGCAGAGTAGCTGGGTGCTAGGGGCTCACCCCACTTACAATGAACCTCCAAAAAGCTAGAAGGAGAGCTGTGGCTCAAGTGCTAGAGCACTACCTTGAATGAGAAAACTCAAGGACAGTGCCCAAGCCCTGAGATTCAAGCTACAGGACAGGCACCAAAACAAAAAGAAAAGAAATTTGCAGTGTGAATAACCTCTGGGGAGCAGTAAAATGGGTAAATAGTTGACACTTGAAGGGACCATTTTTAACATTTCTGTCTTGTATACAGAAACACAACTTATAAGAATTCTGTAACAATGGCGACAATGCTATAACAATCAGGATAAGTTTCATGGTTTGTTCTTTCATTTCCAACCCATTTAAAAAGAATACACTTCGACATTAAAGATACATTCAAATTCAGTAAAAATATATTATCTAGGAACCAAAAGTTGGCACTTAACAATAACCAAAAAAAATTGTACCTGTGACTCATACTGTATGCTTTAAAATTTTTAAACTACTAAATTTTAAACATTTCTCCAAGTGGCAATAACGAATGACAGAAATAACTTCAGGATGTTTTATTCGAGTCTATAATCACTATTTATTTTGAATCTTCTGTTTAAACATAGGGAGATATATTATTCCGAAGACAGAAAACACAAACTAAGATTTGGTTGACTTCAAACAATTTCAAACTCATATTTGCCTTCAAACTTTTGAAATCATTGCATGTAGCTGAGTGTGGCTATCTATCTCAGCCCAGTGTTTAATGGGGAGGGGTGAGCAAGGATAGGTGTGAGGGAGGAAGATGCCCTGAACTGACTTCCTTGTAAAATACGATTATTAAAAGGATATATTATTTTTTAAATGCCACTTTGAAGTGAAAAACTTAATTATCATTCAGCAATGGTTTAGAATTTTGACAAAATTTTTTCCCTGGGAGGAGTTTTGGATTATAGGCATAATGTCCAGTACATATGACAAAACAAAGCAGATTGCCTTTCATTGGTCGTATTGCTGTTGGAAACTTCAGAGCCAATACATGCATACATGAGTGAGGTAGGTTTTTGGGGGGGGCAGTACTAGGATTTGAACTCAGGGCCTTACACTTGCACAGCTTGCTTGACTGGTGTACTATATGTGCCATGTCTCCAAGCAAGCTTTTGTGGCTGGTTAGTTGGAGATAAGAATCTCACAGACGTTTCTACCTAGGTTGGCTTTGAACTACCATCCTCAGGTTTCAGGTCTCTAGGATTACAGGCATGAGCCCAATTTTGAAAAGCATGTGCTAGGCACAAGACTGCGCAGTGTCACCTGAGCTGGGATGAGGATTCTGAACGGGCTGGCTTTATTCTGATGTGAGGCAGGGGCAAGCACCTTGGGGCCTGGACCCCAGCATACCTCTTGCACTTCACTTTCTGTTGAGCTGTGTCCCAGCCTCTGGAACTCTCCCCCACGACCCCACAAGCACCTTTTCTTTCTGTGGGCAAATTTTCTTAACCTGGAGTTGGCCAGTGGGGGGACAGGGGCTTGGGCCAGGTGGACAGGCAGTAGCAGAGACAGCTTTGAGGTTCAGAGTGTCCCTGTTCAGGGACCTACTAGAAGGCTGCCGTTAGCTCCCCGCACCTCCCATCCCTCTGTCCACCCACCCCTCCTCACCCGCCTTTATGTCTGGCAGTTCCTTCTTTCTTGTATCTGCTTCCTTTTATTTCTTTATTCTGCCCACAAACGTTTTTTGTACCTCTGGATCATAGGCCCTGTGATAGATTCAGGCCGGTCCTTGCTCCTGGGACTGGCATTCTGGTAAAAACCTTGGCAATAAACAAGTAAACAAATATATAATCACAAGCCATGCATAGGTTCTGGAGGAAGCAAATGGGTTGCTGCTTGCTTGTCCATCTGTCTGTCAGCTACACATGCCCCTGCCCCCAACCTCTGCTCATACTTCTCAACATGTTAAACCCCCTTCCCACAAGTGTCCTTCCATTTCCCCACCCAACTGGGCAGTGAGCCTACTAGTGTACCTGTGAACTATTAGAAGTCTCTAGAACCTTCCAGGAGACAGCTGTTCAGAGTGGGAAATAAGCTGGAGTGGGGGGATGAGCTGAGTCCCGTCTCCACGCCCCCCCCCTCCCAGTGGCAGCCTTGAAGCCTCCGCTGCTACCCAGAATGGTGGGGACAGCTGAGCCCAGGTGACGGGGCTCCAGGACACACCTGGGCTGATTCTCACGGCCCGGAGCCCTGCGGGGAGGGCTGCCTAGACCAGGAGGCAGACCTGCCTAGTGCTGGGCTGCCAGGACCTGAGGAAGCCAGGTGCCTTCAGAACTGTCCAGCTCTGAGGAGGAGAAGGAAGAGGAGGAGGAGCCTCCCAGGGGCCTTGGCCAGGTAGGAGAGGCGGCCTGGGCAGAGTTTCCCAGTCATTCTGCCTAGAAGGGAGGGCATCTGCCAGCCTAAGTAGCCACAAGTGAGGTGGGTCTTGGTACACGCAACCTGGTGAGGCCAGGCAGGATCTGGATTTGGTTAAAGGAAGTGCATGCTGGCCAAAGGGCAGGCAAGTTTGAGCAGTTGGAAAGAGGAGGGAAGGGTGATCCTAAGGGTGGCAGCAAGAGCCAAAAATGTGCACCACCACCACCACCCCCAGCTCCTGATGCTCCACCAACAGCTCAGAGGCAGCTGTGTGGTGCTTTGTTTCCTTCTGTTTCCATTATTGATGGTTTTGTTTGGTTTGGGGAAGTTCTGGGATTTGAACTCCAGGCCTTATGATTTCTAGGCACTCCTGGCTTTTTTTTAACCTTAGGATTTTCCAGGTAAGCTCTCTCATTTTTGCCTGGAAATGAACTGAATTACCATCCTCCCCATCCCTGCCTCCAGCGTCCTGAGATTTCAGGCCTGTGCCACCATGCCTGTTCTCTTGGTGCTGTATTTTTAATGCTACACTGCACTCCACCCACTACTACAGTGCACTTGCAGGATGCTGGCTATAAGTGAAGGACTGGATTCTTTGTAGATGTTAGTTCACAGTGCACTACTGTGGTGTCAGCCAGGGTGGGGGTGTGAATGTTATCTGGTAGGGGCCCTGCCACTGAAGCTTGGCTCACAGGTCAGCTGTCTGGGTGAGGAGCCTGCCTCACAGCCGCTGTGGTCCCTCTGTCTTTCACTTTTGTGCCGTTCTGGGCATGGGGGCCTTGAGTCCCTCCCAATGAGACAATGAGCCAACTTGATTCCTAGTGTCTGCAACCATCTAAGCCCCAGGGTTTCTTTTGGTCTGGGCTGTCCTGACATGATGTCTCAACCATGTAATGAAGACATAAACTCCTGACCCTGATAACAATGAGATTGCTAACCTTGCCAACCAGCCACAGTAACACTGACTGCAAGGAGCCTGTGGTGCATTCATTTACTCATTCCGTCAACCTCCTGGGCAGGCACTGGATGGTTCCAGCTCTCCTAGAGCTAGGTCTGGGTGCAGGAGGTGAAGATCAAACTGTATAAACCCGGTTATGTTCTGTATTAGAGGTGCCGGGCTGAGCTCTGCCTGGTATAAGGCGAGATAAATTAAACAGTCAACCTTTGTTATTCACAGTTGTAGAGTTTGCCTCAACCACTTTTGAGAACAAATTGCTCATGCTCAGAATGTATCCACTCTGCACATGCACATGCTCAGTAGCTATCGCCCATGCCCAAAGTGCATGGCACTCATGAGGGGCAATATTTTCACGAAGTTATGGGGTCTGGACACACGTGGCAGATTTCCAGCTTTCTGATAAAATCAGGGAATGTGGTGACTCTGAAGCCCACCCCAACTCCCTCTTGAGACAGTAGGTCAGTAGATGGGACAATGAGATGCCCAGGCCAGCCCCTCTCCTTTTCTTGGCCTTTGGTCCTGTGCCCCAGCAGACCGTTTCCTGGTCACAAGTCCCCCAAACCACAGCCAGGTAGCATCTCGTTCCTTCTCAGTCTTCTGGCTTTATTTGCTCCACCCTGTCCCCAACCTCTCTTCCTTGCTCTTCCCTCTCTCCACACCACCCTTGGCACCCCCATAATGGCTGGGAAGCAGATGGCCCCCCTCCAGGCCAGAGTGCTCCCTTCTCGGTGATTTATGATCCTTGATTGGGCAGTGTTATTTTTAGCTGTCTCTCTCCACCTTCGTCTGTCCTCCACCAGGGGAAGAAATTCAGCCTGTTTCTTGAGCAGCCAGCACAGGGTGATTATGTTGGTGGTTTGCAACCAGAGGCAATTTTTGCTCCCCAGGGGATGTTTGGCAAAGTCCAGGCATCATTTTTTTAATTTTCAAATTGGAGTGGAGGGCACTGTTGGCATCTAATGGGTAGAGATCAGCCCTGCTGCCATTTATCTGTTCGTTGTGCAATATTCCTTGTCCCAACTTGGGAAGCACTGTTGGTTGGGTTCCCAAGAGGAATGGCCCTGCAACAGCAGGTGTTCAGACCCTAGGGTCTACCCCTAAGGATGCTCCAGGTCTTTGCCTCCGTGTATGAGGCCTCACTTGTTACACATTCCTGTCAACACTTGGAATTCCCAGGGTTAAAAAAAAAATTATTTTGTTATGTTTTTGTTATGGGGTGTGTGTGTGTGTGTGTAGAGCAAGTTCACATAGTTTCCATTTTGTATTTTTCTGAGGATTCAGGACACAGATCCTCTTTTACTGTACTAACTGATGGCAGGGGTATCTTCTCTGGGGACATACTTATTGTCCATCTCTATCGTGGCCTTTCAGTACTGAACTGATCACCTGAAATTTACAAAAAGCCTTGTTCACTTTGTGAAGACTCACCCGTTTAAGGTAGGAACCCGTGGCTCATGCTTGTGACCCCGGCTACTCAGGAGGCTGAGTGCTGGAGGATCGTGGTTCAAAGGCAGCCGGGGCAGGGCACTCTTCCCTTTCTCCAGAATAACTATCGGAAAAGCCAGATTGGTGGTTGGTGGTGGCTGTTGTTCAGGGAAGGTTGGGGTTGTTTTGCTTCATTTTCGTCTTACCGCTGAAGCTCTCTGGCATTGATTTTTGTTAGAACTCACTCTGCTCAGCTAATTGCAGGCTGGGAAGTCAGGGTGATTCTGTCCTTTTATTTTTCTCTCTTCACACCGGTTCCTTCCCTGTAGTTCTCAAATCGCTAGGCCATGTGAGAGGATCACAGTCTGCGGTTCTCTTCGGGACCCGTGTGGCGCACCCTCGTCATGGCGCTCAGCCTTGGGCAGGATTGCGTCTTTGCTGCGTATGGCGAATGAAAGAAACAGCCAAATCCACGGCGTTCCCCTGCCAAACCTGCCTCCCTCCGCGCGTGAGCTCCCAGCTCGTCATCCGCACTGGGATTCCCTACAACATGGCAGCACACACTGTGTCCTTCCCTTGCCAGCTTAGCGTGGTAGCCCACACTACTGCTTCCCTGTCACGTATGAGCTCCCAGCCAATCACAGAGAGGCTCTCTACAACGTGGCAGCCCACGTAAGCCACGCCCCTTTTGTGCCAGCCAGTCATAGAGGGTTCTCTACAACCTGGTCCCGCCCCACTGCCGGCCAATCACAGAGGTAGTCTCTACAACATGGCAGCCCACACTAGTCCCGCCCCTTCTGTAGTTGATCACCTGTTAGTTCCCAGCCAATCACAGAGGTGATTGCAACATGGCAACCCCTGCTTCTTAGAGGCCCTAACTGGGTTTCCCTATCCTGCCTGGAAACCCTGCTCCTTGCTGTAGTGGGACCCGGGGTGTCTTCCTGTGACTCGAAGGTGCTGTCTTCACACCAGACCTTCCACGAATCTGTTCTGCTGCCTTTTAACTAAAGTTTTTGGGAAACCTGGAGGCCAGCCTTCCCCAGTTCCCACTGACCAAGGTTTTCCTTGATTTTTCTGTTCCTTTGGTGATTGAAGGGAATCGCCTTCCCCCAGAGCAGGACACAGATTAAACCTGCTGAGAAAGTCATCATCTAGCCCAGAAGTCCCATCCAGCCCCAAAGCCACAGGATGCCGGCATCTAATTAAATAGAGATCAGACCGCAACTGGTGACCTGCTCCTTGTGTTTTATTACACAGTCCAGGAACCTCTTATTAAATCTGAATTGCATACATAACTGAGTGTGTCGCAGATGTTTAATCGTAGCCTAGAGCGAGTGTGTGTGTGTGTGTATGTGTGTGTGTGTGTGCACCCTTGTGGAAAGAAGAGTAAGGTGGAAGGGCCCTTGCCTTTGGAGGAGCTTTTGTTAATCAGTGAGGGAAGGTCTAGATGGCCCCTACCTCAGAACTGACCTCCCCATTCCACTCCCTATTTTGCTGATACTTAGGTTTGAACTCTGGGCCTCTTGCTTACATGGCTTTGCTTGCTTAGCTGGCACTCTTATCACTTGAGCCACACCTCCAGGCCAGTTTTTTGTTTTTTTTAATTGCTTGGGGGAATGGAGTCTTGAGAACTTTCCTGTCTGGGCTTAGCTTTGAACTACAATCCTTCAAGTGTTTATTTACCTCTTGAGAAGCTGAGATTACAGATGTAAGCCACCAGTGCTGTCTAGCTGGGATCTATTTTTTTTCTCTATCCTTTTGTTCTCTACTGAGAAGGAAGGGAACTGATGCATGGAAAGGAAAACCAGGTGCAGCCCTGACTCAGGTAGTTGTAGCCAAGATATGGGCCTGAGGCACCATGTGGAAAGTCACCGTCAGTGTTTGTTGACTGAAGTGAAGCCCTTCCCAGTGCCTGTCCCACCAGTCATGCCTCAGATCGACTCCCAAAGGGGTGATTCAAGGCCAGGCGGGCCTTGCTCATGAAGCCCAGCCTGGGCTCACCATTGCAGGAGGCTGAGTCCTTGTGCATGGAGGTTTGGTTCTGTGATTCATGTTTCCAGTGGCCACCAGAGGCGGGAAGCATGGGCTGCCCAGGCTAACCACCAGAGTGACTCGTCTCCTGTAAGACACCTGTGCTGACCCTACCCTCTGTCTGGCAAAAGACCTAAGAGCCAATGCCGAAAACAAAGTATGATTTTTTTTCTTCCTCTCATTTTTCAAAGTGGGAGGAGAGAGAGAGACAGAGACAGAGACTGAGAGAGGAGAAGCAAGGAGAATGGGGGAAATGGGCCTAATTATAAATGGAGAACGGCATGAAGTTCGTGGTGACTCATTTTTTAAATTACTGTTTGACAAGAACACGGGAGAGCTGAAATGAGGACAATTAGAGAATAACTGAGAGCTTTGCAAACAGGGAGGGAAGCAGGTAGGGCAGCATCCGGAAGCTGGGACCAGAAATGACTTAACGTGGTCTCAGGGCCAGCCTGGGGAGTCTTGAGGATGACTCTGGAGGCCTGGCACAAGTGACCAGATCTCAAAACCAGCCAGGGAACCATGTCCTGTCTGTCCATCTCATCCAGCCCAGTATTACTGCCCTAACCCAACTTGCTGTCTCCTCTCGCCTGCGGCCCTGCAGTGAGCCCCAAGCATGTCCCCACTCTTCTTCCTGCCTCTCCCCTAAGTCATGTCATCCCTCACAGCCAGAGGAATCTGACTAGATAAGGTGACTTCCAGTCCCTTGTTTAGATCTTTCTATGTCTTCCAGTATACATCAGAAACAATCTAAATGCCTGACCTCAAGCTCCTTGGCCCAGTAGTAAGCCAATGTCCACCTGTCAAGGCTCACTCAGAATGCGTCAAGATTCTGCTATTCTCAAACATGGCAAGTACGATTCACCCTCAGTGCCTTTGCATATGCTGTTGCTTCTTCTGGGCCCACCTACTCGACACAAGAGAGACAGACATTCATTCTCTATCTTTAAGTGGAATCTTCAAGTCAGAGCTTCTGCTCATCTATTTGATTTTATGATATCCTTTTCCTCCTCTGGATCCAGCAGGCCAGGGGCACTGGGAGTCGTTTTTTTCTGTTCACACCTCTTGAATCGATTTCTCTTGTACTGTCTTCATTTTCTGGCTAGTGTTTGTCCTACCAACTTATCGGCCCAAGTGGAAAGAGATGAACTCCTTTTCTAATCACTGTCACCAAAGTCATTATCATTTGTTTTCTTGATGGATCATTTCTTGAAGACTTCCTGTATTCTGAAAGCTGTCTGGTGGGTCTATACTGAGGACTTACTAGGTTCTGACCACTGTTCTAAGAATTTAGGGGTCATCAGTACACAAGGCCTGAGTCCCCGCCATATTGGATTTCACAGTTTAGAGATGAAAGCATACAAGAAATAGGGGAGGGATTTGAGTCTGCAGCAGTTCTCACAGCTGGGGCTGAGCAGAGGATTGGAAAGTTGGAGGGAAGAAGGACTCTGATGCCTCACTCTGCGGTCTGTGGGACTCTGGAAGTAACTGGGGACACTGGGCAAGGGAGTGGCCATTTCTGGCCTCACAGCATAGGTCTGAGACTCTCACCTCCAAGGTGCTTCTCTTCTGTGCCGAGATCAGCTAAAGGGTATGAGAGTGGCTGGGTGTGCAAACGCCTGGCGGTAGATAAACCAGGGCAGGCTCTGGGAGGTCCTAAGGGCTGGAGTTTGTCTTCCCAGACTTCAAATCCAGAAAGGCCAGGAGAGTGCATGGGCACAGGACCCTGAGGGGGAAGTTGGGCACTGCAGGGAGCAGCACTGCACAGACCTGCCATGCAGAAGACCAAGACCCAGCTGTTCATGTGTGGGAAGGAAGCCAAGCTTTGGACTGCATTTGTTCTCAGCAATCTTAGTTGGCTTTCATTCCTACAAACTACTGGGAGAAGTTCTGAGGCCCTGAGTAAGAGACTAAGGAATCTGAGAAGCATGTCCCCTTGTCCTGACAATGACCATCAAGATAGGAGCATCCCCTAGGCTTCATCTGGAATGTTCTCTCAAAGGGTTTAGGGATGACTGGGTTACAGAGTTGAGAGCAGATCTAGGTTGGTCAGGAATGTATGCAGTAATCCATTAGTGATGTCTGGCAGTGGTGTGGGAAGACAGGATCGTGTAGACCTGGTCAAATGGCTAACGTCATGTATCACAGAGGAAAATACCCAACTAGGAATAAACATCAGTGCAATGATAGACCCATATTCAAATGTCACAAGGAAGGTGGACTCTGAGGTCACACCATGCCTGGCTTCAGTATTTGTATCCTGTATGACATGGGTGAGTTTTCCCATGATGTCTGTACAGCAGCACAAAGACAAAATGATTGATGTGTGATGGGATTTATTTCCCTGAGTCTACTTCCCTACTTACAGTCAGGCCCTCCTCCCAGACTCCTCTCACCTATAGAGGTAAGAAGTGAAGGAGAGGTTGGGGCTGGGGAATGTGACTTAGTGGTAGAGTGCTTGCCTAGCATGCATGAAGCCATAGGTTCGATTCCTCAGTACCACATACACAGAAAAAGCCAGACTTGGCCCTGTGGTTCAAGTGGTAGAGTTCTAGCCTTGAACAAAATGAAGCTCAAGGACAGTGCCCAGGCCCTGAGTTCAAGCCCCAGGACTGACCCCCCCCCCCAAAAAAAAAGTGAAGAAGGGAAGGAAGAAGATGCTAAGATAACTGAGGTAAAGGAAATGCAAAGTGACTGACCTGGTAATGAGCTGAAACCAGGACAAATAGAAAGCAATGGGGAGTCATTTCGAAAATCAACCCCAGGGGCTGAGTGTGGTAGCATACACCTGTTATTCCAGCTACTCCGATGATGGAGACGGGAAGAGTGGGTCCAACACTAGTCTTAGATAGAAGCTCATACATGACCCTATCTGAAAAGCAAAAGAAAGCAAAAAGGTATAGGGACATGGCTCAAGTCGTAGAGCATCAGCCTAGCAAGTGTGAGGCCCCGAGTTCAATCCCCAGTACAATTTTTTAAAAAAGTTTCCCAAACTGGAGATAAAAGCTTGTCTGGCTGTTCTCTGAGGCCCAAGCGGGGAAGATGGTATCCCCAGGGGCCAGTATGAATGACCACAGGCCCTCACCACGCCCCATACCAATACCCCTATAATCAGCCCAGAAAGCTCTTTGGAAACAATTAGCCAAGTTCATGGCCTTCGCAGCATCAATTAATGTGGCTCTGACTGTGAATTACGGAAAGCAGGGACGAACCCAAGGGAATGAGGTCACCGCGGGGAGCCTGTGGCTAGGAAGAGAACTGGTGTAATGAGGCTCCATTGTGGGGCGGCGGACCTCACTTCCTCCAGGGGTCTCCAGGGACCTGCATCGGAGGCCTGGAGCCCTGGTCGCTGACTGCAGCTTGCCAAGGGCAGGAAGAAGGTCTGAGCTTCTACAGGTCAGAGGAGCCCGAGGCAGCCAGCCCCTGCCTCAAGGCCACCAGCAGGGAAGAAGCCACCAGTCACTGAGCTCTGTGTCTCTCAGAAACACCTGGACATTGGTGGTCCTTGGGGGCGGGCAGACAGCCCTGCTGTGGTTCCCTGGGGTGCCCTGAGGGCTATCCAGGAGCCGTTTCTTAGCAGGCTCAGCTTTCCCATTGGGACCAAGTGACTTTCCAGTGGGCTCTGGCTCAGCCACGGGGCAGGCTGGACAAATGGACCACGCAGCCAGGGGCCTAGACCACACACGGACATTCGTATTCCTCCTAGGGCAGAGGAAAAGGGACAGTCACCGCTAATAGCTCCATGCTGGCTCACGTGGCTCTTGACAGACATGGCTTGCTGGCCATGGCCCTAAGGCAGATCTCAGCATAACTCTTGAGCCCCTGAGAGAAGATAAGCCAGTAAAAGGCACTGGCTTACTGTCACCTGCTAATCACCAGTGACATCCATCTTGCGGGGGGGGTGGCGCTCTCTATTAGAAGCAAGTGGCAGGGGCCACCCACACTCAAGGAAGGTGTCACAGAACTCCAGGTGTGACTAGCTGACAACAGGAATTGGGAGCAAGTTGACTTCTGGGCACCCTATGAACCACACCAATCTGGGAAGAGCAGATCATCTGACATCTAATAGAGGAAAAGTTGGGCTACCTCACAAGAGGCAAAAAGAGACAAATAAAAGTCACTTACTATTATTACTGAGGCAATTTCAATATTATAAGTGAGACAGCTGGGGCTGAGAGAAGTTGGGGAGCTAGCTGACGATGGGGAGGTGCAGCTGGAACTGGACCTGGCTTTCCTCCCACGCCAGGCTGCTGTCTAGGGGAGGCCACCATGAGCCTGTCTGCCTGCCCTGAGCTCGGAAAGTTGAATCTCTGAGGCATGGGGTCAGGAAACCGGCATCCTGGCTAGTCAGGGGAACCTTGCAAAACAGATCATAATTCACTAATGTAATTTCCTTGCCCCGGGCAGATGGAATGTTCTGGGTCGGGGAGCAAACTTCCTTCCTTGGTTGGTCTCATTGGAGACCTGAAGGCCATTGGTAGGTAACTGTAGCCCACGCAGTCCGTGTGGGTTCAGCTTCATTCCATTGGAAGGAAACATAGCAAAGCCCAACGGTACAATGGGAGGACACAGGGAGAGGCCAGTACACACGGTGAGCCTGGTGAGCTCCAAGCAGGGCAGCCCTCCAGATGTGCAGAGACATCCAAGCAGCGCAGCCCTCCAGATGTGCAGAGACATCCAAGCAGGGTAGCCCTCCAGATGTGCAAAGCTATCAAATATGGAAGAGAGGGAGATTATGCCCCAGCCAGGCTGGCCTTCGTGTCTCCCCCTGCCACGCTGTGGTTGCAGAACCATGGGCAAGTCACAACACCCTTTGAAAGCCCCAGTCTCCCCCACCCACCATGTGGAACGGAAGTGAGGCGGCTGTGACCTTACAGGACCGGAGGTGATGATGAGCAGAGTCACTCTTCAGTTTGGGGCACAGCTTAGGGGTCCTGTGTGTGGGCACACTTGGCCCCAAGTCATGCTCCCTCAATCTATGATAGAAGCAAGGAAGAACACCACTTCTGAGCAAACCCTAGGGAGTGTTTGTGGGCCGTGTGTGGTGCCCCATGCCTGTAAACCCTGCTACTCAGGAAGCAGAAATAGGAAGATCATGAGCAAAGTTATAATGACTCTTTATTTTTATTGCCAGTCCTGGGGCTTGAGCTCAGGGCCTGGGCACTGTCCCTGAGCTTCTTCAGCTCAAGGCTAGTGCTCTACCACTTCAGACACAGTGCCACTTCTAGCTCTTTCCGTCTATGTGGTACCGAAAAATTGAACCCTGGGCTTCATGCATGCTAGGCAAGCACTCCACTGCTAAGCCACATTCCCAGCCCTCTTTTTTTTTTTAAATCAAACTGAAAGCAAAAAGAGCTAGGGGGTATGGCTCAGGTGGTAGGGTGCCTGCCTAGAAAGTGTGAAGCTCTGAACTCAAACCCCAAAAAACATTTGTGTGTTCTCCCTCCAGTGGGGAGTCTGTGTGAAACAGACCACCATGAGCCAACTTCTAAAAGGAGCTTCGGCCAATAGAGTGAGGGGTTCACCCCCTTTCTCAGCAGTGAGGTGTGTGTGAACTACATCGAAGAGCAGGGAGCCCCAACATCTGAGAGGCAGGCAGGAGGCAGGTGGGGGAAGCTCCATTCTCTCACAAAAGGGGGCTTGGCTGTTGGCAGAGTCTACATACATCCCTCCAGGAACATTTGTGTGGGGTCTGCAGCAGTCCCTTGCTTTCTAGAGCACCCCAGACCACCCAGCATGCCCTGCCTGCTCTGCAGCCTTGGGGGAAAGACTTGACTGTTCTGTGCTTCTGGAAGCAGCTTTCATGTCAGCCCATCTCCTCTGTCCCGGCGCTTGCGTGTGGGGCTTCACACCGGTCTCCAGTGATGGGAAGTGGGGATCCCTGCCCTGCCCAGAGTCTGCCCTGTAAGTCACAGGGGTCTTCTGGGGGGTGGAGGAGGGGAATGGCACTGGGGCTTCAGAAACAGATATAAGTAGAGTCAAGAATTTTCTGGAAGCTCAGGTGAGGGAGAGGGGATGGGCATTTTGTAGGCTCAGGTAGGCTGGGAACGGACAGGCTGGCCTTGCCCTGGTCACCCCTGCTGTAGGCATGGGGGACCCCCCCACCCCTCGCAGCCTTTGCATGTTTCCTTTGTGCTTCTCCATCCTCACCTGGTAGCCATCAGCTTCCTCTGAGCCAGGAGGCAGATGTGGCAGAGATGGAGGGTCTGACAGCGGTAGCCACGGCTGGTTTGGGGGCGCATCCTTGCTCCTGGCTTCCCAAGGGACAGAGGCCACATCCAGCACATGTGCCGGCCTATGGCAGGTGAGGAGCTCTGCCCTTTGCACCTAGGTGGCCCTAGAGCACGGGACTGTGGGCAGTGATTTTTCATCTGCCCGTGTGGTAGGGGCGGCGGGGAGGGACTGCTGGCTGCAGATGGCCACATATTAACTTCTCAGCCTCCCATCTGGTGGCTACACTGGCTGGCCTGGAGAATTCCCTGCAGGCCAGCTCTGGGCTCTGCATAAGGCACTCTGTCCCCCACTGACCCTCCAGTGACCCTCAGACAGGGCAGCATTTGGCCAGGAAGAGCCAATCCTGTAAGCCAGTGTGCCCAGGCCACCTGCCCAGCTCCCCTGGGGCAGGGACCAGAAGCACAGGACGTGCCATCCAGTCAACCAGTCAACCAGTCAACACATACACGTGTGTGCGCGTGCACACACACACACACACACACACACACACACACACACACACTGGGTATTCACCCATACCACTCCCTCTGCCATCCCTATACCACAGGGTCATGGAGGAGAAGGAAGGAAGGAAGGAAGGAAGGAAGGAAGGAAGGAAGGAAGGAAGGAAGGAAGGAAGGAAGGAAGGAAGGAAAGAAGGAAGGAAGGAAGGAAGGAAGGAAGGGAGCGGAGGGGGGAGGGGAGGAGGGAGGGGAGGGGAAGGGGAGGAAGAGCTGGGCAAAGCGGGGAAGAGCAGTAAAGGCTATGGTCACTGTTCCCTGGTATTTTGCCAAGTAGTGTTATTGCCATTGCTAATGTTGATCAACCACAGTTCTTCCAGATAGTGTTCTAAGGACTTCAAACACATGCTGCAGCCAGTGGTGCCCTATACCTATAATCCCATCCACTCAGGAGGCTGAGGCCAGAGGAGGACGGCTTCAGGGAAGCTCTAGCAAAGTTAGGAAGAGCCTGTCTCCAAAACACAATAAAACCAAAGGACAGAGGGAGGAGGCCCAAGTGGCAAAGCATTTGTCTAGAGAGAACAAGGGCCTGGGTCTAATCCCCGGTATCCCCATCCTCCCCCCAAAAAGTGTGGTTCATGTAAGAATCTTGAGAGGCATCCAGGCAAGAAGGCAGATGCCGGAGGAATCCATCCATCTATGGCAGGCCCTGTTCATCTGCTGGAGGGATTTTCCCCAGCCTACTAGAGCTCTAAGAAGGGAAAAGTTAATGATGGGCCTGGGTAGGGGAGTATAGGCATGCACCATCATACCTGGCCCAGAACACAGAACTTCCTGTGGAAAACCAGGAGAGTACCGAGGCAAACCAGGAGGTTAGTCACTACCTAAGACCCTTCACTCACACCCTGGGGGGGGGGGGTGCTGTCTCTGGAGACCCATCATCCTGGCTGATCCAGGCCCACACAGCTTCTTGTGTCTCCCCAGAAAGGAGATGAGGGGCTTAGAGCCAATAGATGCTCAACAGTGGCATGGCAGAGACTGCCCATCTGAGCTGCTGAGAGAGGAGAACCAGGAGCAGAGAGGGAGGCTCAGGCAGGGGAGACAGCCAGCCCAGGGCCACCCAGGGGTTTAGCAGAGATGGGCCCAGAGGAATTAAAGCTGGATGCTAAATGAAGTTTATTGAGCTCTTCCCACCAGCAGCTCTATCCTGAGCATGTATGTCCCGATTCCCAAAATGCTGGGGGAGAATTCTAGCAGGGAGAAAAGAAGGAAAGGGGAGCATCGGGACAGCCCAGCAGGCCTTGGTAAGGTCAAGTTCATGTTCCTGGGCACAAGGCCCTGCACAGGACCCCCTGCCTCCAACAGAGCTGAGCCAAGGGGCACAGTGGCTGTGGGTGGATCTCCGGCTGCTCAGGCTCATCCTTTGTTCACTCGTACCTGTCCCTCCACTACTTTTTCAGTAGTATCCTTGCTGTCTCCTTGCTCTCCTCAAATTCTAGCACTTTCTTGGTCACCACTGGCCTCACCTCTTTTTCTCTTTTGCTGAGAAAAGCTTGAAATGTATGCCTCACCCAGGGCAGCATCGAAAAACCCCACAGTTCCGGTTTTACATAGCAGCGTCCATCAGGACTGCGAATAGCCTGCCTTCCCTTGAACAAGGCTGTGGGGTGCTGTCTCGCCCTGTTCCCCTGCAGATCCCAGCTGCTTCTAAGCTCAGCTCAGGCCTGGCAGGCCCAGGTCACTGCCCAGTGCACTTTTCAAGTGGAATTTGTTGCCAGCTTTGCAGTGCCAGGCTTCAGGTTGGATCTGAACTTGGGGCTTCTTCTGGAAATTCAGAAGTCCTTGCACTTCTGGATTAATGACTGCCTCCCCCCCCCCCCAATATGGTAACATCAGTAGCTGCCATTTGCACACACATACACACACATGCACACACATAAGGCTCATGGGCTCTGCTTCTCCAAGGTCCCCATGTGACCCTGGGTGCCTGCAAGATATTGGGGGTTCATCCCCCTTCATATAAAGGCTCCTGATGACAATGTGAGCTTTGTACTGATCTCTCCTTAGCCAAGCGGACTCCCAGCCTACCCAGAATCCCCTGCGGCAGTCTCTCAAAAAAAAAAAAAAAAACATCCTTGAAGTTAAAAAAAAAAAAAATCAAGGAGCAAAACCAGGGTGTTCATCCGGAGGCAGGTGAAGCCCCAGGCCGGCCCTTTTTTCACGCTGTGTTTTCAAAGCCAGCCTATTAGATGAAGCTTCTTGAAGAGACAAAAGTCAGACACTCAAGTGGTTTTCTTTGCATGCAAGAGGGAGTGAGTGTTTTGCCCGGTGCAGCGGGAAGGCGTTTTAAGCGGGCGTCAGGATTGCCTTCATTCAGCCAGTGAATAGCATGATTCATGAGCTTCTCTGAGCTCAGGAGGCTCTTCAATGAACGGATGAGAGCGAAACGAGGAATGGAAGTTTCTTCCGCTTGTTCTAGGCTACAGGGGAGCTTTTAAATCACTTGAGAATGATTTGCATCCACCCACTTCCACAGACTGAGGAGAAGTGAGCAAGAGGTGGTCCATGTTTGGACTGAAAGTGTTTATTGAGTATCTACTGTGCACTTTAGCTGCCATCTGCGAGACTATAGACTTCTCCCACCATCCAAGTCTCTCCTCAAGTGTGGTCTAACTTTCTCCTCAACATAACGCACTCCAAGCCTCCAGACCTGGAGAGCACTGCTCAAACTCCAGAGCTCTCTGACTTAGAAAGCAAACAACTATCATCAGAGTTGTGAAAAGGTAAAAAAATAATAATAATAAAATCTGCTGTTGCTAGGCGCAGGTGGCTCACGCCTATAATCCAAGCTACTCAGGAGGCTGAGATCAGAGGGTCATGCTTCAAAGCCAGCCCAGGCAGGAAAAGTCTGAGAGACTCTTATCTCCAATTAACCACCCAAAAGCTGGAAGTGGAGTTGTGACTCAATGGGTAGTTGAACACCAAAGCTCAGGGACAGTGCCCAGGCCCTTTTTATGAGAGACATCTCCGAGACCTGGGCACCTCAGAGCAGTCTTTCTGATCATCTGTGGCTTTCGTTGTATGTGTTCTTGTGTTTGATGCTCAGTATTATTACAATGATTAGATAAAGGGAGAAATTGCTTCTTTCTGAGAAGATACTGCTTACATACAACTTCAAGGCAGTGGATAGAAATATGTCCTCTCTTTCTACCATCTCCCTGCAGCCAGCACAGCCTAGAGGAAGAGTCCTTTGCCCTTCATTTGGGATTCACATAGAAAACAAAGCATGGGGGGCTGGGAATGTGGCTTAGTGGTAGAGTGCTTGCCTAGCATACATGAAGCCCTGGGTTCAATTCCTCAGCACCACATAAACAGAAAAGGCCAGAAGCCAGGGACAGTGCTCAGGCCCTTAGTCCAAGTCCCAAGACTGGCAAAAAATAAGAAACAAGAAAACAAAGCCATGGAAGTGGGTGGGCCGACCCTTATCAGATACAGTGGGGCGTGGCCACAGAGAAGGGAGATGAGCTCCTCAGCCCAGGTGGGGCTATAACAGTGCTGGGCTGCCCACTATCCTTTGGGACCCTCCCCCCACAGAAAAGGAGTATACACACACACACACACACACACACACACACACACACACACACACACACTCCAATGACACCACTGAGGGGTCAGAGAAGTTTGCAGGTGTTTTGGTCAGGGTCTGGGGGAAGCATGGGGCACAATGTAAGACCCAGAACTATGGGGAGCCCACAGGCAGGAGGAGAAGAGCAGCCAGCAGGAGGGCAGAAGGAGCTGTGGGGAACGGACTGTCCTGACTGACTGGCAGCCACCAAGAGGGAACAAACCCACCTGTGTGTCCTCCCCCACCCCTACTCTGTCCTCAAGGCCTTCTATTGGCTGAATCTGAAGGACAGGAAGATCTGTTGACTGACTCTGCTTCCAAGAGCACCAGGCAGGGGGCAGAGGCGAATGGACCAGAGTGGGAAAGAGACAATGAACCATGACCCTTGCAGGCTGAAAGACAGGTGAGAAAGCGAGCTAGCAACACAGACAGACAGAGAGGAGGGCCCATCCACTGTGGCTTCAAGCCCTCCAGACTCTGGTAAAGCTCCAGAGAAGCAAGGTGGTAGAGAAAGGATTCAGTGTAGACCTAAGACTTTGAGATAACACTGAACATTCGAGAGCCCGAGGAGCAGGAAATGGAGCCCCCAAACTGCACACCAATGGAAGGGAGCTCCCTAAACAATATTGGGGGGGCGTGCATTAATGCAAAGCAGAGATGTGAATGCTGGGCCCATGAAAAGGGCTAGAGAGGGATCAGCAGCCTGTTCTATCTGTAAGAGAATGAAGCCAGGTGGGTGGGGAAGAGAACACTCACCAGGGCCACCTGGGGGCCCAGGACGGCCAAAGGATTTGGTTTTCTCCAGAGGACCCCGACCTCGTGGCTGGGCTTCTCCCATGTCAGGCACTCTCTGGCCCCCAGCCCTCCAGCAGGTCAAGAGGTGCAGGCTGGGTGGGTACCCCTCCTTGGCGCTCCCATCCCCTGCCACCAGGCCCCAGCACCACCAGGATATATGGCAAGGTCCTGGCATGGCCCTTCCTGAGCTTCCATTACTTCCCCTGAAAAGCTGGTTTCTAAGAGGAGCTGCCCACTGTGGTGGACTGGCTGTGCGCCTTCAGGGCGCTGTTGGAGCGGGAACTGCTCAGTGTGGTGCCTGGAGCAGAGGAGGCTGGCGGGAAACTATTGGCTGTGACAGGCCATGGCCTCTTCTGTGGGGACACCTATTACAAAATCCACCACAGACCGAGGGCTGTCCACACCTGTGGGCTGTCGCCTGCCCTCATTGATTCTGGCAAGTTTCCTACTAGTATTGATCGAATCCCAGTGCTGTGCTCCCTGAGGGAGTGCTCATTAGAGCCCTGTGGGCTGGGGGCCTAACGGTTTCTGAATGGATGCATTGATTACCAGTCCTGTGACATCAGCTCAGGAAGGAATTTGATAACTTTTCAATTTGGTGGCTTGGAAATGTTGGCACAACTTTTTCTTTTCTATTTCTCTCTCTCTCTCTCTCTCTCTCTCTCTCTCTCTCTCTCTCTCTCTCTCTCTCTCTCTCTCTCTCTCTCTCTTTCTTGCTCAATCCTGGCACTTGAACCCAAGGCCCTGAGCTTGCTAGGCAGGCACTTTATCAGTGGAGACACACACACACACACACACACACACACACACACACACACACACACACACACCTCCCTAACCCATTTTTCAGTACTTTAATTAAAAAAAAAAAATAGGCCTCGTGGCTTTGCCCAGGTTGTCCTGCACCACAGCTCACAGCTCTACCAGTTCGCTGAGATGATAGGCACATGCAACCACACCCAGCTATTTATGGGTTGAGATGGCATCCTGCGGACATTATCCCCAGGCTGTCCTCAAGCCCTGAGCCTCCAGATCTCAGCTTCTCTAGTAGTGAGGATTATAGGCAGAAACCATTGCGGCACACCGCTTTCTTGAGTGATTATTGATTGAGCACCAACCATTTTCCCAGCTTCTAAGACACCCCCACCCCAATGTACTTTGTGAAATCAGCCCCGGCTCCTGCGGGTCCCATCACCCACCCAGTCTCCTGCTTTTGTTCTAGATACTTACGGATTTATGGAGACTTGGGAAAGTTCTGGAAAGAATGGGATGAGACTTCTCTGATGAGCAACAGCTATATATTTGTGCTGGTCTTGGGCCTTGAACTAAGGGCCTGGGTGCTGTCCCTGAACTTTGGTGTTCAAGGCTGGCATTCTACCACTTGAGCCACAACTCCACTTCCAGCTTTTTGATGGTTAATTGAAGATAAGAGTCTCTCAGACTTTTCCTGCCTGGGCTGGCTTTGAGCCATGACTCTCAGATCTCTGCCCCCTGAGTAGCTTGGATTACAGGCATGAGCCACCGGCAGCTGGCAACAGTTCCCCTCCAAAGATAGGCATTATATTTATACTGGATGAAAAGCACATCTGAATGTACATGGCATTTCTGTCTTCCGAAGCTGTGCAAACAGCCTTCAACAAAAAGAGCCTGGAGGAAAGGAAGTCAGTGCTCTGCTGGCAAGGCATGCAGGAACTTAAGAAATATGTGGGTACCCAACAGATAGAGATGGATGCACGGGGATGAAGGGATGGATTGCAGGGGTGATGAACGGGTGGATGGATGGATGGGTGGATGGATGGGTAGATGAATGGATGGATGGGTGGGTGGATGGATAATGAGTAGCTAGATGGATGGACACATGGATGGTTGGATGGATGGTGGATAGATGAATGATGGATGATAGATGGGTGACAGGTGGATAGATGGATACATGGATGGATGAAGAATGGTTGGATGAGTACATAAATGAATGGATGATGCATGGATGGGTACATGGATGAATGACAGATGTTGGTAGGGGGATAGGGGGTGGATGAATGGATGCATGAATGGGTGAAGGATGGATGGATGATGGATAAATGCATGGATGAATGATGGATGGATGGATAATGGGTAGATGAGTGGGTGATAGGTAAATGGATGAAGGATGGATGATGGATTAATGAAGGGTGGATGGTGATGAGTGGATAGATGGCTGCATGGATGGGTGAAGGATGATGAATGGATGGATGGGTGGGTGGATGATGGATGAATGATGGGTGGATAGGTGAATGCATGGATGGGTGAAGGATGGATGGGTGGATGATGAATGGATGGATAAATGGATAGATAGGTGGGTGATAGGTAGATGGATGGAGGATAGATGAATGCATGGGTGAATGATGGGTGGTTGGATGGATGCGGGGTGAGGTGAGTGGATGTGTTGGTGGGCTCCTGGCTGGGCAAGTGGGTGTCAATTGGAGAATGAGAACGTGCAAGACAATGCATTTCAAGGTGCAAGCCTGGAAGTCCTAAATGCTGCGGGGTCCCTGGAGGATGACAGGACAGACAGACAGAGGCCTCATCTCCCTCTGGCTGACCCCTCCCCCAAGACAGACAGACAGAGGCCTCACCTCCCTCCCACTGACCCCTCCCCCAAACAGACAGAGGCCTTACCTCCCTCCCATTGACCCTCTCCCCCCCAGCTCCTCTTTCAACTACTTTAAGTTTTGGTTTCTGCAGACACATTCACTTAGGAAACCAGGAGGAAAACTCCCCAGCTCTTCTCTGGAGGTGCAGGAAGGGATTCCGGAACCACCCGGTGTATCAGAGATGCTGAACACTCCTTAAAACCCGCACAGCAGGGTCCATCCCAGAACAGCCGCCTCCGTGAGCCCGGGATGCATCCACACACTGTGCGTTTGTCACAAGTAGCAGGTGCACTGGGCTGCCAGGCTGGGCCCGCACCCCCCATCCCTAGCATAGGCACACAGTCCCATCCCTGCATGTGATCGGGTTGGGTTGTCAAATGCCTAGAATGCTCCAGCAAGCTACCAGAAATGCTACAGAACATCACACAGCTCCAGACATGGCTCCTACACTCACTACAGGGACAAAGTCCACACAGGAGCCTACAGCAATCATCAGAAGAGGAAAGAGCTTGGTGACCAGTGTCCTATGTGCCACTCCGGTCCCCAGCCACACAGAGCCTCTCTTTGAAAAAACACCATCAGGAAGACAAAATACCCCCAAGTTCTCTCGTGTGTGTGTGTGTGTGTGTGTGTGTGTGTGTGTGTGCCATAATTTGAACTCAGGGCCTTGTAATTGTTTGGCTTGCTCAGCAAGAGCTCTACTTGAGCCATGCCTCCAGCCCTGTTTTTCCCTGGTTATTTTTAGAGATGGAGTTCTGTGGACTTTGCTGGCTAGGCTGGTCTTGAACCCCAGTCCCCCGGATCTTGGCCTCCTGAATAGTTTAGGACCACAGGTAGGAGCCGCCAGTGCCCTGCTCATTATCTACAGCTTTGGCAGATGAGAAGGCTGAGACTCAGATGGGGTAATTGACTCGGGAAAGGTCGCCCAGCGAGGCAGCAGCCAGGCTCTGGACTAAGTTCTCGCCCACACAATTAGAAAAAAGTGTCCGACGGTTTGCTCAAGTGTCCGTTTGAATAAATCACATGTCAGCGCTCAGGGCTGGCGGGTGGGGAGGCACTCTCTCTCGGAGCGTGGGGTAAGAGGGGTAGGAGGGGTGGGGCCCCTTCCCAGGGACGCCCCCAGGTAGATGGAACTCTCAGCACTCAGCGATCACAAGCTTGCCTGGACTGGGGTGGGGGGAGTGGGGGACAGAATCCTGCCCAGGTCTCAGTTTCCCCAGCCCCAGGCACTTGGCCCAGCAGAAGGAGGGAGGAGTAGATAACTGAATGACTAATAGAGCCCCCAGTCTAGTGGTTCTCACTGAAAGCAGAATGAGGCTTGTAGGCTCAAACCAGAAGAGCCCGAAATGGAGATTGTGGGGGGGGGGGATGACTTGGGAGCCCCCAAACACCAACACGCTGCCGCAGACCCCAAAGCAAACCTAGCAGAGAGGAGGGAAGACAGAGGCCCAGAGAGGCATGCAGCCCCACCCAAGGTCACACAGCAGGTAGAGGACAGAATCAGGTGACCCATGGGGAGGGTCACTGCTCAGAACTGCAAACTAGAACATTGTCTTCCCCCTTCTCTCCCTAGAACCCCCAAAGAATTCTTCCTAACCTTTAGCAGTCAGTCGAGCGGTGTCCCCTTTCCTGCACACGTCTGAGATCCCAGCAGATAGAGGGAGGGATCTCTGCTGTGGTGGTTGGGAGACGCCACATGGCCGAGCTCCAACCACGTGCAAGGGAGCTAACTGAAGAGGAGTCCGTGTGGGCTTTGCTGCATCCTGGCTGTGTGACCTAAGGCGAGTTAATTACCCTCTCTGAGCCCCAGCCTTCTCCTGTGTGAAGTGGAGCCTTCTCAGGGAACTCTGATGCACTGCAGATGGCTCCTCTCCGTTTTCAGCCTGCTCCCTAATGCTCTGACCCGCACTTTTTTTTTTTTTTTTTTAATGTGCCTTCTCCATGAACAGAGTCTGTAAGATTGGGCTGGGAAACAGAAGGTGCAGACAGCCCTCAGGGTGGCCCAGCACCACAGCCCACTCACAGTCAGCCCAGGTGAGCCAGTCCCCAGGCCCAGGTAATAACAGGTGTTTATTCTAGAAAGGGCTGGACCTGCCCAGCCCAGCTCAGAAAACAGGGGCAGCTACAGTGAAGGCTTAGCGCCATCTGTCGGCCATTCAGGGAACTGCCTCTCCACTAAGCAGGCTGCCCAGCGCCCAAGGGCGGGCCAAGGAAGGAGTAGCCTCCTGTTTTGGACAGTCTGGGTCAGTTACTCTTAACTTTCATAACATCTCAGGCTTCTTCTAACATGCCACTGGGCCGTGGGGACTCTGGGCTTTATGAAGAGACTCTTGGTTGGAGCTGGTCATCCTCCAAATGATGTCCACCGTTGAGAGAGGATCTGGTTAACTTGTGCTCCAGCCTGGCCTTGAACCTTGATCCTGCTGTCTCCCCAACAGTTGAGATTGCAGGCATGAACCACCACACTCGGCTCTAAGCGCTCCCTTTTGATACTCAAATAGGCCAAGGCTTTTTGTGGGGTTTTTCTTTATTTTTTTTTTCTTTTTACCAAGTTCACAAAGCACAGTAGTGCAAGAACCAAGTCTGAGTAACCTCAAACCTATGTTCTCGCTTATGTCCTGGCTTCCCCTTTAAGCCTGAAAGGGCTCTTCTCTCTTGTGCCTCTGGAAGAGTCCTCTACAGGTCTCCAGGGAGTTTAACATCCTCGGGGACCATGATGTCCCTACCTCCCTACTACCCTGACCCTCTGTCACGTCTGGCCCGCCAGCCTCCTGCCTCCTCCTTGGTCACTTTGGTGCCAGTGCCCTGAGCTGGGAGGGGAGAAGAGAGCGGATTCATCACCGGCAGGTTGTGGTGCTCGGGTGGATTGCCAAACCTCAGCCCTTGGCCTGGCTGTGCAAGCCTCCCTTACCTTAACTGTAAATGTGCCAGGTGACTCCCTAGAGGATCGTCTCCATGCCGCTCACCATGTGGCAGGCATCCAGGGCTGTGCTCAGAAGGGAACTTTGTTCCCAGAGTCAGGAGCTCTAGGATGCAGGGCAGCTGGGGGAAGAGCCGGGCCCTCTGTGCCCTGAGCAGAGAGGACTCCCTGGGTCTCCTGTCACCCAGGGGCCTTTAATCCAGGATGAGACAGACTGAAGCGCATTTTTTTTTTTTTTGCCAGTCCTGGGCCTTGGACTCAGGGCCTGAGAACCACCCCTGGCTTCTTCCCGCTCCAGGCTAGCACTCTGCCACCTGAGCCACAGCGCCCCTTCTGGCCGTTTTCCATATATGTGGTGCTGGGGAATGGAACCGAGAGCTTCATGTGTAGGAGGCAAGCACTCTTGCCACTAGGCCATATTCCCAGCCCCTGAAGCGCATTTCTGAAGTGCAGGGCGATGTGGCGTGTGCATGCAGGGCAGTAAGTGGGCATAGAGACGGGACTGAGAAGTGTCCAGGATGTAATCTATGGGGCTGGATATGCACTTGGTGCCTCATAAGTAATTGTCCTGCAGCTGAACTCCAGGTAAACACCCTGCTCCTCCCTCACGTTCTCAGGCATCTGTTCTGCTGCGGGTTAGGACAGAGTTTGTCAGACTTACACATGAGTCAGAATACTGGGAGGGCAGTTTCGAACACAACCCCACCCCAGCGTCTGACTGTGCAGACTGGGGCGGGGTCTACACAGAGCCAACTGGCTCTCCCGCAGGTCATCAAGGGGCGGTGACTTAGTTTTTGGGTGAAGAAGCTTGAAGAACCACTGGCTTGGACAGTCCTGCCCTTGTGGTATTCTCCCCGTTTAACAGTGACTTCCTCAGTGCTGTGTGTGATTGGCGAAGTGAGTGCCCAGGTCCGGGGTTTCTCTAAAGAGGGGAAGACTGGAAGACAGCAGACAGGTGAACACACACTCTATGAAGCTTCTAGGATTGTGGGGACCCACTTCCTAGTCTATTTAAGACACCCAGTGGGCATGAATGAGGCAGATAAGGAAGCTGAGCGCAGGAGTCCAGATCTTGAGATAGGGCAACAGGTCAAGGGAAAGGGGGTAGACAAACGAAGAGAGGAAGGTGGGAGGGATGCAGTCATAATGCAGATTCTATGAACCTAGGAAAATGGAGGGAGGGGTGAAGTGGGAGAATGATGAAAGGGGTGACATCAATCAAGTTGCGCTACGCTTATAAACTGATATGTTGTACATGCTGAGTTGTACAACTAAAGATAATTTTTTTTAATGAGAGAAGCTCAGCTCTGTTCATAGATCCCTTCCACCTGCCATGCCCCTTCACCACACCCCTCCATTGCTTGCCACGCCCATTTGGTGGCTTGTCACGCCCCTTCACCATGCACCAGGCCCCCTTCTACACTTCTGCAGCTCAGACAGGGTCTCAAGGCCACTCATACACTCCGGTCTCTCCCCCCACACCCCCACCCCACCCCCACCCCAGCCCTTCAAGTGTTTTCACTGCTGGGTGAATTCAGCAGATGCCTTTCGATCGCAGCCTATTAAATTAGCCCCTCTCTGCAGCCAAAAGAAGATAATTATGTTTTCATTAGCCCTGGATAATGTATTACCCCTCCATGGCAGCTGCCATATCAGCAAAACCAACCAAGTCCCGTTCTAGCTCCTCTGTCACTTGGCCGGCTCCCCTGACTGGGGCCAGGGAGGGGTGACCCCCCCTTTACCCACCAACTGCCCATGCAGGGACAGAGGGGTGAAACTGAAAGAGAGACAGAGAGAGAGAGAGAGAGAGAGAGAGAGAGAGAGAGAGAGAGAGAGAGGATGTGAGATTAATTGTTTTCGTGGTGTGCCATGTGGGTGACTGGGCAGGCCACAGCTGGCTCAGTCCTGCACCAGCTAGTCCCGAAAGAAGGCCACCCAGTTGGGAGTAAAATATCTCTGGTTATTTACTCCAGACTTGAAAATAAAGGGTAGCAACACCAAAAGTCCCACTAGGACCAGAGCTCTCATGTCTGCTTTAGTCCCAATGAGCTGATGGCCGGACAGAGCAAGCGGCTTTGCCTCCTGATGCTGTTTCCTCCCCAAGGCGAGCAGGAGTTAGGATCAGCTCTTGCCATCTTTATGACAGTGCGATGGGCTACACCTAAAAACGTCTAGCTCAGAAACGAGTCAAGTGAGAAATGCTTAATACAAGAGAATCTTTCTACTATACAACTGCTACTCTTAATCACTTTTGAAGGAGCAAGAAAGGGCTCTGGAGTGCGCTCTCTCTCTCTCTCTCTGTCTCTCTACTTTTGTCTCTGTGTCTCATTCTTTCTGTGTCTCAATTGCTTTTTGTTCTCTCTCTTATACACATACACACACACACACACACACACACACACACACACAGTCTCCTTGTGGCAGCTGGCTCCTCCCCTAGGCTCCAAACCTCTGTCTCCCTACCCCCATCGCTCCTTGCTTTGGGAGCATCAAGGACAGAATTGCAGATAGGGAGGGTCTCTCCCCCCCCCCTTCCCAAATCCAAGCCAACTCTGCCTTCTGCTGCACTTGGCTCTGACCCCACCACCTCGTAGCCCAGCCTTTCCTACTGACCAGTCTCCCTGATTTCCAACCCCTTGGGTTCTAGAACAAGAAGCGCCTCTGCCTGGAGCCGCCCTTGGTCCTGACCCCACATGGCAGACTGGCAAGCTCCATTTGGAGCAGGTGAACGGCCAGCCCAGTGAAGGAGCAGCTTCTCTTCCCTGGCTCCTGATTTTCCCCAGTTACCATGGTAATTGAGGGAGCAGTGTTCTGAGACCCAACACCAGTGAAACCCAGCGCTCAACTTTGAAACGTTTCAAGCAGGAGGAGCCGAGGCGCAGGCTGGAAGGGGCTGGGTGGCAGGGAACACCTGTCCAGCCCTTTTGTCACTCATCCCCTTTGGGGTCACTAGCTGTTCTTTCCTGTGCAAGTACTACACCCCCAGGCACGATGCAAAGTCCTTCCCCACCTGGTCTCCCTTCACAATGCCCCTGGGTCCCATCTCACCTTAAAGGATACAGGCTCTGCCTCTTGCCAGATGTGGCCCAGCTCTGGGGCTGATGGAATTTCTCTGTTCTTCCTTCCAATGCGTTGAAGACAACATTTTCTAGTGCCTTCCACACACCCCAGTCAGCTTTCTCTTCATTCTTCCCTCCTCTCCTCAGCCCCTACCTCCCTCTTCCTGTCCCCCCCCCCCAGTCACACTCCTGTCTCCTTTGCTTGATGTGAGAGGCGCCAGAAAAGCATTTATTAGTGACAAAGCCAAGGAGGGGAGGGGAGACGATGTTCTCTTCACCTTTGCTCTGCACAACTCCAGCCTGAGCGGCCTCACTGCTCCCTTTGGGCGGAGAGGGACAAGGAAGGATCAAGCCACCACAGCCAGATAGATGCGTGTGTGTGTCTTCTTCCTTTTCCTTGAGTCCCCCACCCCCCTGCTTCCCCAAAAGCGTATGAGCAACAGCGACAGTGAAATGCAAAAAATCCTTTGCAATCTGCCCAGGAAAAGACAGCTTTTGAGACGAGTTTATATGGTTACCCATATGTTCCGGCCCCTAAGAAAGGAAGGGATGCTTCGTTCTCAGTTCTACCCCTCCCCCCCAGCCCAGCTCTTGGCCTTTCTTTTCCCCCACGTTGAGGGGGTCTCTGACCCACGAGTGGATATGTCTCCTGCGTCCTTCCCCCCTCCCCAGAGTCCTAGAGCATAAGCTCCATGCCAGAAAAGACCAGAGCCAGGCAATGTTTCTAGAAAGGGCTGACTCTCTCCGGCTGCACACCCAGGAGTCTGGGCCAGAACCACGCGGGACCCCTTAGCTGCTTCCCGGGGGTCCATTGACACGGAGTCTGGGAGGCCGTGTGGGTCCGGATGTCCCATGAAGGAATATTGTCCCAGCACCTCTGGAGACACAAATAACCACCGTCACCTCCCGTGGGTCCACCGGCGCCCAAAGGCAGCTGCCCTTCCCTGCGTGGCTACTGCAGGCACCCCAGACCCAGGACCCGCAGAAACGGCCGTTGTATGTGTGTGTTTGGGGTGGGGGGGTGTATTTCCTGATCGGAAAAAAAATGGAAATTAGGTTATATAAAAGGTGTGTGCTTTGGAGCCCCGAGCGGCTCTTTTTAATGAGGGTTGAGACGTCTCCCTCCCCAACACCCAGCCGGGCTGGACGTCACCGCTAATTCGTTTCAGCGATGACAGGATGAAGGAGGGACCCTGAGAAATAAATCCCCCTGACGACCCTCCTCGCCGAGCTCCCGGCTCCGTCCCTCCATATCGATGCCGCCTTCGCAGCCGCCGGGCCAGCAGCTACTTGGCGCGGCGGCCGCTCGGGCTCCGAGGAGCGGCCAGGCGGCCGGGGTGAGCCGGGGTGCGCGCGGGGGACGCCGGCAGCCCGGGTCCTGAACTTGGGGCTCGCTGGGGCGGAGGGAGGGGGAGAGGGAGGGCGGGGAGGGCCGGCGGGGGCGGGGTGCGGAGCGATCGGGGAGGCACAAAGCGCCGGGGAAGGGAGGGGACGCGGCTCCTACCGGGAGGTGAGTGGGTGCGCCTGGCACCGGAGGCTTCGGGACCGCGACCAGCGGCGGCCGCGGGCACCCGGAGCGGGAGGAGACGCAGGAGGAGACGGAGGAGAACCGGGAGGAGGCAGCGGGCGGCGAGCCGCGCAGCTCCGAGCAGTCCCGGTGCCGGGCCCGGCCCCAGGTGAGTTCTCACCGGCGTCCCGCGTCCCCTGCGGTCCCCGGCGCTCCCCGGGCCCCAGGGACCCCGCGCGGAGACGCGCGCTGTCCCAACTTGAGTCCAGCCGCCTCGGTCAGCTCCCCGCCGGCGGCCCCAGCACCGATCCCCGATCCCCGATCCCCGATCCCGGATCCCCGATCCCCGCAGGTCGGCGCGGCCGCCCCGCTCCAACTTTGCAGGGACCCCGCGTCTCCCCAGCCGCGCGCCCCGCGCCGCGCTGCGGTAATGGCGGACCCGCTTGGCACCGCCAGCCGCCCCAGCGGGCGGCCTGGGGCTGGGGACGCCTGGGGTCCCCGGCAGTGGGGCCGGTGGATGGATGGATCGAGCGCATTGCTGTCCGTCCTCAACTTTGAGCGTCCTCCGCGCGGCCTCTCCCGCGGCGTCGCACCTGCCAGCCTCCGCCATGGCCGACACCTTGGCACCGCCGGGTCCCGCCCGGAGGCCCGTGGCCAGCGGGGGACCCGAGGCCGGGGGAGGCCCGCTCCGCGGGATCGCGGCTCCCGCCCGGCTCCTAACTTTGCCGGGGTGCCCCCTTGCGCGCCCGCGGGCACCGCCGGGCTCCCCGCGCCTCTTTCTTACTCCGGTGATGGGGGTGTGAGAGCGAGAGTGCGAGAGAGCCCGAGAGCGAGCGGGCGAGCGAGCGAGCGCTGACTCCCAGCTGGAACCTGGAAAGTTGTGCGTCTGGACGCGCGGAGGCTCCCGGGCTCCGGCCGGGCAGGCGCGGGCAAGGGCGCGTCCGCCCTGGTTCGGGGCCAGGCGGGGCGGCGCGCGCCTCGGACTGCGGCCCGAGTGGCCGAGGCTCAGGGCACGGGGCCCGCAGATCCAACTTCATCGCTCGCAGCCCCCAGCACCTGAGGACGGTGCTGGAGAAAGGGGAGGGGGAGCGTTTTGAGGGGAGGACTCCGGTGAGTTTCAGATCCCAGAGTGGCCCTTCATTGACTGCGTGGCATTAGGTCAGCCCCTCCATTTCTCCCAAGGAGCCTCGGCTTCTCGCGTGTGTAAAATGGGGACACAATACTTTTTGTGACACTGTCCTGGGGCCTTTATAAAGTGACAGGTGTAGATAACCGGCGGTTTCCTGCCAATAAAGGAACCGAAGTCTCAAGTCAACACCCACGCCCACCCCAGGGTAAGGGAGGCTGCACCCACCTGCCCTTCTCCCCAGGATTCTCTCTCTCTCTCTCTCTCTCTCTCTCTCTCACACACACACACACACACACACACACTCCCCGGTTCAGATTCTTAGTGACAGATAAGATGCGTGCAGTAGCCACCACCGGGGAAGGGAGGGTTCCCCCCCCCAAAGACGCCCCTGGCGTCTTGTGGCCTCTGGTGTCCCCGGGGATCTGGGAAGAGCGAAGCTGGGAGCTGCTTCCCCCTCGGAGGAAGGCGAGGAAACGCCCCCCATCTCCCCGAAACAAAGTGCAGACGCAGCAAGTTTGGAAAAGCACCAGAAAACCTCGGTGCTTCTCTGTTGGGTTTTGGGAGATGGTTTGTTGTTGTTTATTTTTTAACTTTGGGTCTGTGCCGAGAGCACAGAGGGGTCCAGACCTGCCTTGTGGGGGGGGGGGGTCAGGGAAGAGAGACACAGCTCTACCCCATACCCATATCACCCCACGGGCCCAGCCCAGATTCTAGAAACCTCTGAGGGGCCCTGAACTGAGGGCAGGCTCCAAACTGCTGCTTTCTTCCAGATAGGTCTGGAGTCTTCTTACAGCTCCTCAGAGCGGACACCCAAACTGCATTTTGTAGATATGGAAACTGAGGCAGGGCAAAGCAACCAACGTCACCTGGGGACCACAGCCCCAGGTTTGGGCTCCTTGATCTGGGGGAGGGGGTGTATTTTTTTATGCTTAAGCAGTCTGACACACCCCTGCTGGAAGGCAAATGGCTTCCTCACCAGACCCCTCTGCTTAGCCAGAGGCTACCCCAATCAAGAGAATGACTATCGTGTATACATATATGCATACATCCATGCATACATATATATATGCATGCATATTATTCTTCCTAAACCCCAGACTATGCAGAGAAAAGAATAGATGGCTTGCTAAAGCCTTCTGTGTGAGATCACACTTAGCTTGTTCCATGGCTGTGTGGACTGCTAGTTGGTAACTTAACCTCTCTGAACTTTTCCATTGTCTTAAAAAAAAAAGATAATAGCAACAACTCCCACAAGAGGCTGTGTTGCAAGTTTTGTGGTTGTTGTACAGGGAGTTCTGGCGGTGTGAGCATTGTGGTGGGACAGCCCCTGGGGAGGGCTGGGAGGCTGGGAGTGATTGATGACAGAGGGTGTCTGCAGAGTCTCCACATTAAGGTGGTGCAAGGAGCTGTCCTTGGTCCCTGGGGGGCCTGATCCCCCCCTCAGCCCTGCAGGACGGGGTAGTAGGTGCTGCTGAACTCCCCAGACATGGATGGCCCTAGGATCAGTTCACCTACGCCTCGTGAGTACTAACAGATTTGGTGCTGCCGCCTTCCCGTGGTGTGTTTTGGGGTGCCTTGGGACAGGACTGCAGGCCACGCCTGCCTTTCTGGCTGTGGCTCTGAAGGTTTGTGCAGGGTGAGCCTTTGCAAGGTGGCTCTTTCCTAGGAGCAGTGGAGACGCACACGGTTGAATTAGAGAGCATTTGAGGACCTATTTGCATCCAGAGGGCATGCTGCCCCATCTTGTCTATTGCTAAGAACCCTAAAGCCAGAAGGTCATGGCCATAGCAGTTCCCCTCATCCTAACACCTAATAATGGCGTGACATCATCTCATCTAGCCAGGGTCAAATGTCAGCCCAGTGCATCCTCTGGGCCAAAATGCGCCAGTCTGAACCCAAGATGTGAGATTATATATGCTCAGGCTGCTGGACTGGCATTGCTTGGTTTGGGGGGGCGAGGGGGAAGGAACCAATGCTCCTGTCTCCTATCCATCACCCTCATTGCACAAATGGGGAAACCGAGGCCCAGCAAAAGGTATCTGACCTGGTAAAAGTCACACAGCATATTTGTAACAAAGCTGGCATAGATCCATGATGAGCTCACACTTGTCCAATATCCTTAAAACTAATATTGTGTTTACTTAAGAGAGGACCCAGAGGTTTGGACTTAAAGGGAGTTTAATTCCATCTCTCCCAACTGTCATGAAAACTTGTGGAGAGAATGAGTGAGAATCTTCCTGTGTAGCCCTGGCTAGATATTGGCCCGACTCTCCATCTGGAGAGAAAGGCCTTTTGAAGGAGACTTCTCACAAGCCAGACACCATGGCTCGTGGCTGCAATTCTAGCAACTCCAGAAAGCAGAGATCTGATGATGGAGGTATGAAGCCAGCCCAGGCAGGAAAATCCCTGAGACTCTTATCTCCAATGAACCACCATAAAGGCAGAAATGGAGAGTTGGCTCAAGTGTTAGAGTGCTAGCCTGGAGCACAAAAAGCTCTGGGACAGTGCCCAGGCCCTGAGTTCAAGCCCCAGTACCATCACAAAGAGACAGACAGAGTTCTCAGGTGTTAACTTCAGAAACCAGGTTCCAGAGCTGGTGGAGCCTGTTTACTTGCTGCTGGCTTTGCCAAATCTCTTGCCGAGCTCATTTTGACAGCCAACAAGCCCCCCTGCCCGGCGGCCGCAAGTCCTGCCTACATTTCTGTCAGTCCCCGGCCTGACACCAGGGAAGGGCGGTTGTGAGCAGTGCCCTGCTGTGCTGGGAAATTGAGCCCATCAGATCTATTCCGTGAGATGATAGATGAACAGAAGATACCTCTCTAAGTCCCCAATAGAGCCTGCTTAGTGGGGTGCTACTGCACGGGTCTTAGCATAATCGTGTTTAGTGACGCTAAGCTCAGGATGAGTGCAGTCATCAGCACACTTGTCAGATGTGACACAATGTGAGTTAAGTGGCACATTCAGGGCGGAGCCCCCCTGAGGACAGGCATCCCGACCACACTGGCCTGTACCCCTATTCAAGGCCGCCTGCAGTCTGACCCAGCAGCGGCCCTTGGAAAGCCTCATGCCAGGAGCAAACCATTCTGGGAGAGAGGCAGACTTGAAATACTGCTTCTGTCCCCAGGGTGAGTAACGGGGCTGCCAGGGAGAGTCCTCAGAGAGGGTGGTGGGAATGTGCACCCCCGTCTTGGAGATGAGAGCCTAAGAGTTAAAAGACCATGTCACTGTGGCACACAGGAAGCAAGGCATTGGCAGCCCATTCTGTGGGGAAATTAACCTGACCTCGCTGCAGGTCATCCAGGTGGTGGAGATCGTGTAGTAATGTCTGCAGAGGGTCAAGGTGGTGGATACAGAGGAAAGGCTTCAGAGATACAAGTGAGAAAGAGAGAAAGCGAGCTCTCTGGTTGTGCAGTTAGTCTGGACCAAGTCCCTTCCTGTCCTAAAATTTCATTGCTTTTTTAAAATCTGAGAAATAGAGGCTTTGGAACCCAACGGTATCTCCATTGAAGGGCCTGAGCCATGGTCTTGTGAGGCTGTCACAAAGTCTTTGAGGTTTTGTTGTTGTTATTGTTGTTGGTTTGGATTTGGGAGAGGAAATGAAAAGGTTAATTTTGTTAGAGTTTTTATTTCAACCTTTTGCCAGTGGAGACCCCAGAACCCCTTTGTAGCAAGAGACAAAAACTCCTATTTCTAGCCTGGACAATGTGAGCCCCTCTCCACTTCTGATTCTGTCACGGGGAGGCGGAGGATACATGGGGGGGAGAGAGGATAGCCCTGCTTTTCTAGCTACCCACAATGCTTCAGGAATTTGAGAGTCAAAGTACCTAAAAGAAATTCTACAGGTTTTCAGAAATACCCTGAGGCAAATTAGCTAAGAACATTTGCCCAGTATTACCCAAAGGCGGAAAAAAATCCTCCAGGATTTTTCTTTCTCAAAACCTGACGGTAGCTGAATTGCTGCTACCTTAAGGATAAAAAAAAAAAAAAAGGTGAGTCTTTGTGGAACCCATTTTTACTTAGAAATTGAGACAGGATCTTGTGAATTCAGGAAGCTTGCTCAACTTCAGGAAGGAACCATGAGCGGCCATCATTTTTCTACTAAAGGATTTTGATTGCTTGTGATCAGAGTTGGGTCAGCTACTGCTTCATTTTAGGCAAAAGCCCAGAGCTCCCAGCTCCAGGCTAGACCCTCCAGCATAAAGAAGACACATCCCTGTTTTCACCACATTCCACAAAGCTATCAGTTTGCTAATAACGGGAGGATGACAGAAGCAGTTCGTTCTATTTAGTCATGAAACTAGCTGCATGTATGATTTAGGGCTGCATTAATAAAGTCTCTCCTGAGAATTCTTAGCCTAAAAATGTAATCTACAGGGATCTGTTAGAAGAATATCAGATAGTAACTGACATCTTTGGGAGCATATTTTTATTTTGTTTATTATTTTTATTTTATGTATTTCTTTTGCTCTCTGATGTTTATAGCAGTAACTCAGCTCTAAAATTTCAAATAAGGGAAATACCAAAGACCAATTAGGCTGGCGCAACAGTAAATGAATGGTGTCAATACTGTGTATATGTTTGTATATGAAGATGGGTCTTAGCTGGCCAAGCCTTCTATTGTCTTTTCTCCTCTTCCTGCTCGGACGCCGTAGCTAAGATGAAATCCCTTTATTTCCTATACATGAATGGGATCCAGATGGGTTTGCAGGGCTGTATGTTCTTGTTGCTTTTGATTCTGTTACTAACAAAGGTTCAGAGCGCACACTGAAGGTGGGCATGGTCTTCTCCAGTGGCTCCCAGCCCTGAGATTTCTCAGTGACTTGCAGGAGTAGGGGAAGGGGGGCTCCTGGAGAGTTGAGTAGAAGCGTACTGTTTATTTCTGAAGCTCCTGTTTGGAGCCATGGCGTGCTTGTTTCTTCAGAGGGATGTTCCTGTCGGTCCCTGGGAAGACGCTGCCAGGCTAGGCTGGGAATATGACCTAGTGGTAGAGTGCTTGCCTCGAATACATGAAGCTCTGGGTTTGATTCCTCAGCACCACATATATGGAAAAAGCCGGAAGTGGTGCTGTGGCTCAAGTGGTAGAGTGCTAGCCTTGAACAAAAAGAAGTTAGGGACAGTGCTCTGAGTTCAAGCCCCAGCACTGGGGAGAAAAAAAAAAAAGAAGTTGCCAGGAGCTCAACAGGTCATGGTTGGATGACAGTGGGTGATAGTGCTGGAGGAGATGTGTATGGCCATTGCATGTTTAAAAAAGCAACTAAAGCCAGGTACCAATGCCTCACATATCATCCTTCTACTAAGGAGGCTGAGATCTGAGGTACAAAGCCAGCCTGGGTAGGAAAGTCTGTGAGACTCTTCTCTCCAATGAACCACTAAAAAGCCAGAGGTGGAGTGAGCTGTGGCTCAAGTGGTAGAATGAGTGAAAAGACTTCGGGACAGTGCCCAGACACTGAGTTTAAGCCCTAAGACACACACACACACACACACACACACACACACACACACACAGAGGTAATTGATGTTGTTAGCTTGGATTTCTTGTCCGATTCAAGGCTGGTGTCCAGTGCTGTGCACTTTATCTGGCAACCCCCATGAGAGGAGCCAGACCCCCACCACACATACCCCCACTGCCCCAGGCTAAAATTCTTCTACTCTCAGTGTCTGTGTGGAGTGGCACAGTTTCCATTTTCCTTTCTCAAGTGATAGGGATCTAACTTATTACCTAGACAAGTTTTGATAAATAAAAAAAACCAAAACAAAACAAAAAACTTCCACTAGTATTGAGTGGATTTTTATAAATCTAGCCAATCTACTAAAGTATGACAATGATTTTGTTGCTTTTGTGATACAGCCTTTAGTCCTAAGATATACACATATGTGGCCAGGCACCAGTGCACCAGGGCTCATGCCTGTAATTTTAGCTACTCGGGAGGCTGAGATCTGAGGATTGAGGTTTGAAGCCAGCCAGGGCAGGAAAAGTCTGAGGCTCTTATCTCCAATGAACCACTTGAAAACCGAAAGGGGCACTGTGGCTCAAAGTGGTAGAGTGCTAGCCTTGAGCAAAAAGAGAACAGGGACAGCACCCAGGCCCTGAGTTCAAGGCCCAAGACAAGTTCTCTCTCTCTCTCTCTGTCTCTCTCTCTCTCTCTAATATATACACATATACACATTTAAGAATTTAGCTAGAGGTATGGTTCAGGTGGTAAAGTACTTGCCTAGCAGACTCAAAGCCCTGAGTTAAATCCCTGGAAATAGCCACCCTAAAAAATGATCATTGCAAAGATAGGCAGACAGATGAATGGACATGAGTGGACATATAAATGATTGATAGACACAAACAAACATGTGATCAAATGCTAATTGTTATTGAATCTACATGAAAGTTTAAGGGTACCGTTCTGTTGTCCTTTTACATTTTTTCTGGGTTTAAACATTTTTGAACAAAAAAGCTGAGAGATGGTGAGAATTTAAGCTTAGACTTTTCTCTGGGTTAAATCTCCCCAAGATTCTTGGGCATACACACATATATACACACACTCCTAAGCACATACACTCTCTCTCCCATTCTCTCTCTCTCCTTTCCTCTCTCTTCCCCCTTCTCTGCCTCTCTCTCAATCTCTATCTCTGTCTCTGTCTCTGTGTCTGTCTGTCTGTCTGTCTGTCTGTCTGTCTCTCTCTCTCTCTCTCTCTCTCTCTCTCTCTCTCTCTCTCTCTCTTCCCCTGCTTTCCTGGAAGAAACAACTCGGCAGTTTAGCAGGCTCTCTCTGTTTTCCACGCAGTCTTTTCTTTACATTCCGCTCAGCATTTTAATTAGGGTGGTGAGTCACTGCCTAGGAAAGCTGGTGACAATGTCGTTTAGGCTGTTTAGATGCCCAGCCCTGTGAGAGGTGGCAGTCCTCCCACTGTGGGCACCGGGCAGGCCCAGGACCTCCAACGACTTGGGCCATGAACTTAAGGCTCATCCATGGAACCTCCAAAATTCTGCTTACAGCACCAAAGATGGACCCAGGGTCCAGCAGCAAGGCCCAGCCTGGAGCAGGAGGGGGGAGAGAGGGCCACAGTGTGCCACGGAATGGCATTGGGGGACATCCCCCAACCCCCCTCCCAGCAATAGGTTCTCAGAAAGGAAGATGGGCCCTGTCAGACATCCCTCTGACAGGGAGAGAACAGAGCATGAAATACCCCAACTTCATGGGCCTCCTCCCCTCTCCCCTGCACTCTCCCCACTCCCCTTCCCACCTGTCTCCTCCCCCCACCTCCCCTCTCCTCCCCTCTCCCTGTCTTCTTCTCTCCTCTCTCCTCTCTCATCTTCCCTGTTCCAGTACCTAATAGCAGTGGAGATGCTGCTGTGAACCTGTTTTATGGATGGGGAAACTGAGGCACAAGCTACTAACAGCCTTTAGTTGCAGAGACCTGTGGAGTAAGGCTGGGGGCTGGGGGGGGGATTGTCCTGTGTGAATGATACAAACTGAGATAAAGCCGGGCACTAGCAGCTCATGTCAGTCCTCCTTGCTACTCCAATGGCTGAGATCTGAGGATTGCAGTTCTAAGTCAGCCCTGGCAGGAAAGTATGAGAGACTCCTATTTCCACTTAACCACCAAAAAGCCAGAAGTGGAGCTGTGGCTCAAAGTGGTAGAGGACCAGGCTTGTGCAAAATTTCAAGACCCAGTACTAAGACCAAAACCAAACAAACCAACAAAAACAAAAGGGGAAGGAGATCAAGCCAGCCAGGTCACTGAGGCAGAGTCAGTTCAGTGAGGAAAATGCAAGGATTGGGGAGAGGGGGCCTCTTCTCTGCATGGAGGTCAGAGGTCAGAGCCCTTTCTGGGCCAGGAGATTGAGAGGCAGTGCAGCAAGGGGGGTTGGGGCCATCTTGGGAGCCACTGTCCAGGCGAACAGTCCGGGCAGAGCCTCTGACACAAGCTACCATTCTAGACAGATGCTTTGACCCCCAGGGGTCCATGAAACATCTGGATGTGCCAGGGCCCCAATGACACTTCTTGTCTCTGCACTGAGTGGCTGCACAAGGCGACTTTCAACGTCTCATGGAAGTTCCGCCATCAAGCAGCAAGACATCGCCTGAGGGATGGCGTGGTGGCCCCGGGCCCACAAACCCCACGCCCCATGTGACGGGCACCCCTCTACCCCCTCCACACCTGTCGATGCCATACCTCACTCACACTGTCCCATGAAAGCCAGAAATGTATATCTTATTGAAACCTCCAGTTTCTAAACGACAGGCTATTCGCAAAACGTGTGTGTGTGTGTGTGTGTGTGTGTGTGTGTGTGTGTGTGTGTGGTGTGTCGGTGACGGGGCTTGAACTCAGAGCCTGGACAGTGTCTCTGAACTTTTCTCCTCAAGGCTAGTGGCTCTACCACTTGAACCACACAGATCTGCTTCTGGCTTTTTGGGTGATTCATTGGAGATAAGAGTCTCACAGACTTTCCTGCCCAGGCTGGCTTTGAACCACAATCCTCAGTTCTTAGCCTCCTGAGTAGCTAAGATTATAGACAGGAGCTACTGGCGGCACCTGGTGCAAAACACATTTTAAAAATGATACACACTGTAAGCCAAACAAAATTCTCTCCCTCGGAGACCCCAGCCAGCAGCCCCGTGAAAGCTTGTCCTGTCTGCACAACGTCTGTGCAGAAGGGCAGCTGGGACTGAAATTGCATTTGAAATTGCCGTCTCCATAGGTCACAAAGCAGTTGAATGATGGCGATTTGGGATGGTTTTGATCTAATAGTGTCACACACACATTACATGGAAATATTCCATGTGAGGCTTCCTGGGGTCACACAGAAGCCTCCCCGCTTTGCAGAGACAAAGTGGACTTGTGAATCCTCCAGCTGTCACGTGCTGCGCATGAGTGGACTGGGCATTTTCTTCGGATGCAGGCAGGCCCTCCCGTGTGGGTCTGGGGGAGACCCGAGTGGCCATGATCCGGACAGCTTTCCAGGGCGCGCACACTTGGGAGAGCAACGCACTTGGGTCATGCCCTCCCCCAGTTTGCACTCCCCTGAAAACCCCTGCCACGCCTCTCACTCCCCTCCTTCTGAATCTTGATTCCCCCGATTCCAGGTCTGTGCTGACAGCTGATTGGTAGGGGGTGACATGATTCTGGCCTTGGCCTGGTGCCTGGTGTCTGCCGGCTGGCTCTGCCCGCAGTCCTGACCACGGTTTCCTAGTTATTCCGCAGTCTCCACCGCTCTCTCTTCCCCTCCCACACGAGCTGCTTACCTCCAGCTGTAGGTATGGACAGTCCATCCTTGATCTATGTATGCAGCGCCTCCTTCAGGCCAAACCCAGCACTGCGACGTGACCGCTGCCTTTTACAGGAACAGCTAGATCAGCCATCACATCTTTTGGAACAAACTAGTTGCTCAGTTAAAAAAAAAAAAAAGCAGTCAACGAAGGGATTGTGGCAGCAGGGATCTTTGATCCCTATTTTTTAACCTTTTCATTTGTGAGAATTAAAAAAGAAATGGAGGACACGATCTTTTACAAGCCCGGGAGTCGTCCAGGACATGGCTCTCGTCCTCAGCCCCTCTGTCCATTGAGTCACTTTGTGACTCAACCTCTTCAGCCTCTCCTAAGTCCCCTGACGCCCTCCCTGCACCCTTCATCGCCCCAGGCCTGACCTCCAGGCTCATCTCTCCTGGCTTCCTGCAGCAAATCTGACATTTCCTGCCCATGTGTCATGTAGCATCAGCCGGGATGATCTTAACAAAATCAAACTCCAACCGGCCCTTCCCCACCCCACCTTCCCAGGCCTTGCCGGCACTCCCAGGAACATGCCGGAACCCTCGGTGGCCCCGCTCCCCTTGCCCCCTCCAGCCTCCTGCAGAGAGCCTGGCTTCTCCTCTCCCCGAGGGCATCCTTCAGAGTCTCCGCAGGCCTGCTCTCTCCCACCTCAGAGCCTGTTCACCTGCTGGTCTAGCCCTTCACCCCTTGCTGCCATCAGCCAGGTGTGTATCCCGACTCCTCCTTCAGGAAGCCCTTCCTGACCACCACTGGAGGCCTCCATGGTAGGCCTCCCGAGTATGCTTTCAGGGACTTCCACTTCTGTCCACCCGCATTGTGCTTCTACTTCTCCACTCCAGCTCCATCCCAGCTGTGAACTGAGGTTGGTATGAATGAGAGAGAAGAAAGCAGGGGAGTAAGGGAAAAGGAGAGGGAGAGGAAGAAGGCAGGGGCCACCCGTTACTATTACTGTTGTTAATGATTCTTACTGTTCCAGTAGACCACTGACAATATGTTTACTTCTTCCACTCACCAGGCGACTCTCTTGCTACAATGATGTTTGTATATTGGGTCCAAAGTGTTAAGACTCTGGAGAGGGAATGCAGGATTCTCGCTTGTTGCTGTTTGAACCATACACCTAGTCCTTTTTTGTAGTTAATTTTTCAGACAGGGTCTCATTGGACCCCTGCTGTCTGCCAACCACGATCCTCCTACCTCTGACTCCTGAGTAGCTGGGATTACAGGTGTGTGCCACCACTCCTGGCCCTCATTTCTCTAAACAGCTAACATAGAGTGATTGAAAATAATAGTTCATAACACACTGTACTTGGGCTACACCACTTCTTGAATTCCCACTGGGTAGACACCATCAGTGGGATTCACAGGAGGTGAAGGTGGATTGCAAGTTCTTGTCTGTCCAAATTTATGGCTGTGACTGCCACACAGAACCGACAGCCAGGGGCCAGCAAAGTGTGGAATATGGGTAGAAGGAATTGAAGAATGTGAGCCCCCAGTTCTAGAATGTTCTGCCATGAGGGTGGAGATAACGGTCCGCAGGCAGCTGAACTGGCTTCTGTACCTCAGCTTTGCAAAACCTAGTTGAGAGGAGACAGCACGACTCAACTTAAAAGATTTTGGCCTTTTGGTTAAGGGTGGTAAAAAAAAAATGCAGTAAAAAATACTCATCAAAACAATAATTCATAATTGAATCTGATAGTGTCACTTTTGCATTTCCTGTCTAAGTAGTAACCACAGGTACGAGAGCTTGGGAAGGGACTTCCAGAAATACAGGGCCTCAGGCCCAGACGGAAATGTGGACAGATTTGTGGTAGATCCCAAACCATGTTTCTGTCATCTGTGGGCGCTGGGCTCCCCTGATGGTGTCAGCTAATGCCTCCCTGGGGTCCCTCTCCCTCTGTGTGGATGTGCTTTTACTTACTTGCCTGCTAGTCAGGGCGGGCTGAGATTTCTCAAACTCCTTTCTTGGTTTCCGGCTCTACTGGGATTTGAACTTAAGGCCTTGTACTCGGAAGGCAGGCACTCTACCACTCGAGCCATACCCCCAGCTTTTTGTTTATTTTTCTGTCAGATTCCTGTGTTCTTCTGTCCAAGGCTGATCTGGAACCGTGGTCCTCCTTCTAGGCTTCGCGAATGGTCGGGATTACAAGTATGTGCCACCTTGCCTGGCCCAGATGGTTCTTCAGGAGAAAGTTTAAACATTTTTACTTCCCAGGCCAAAGGCATTGTATATGTTTAAAGTTTTTGGTCTGTATTGTCAAACTATGTAACACAGACTGAGAAGATCAAAGTTATCCTAGGGAAACCATGGCCATGACACCCCAGGAATTCCCTGGCTGGGGTTTGCTTGTAGACCAGGATTCTCCCATTGTTGGGGACACCACCACACACACACACATAGAAGGTGAGCTTACCCTGCTGATTTGGGGGTGGGGGACAGGTTGGTCACCAGGACTGGATGAACTTGAAACCTGGGTGGTGACCTAGGAGGAAACATGGCAAATTAGCAGCTCAGGCAGTGGAAGGAAATTGGTTGTTCAGGGATTTTTTTCCCTTTCTTTCCAGAGGAGTGTGGCTGGGTTTAGGCATTGGGTCCTTTGTTTGTGTGGAGAAGACGGCAGTTGATTTAAGACTGCTCTTCAATGGGAGATGGGAAGGAGATGGATGGAAACAGAGGCATGAGCCCAAGAGTGACTGTAAGTGTGCAAGGAGTTCACACACTTGTGATTGGGAAATAATTGACATCCAACGTGGGAATCTGCTACTTCTGCAGTAACCACTGTATTTACGGGCATAGAATTGATGCCTTCTCTCTCATAGCTGACCCGGAGGGAATGTCTCCATGCTCCCTTCTTACCTGTCGAGATTTGTCTCATTCTTTGTTTTGTTTGGCTGCTTACAACCCTCCTGCTGAGACTACAGGTATGCGACACCCAGCCCAGCTCTAACTTCACTATTATTTACTTTTTAAATGACATGTTCATTGTATAAATAGGCTTACCTGATGCTCCCAGGCAGGATTTTTGAGTGCTGGAGGATTCTGGTGAAATCCTACTGTGACCTCTATTGTGTTTACAAACGTTCCTTGGCTTTTCTGGTTTCTATTAGAAAGCCAAAATCTAATGAACATAATATCAGTAACTTGTAGAGAGACTTAGAGGATAGAATATAGTTAAGAATAATGGTCACAACCCAGATCCATGCTGCCCAATAACAATATGAGTGAGAGCTGAGGTATCTCATTTCATTTGGTAAGTCACCATACCAAAAAGAAGAAAAAGCAGGGCTGAGCACAGTTGCTTCTGCCTGTAATCCCTGCCTTGACCTTCCATAGAGCTGGGATTACAGGCACGTACCACCATGCCCGGGCCCCCAAATCAACGCTCCTTCCTATCTTTCAGCTGGTCTGTGGCACGCGGGCATCTTCTAGAGGCTACGGTTCTCTAACAAGGCCCTGAGCATGGTGGTGCCCCCCTCCCCGGGGACCCGGCATGGGTTCTCCCTCTACAAACCTGGTCAGAGGCGCCACACTGAGGGCTGGCAGGGTGTGAGGGCAGAGCATGAGGAGGGCGCGTGCCAGATGGAGGAGACAGCCCTGGCCCGGTGCAGGAAAGCAGCGCTTCTCCTGCACCCCAGCCCTGAGCACCGCCTGGGCTGGCACAGTTACATAACCTAACCATGCAGAGATTCAAGAGGGCACCTGGGGGCTGGCATCTCCCTTGGGGGGGGGGACCTGGGAGGCCTCTGCACCCACGCCCCAGTCTCAGAGGAAGCCTGTCAGCTGCCAGCCCTGGGGGGCCCTGGCGTGGGTGGCAAGGCAGCCACGGGTGTGGGATTGTTGGTGTGGGTGCAGAGGGGGTTCCCTCATGAGCTACAGCATGGCCAGCCTGCGGGGGGCACGGGCTGCTGGGGCCCCAGACAGGGGTAGGGAAATGTCCCGGCCTGCCTGTTACCCAAGACCCGCAGCCCCATCGCAATCCACCCCCCTTCCATGAACGCCCAGGAGCCTGGTGCCCGCCTCGTCCACAGGGCCAGCTTCGCCCTGACCAGAGAACCAATGGCTTGGAAAATGCCAGCCTTTCAGAGAGCAAAATCCAGATTTGGGGATTTAATCTTCTCTCAGCAGCCAGTGTCCTTTGTGCACCTGCTCTGCCCTAGGCCAACCCTGAGGGAGCCAAGCCCACTTCTTCCTCAAGCAGCACTAGGATTTGAACTCCAGGCTGTGTATTAGCCAGGCAGTAGTTGGACCCTTGAAGCTGCACCCCTTAATCCTTTTGTGGGCTCCAGTTATTTTTGGAAATAGGGTCTCTCTTTTGTCTTCGCCACTTAAGCCACTATCTTCCTACTTATACTTCCACCTGTAGAAGGGATGACACGTGTACACCGCAATGCCCGCTGTTTTTTGTTGGTTTGGTGTTTGTTTTCTGCTAAGATAAGGTCTCAAGAACAATATTGTGCAGGTTAGCCTAGAACTATGGTCTGCCTGATCTCTGCCTCTCATGTAGCTGAGATGACGGGCACCTACCATGGCACCCAGCCTTGGGTTCAGAAGAGGGTCTCAAGTACTTTCATCCCTGGGCTGGCATCAAACTGTGATCCTCCAAATCCTAGCCTCCCTTTGTAGCTAGGAATCTGGACATAAGCCACCAGCACCGGGCCAAAGCCCACTTATTTAGTTAGTTAGTTAGTGGTGCTGGATTTAGAATTTGGGGCCCCATGCTTGCTAGGTAGGCACTCTACCACCTGATCCGTGACCCCAGTCCTATTATGTTCCTTTTAGGATCTCATGCTTCACCCAGGGCCAACCTGAGAGAACCTCCGACCTCTATCTTCTGTATAGCTGGGATTACAGGCATATCCCACCACGCTTGGCCCTGGTATTTTTTAGATGGTCGGTGGGATGCAGACATCTCCCAGAGTTTTGGCTGGCCCCATCTCTTTGGTGTTCAATGTTTGGCAGGACTTTTTTTTTTTTTTTTTTGCCAGTCCTGGGCCTTGGACTCAGGGCCGGAGCACTGTCCCTGGCTTCTTCTTGCTCAAGGCTAGCACTCTGCCACTTGAGCCACAGCGCCACTTCTGGCCATTTTCTATATTATGTGGTGCTGGGGAATCAAACCCAGGGCTTCATGTATACGAGGCAAGCACTCTTGCCACTAGGCCACATTCCCAGCCCATGTTCAATGTTTGGAATGGAGCTCAGGTTTTGAACTTGAGTCAGGCATGTCACCCCCCCCCACACACACACACACATACCCCCTTGTCCTCCCAGGAGGTTTGCTTTCTGGAGGCTTGAGGAGGCACCGAGGATGGAGAACCCAAAGATGATTTGTGCCAGCTGCAGCTCCTGAGCTGCGAAGGGAAACTGCGAACCCCAGGAGGCTGGCAGCTGAGTGACAAGCAGGCGCGGTGAAGAGAGTCCCTGTGATTCTGTCATTTGGTTTCTGGGCCTGGCTGTCGGCGGCTTCCCTGGGGGCTAGAGAGGCTGAGTGATAACTCTAGATGGTGACTCGCCATCGGAAGAGATAAGAAAGGCCTTGTGATTCTGTCATTTGGTTTTGAAGCTGGCTGGCTACAGCTTTGGGGGCTTGGGGGAGTTGGGGTCTCTCAGGGCCTTGGTCCTGGCTGCAGCTAGGCAGTTGCATTCTCTTGAAAAGGTGGGCCTCCCCTCCTGGAAGATGGATCGTGTTTCTACACTGACTTTAAATCTCCTGGGTAGTCAGTATGTGTCCATTTTTTCTGTCATTCCGATCCTAGTTTTATTGGGGGGGGGGAGGGGCGCAGCAGGAGTGCTGGGATTTGAACCCAAGGCTTTAGGCTTGCTAGGCAGACACTGCACCACTTGGGCCACATCCCTTTTTGCCTTCGTTTTGGTATTTGTGTGTTGTTTTCTAATGGAGTCATGCACGTTAGCCTGGAGCCAGCCTTGAACCTTGATCCTCCTATTTACACTTTCCCACGGGGTGGGAGCACAGGCAAGCGTCACAAAACACCGGGCCTGGGGCTTTGTTTTCTCGTTTTTTGAGAGAGAGAGAGAGAGAGAGAGAGAGAGAGCTTTACTCTCATATTTGCCCCAGGCGGCCTCCCACTGCCGTACTTCCACCTCTGCCTCCCTCCGTCCTGGTTGTGACAGGGATAGATATGAAGCGCTCCGCTCTAGCCCTTTGTTTCCCCTTCTGTTCTCACCCCCTCCCCTGTGTCCTTCTCTCCAGCTCCGGAAGCCGTGGCTCTCATAGGCATCCAAACAGCCGTGACCAAAATGCCCAGAGACTCATCCACGGTGCGTCACTTCTAGACGCATCCATCCCACGGTGATCCTCCCCCGCCTGCCTGACCCGCGGCTTCGGGACAGGTCCCCAGGCTTCACTGCTTCCTTTGAGCCCCAGCGAGGAGGGAGACGCGTGTCATCATGCCACCGGTGACGCCCCGTCCACGTCACGGACGGAGAGCATAGAGCCCTGGGCAGCCCGCGTCGGCCAGCTCTCGTGTCGGCCGAGCCGGAGCCCCGCTGCCCCTGCCGAAGCAACCCGGTCTGGACGGACTGTGGGGTGAGCACCCCGCACCCTCGGGCGCGGGCACCATGGAAGAGCCTGTGTTCGGCGTCCAGCAAATCCAGCCCAACGTCATCTCGGTGCGCCTCTTCAAGCGCAAAGTGGGGGGCCTGGGGTTCCTGGTGAAGGAGCGTGTCAGCAAGCCCCCCGTCATCATCTCGGATCTGATCCGCGGAGGGGCCGCGGAGCAGAGTGGCCTCGTCCAGGCCGGGGACATCATTCTGGCCGTCAACGGCCGCCCCTTGGTGGACCTCAGCTACGACAGCGCCCTGGAGGTGCTCCGGGGCGTCGCCTCCGAGACCCACGTGGTCCTCATCCTGCGGGGGCCCGAGGGCTTCACCACTCACCTGGAGACCACCTTCACCGGGGATGGCACCCCCAAGACCATCCGGGTGACCCAGCCTCTGGGGCCCTCTGCCAAAACTGCCAACCTGGCTCCCCTGCCGTCGGGGAGCAGGGAGCAGGGGCTGGCAGCAGCCGGAGCTGGAGAGAAGGGCCCTCAGCACACCCAGGACAATGGACAGGGAGTGGGTCAGCACACCCAGGCGAACGGCCTGGCCCTGGACAAGAAAGGCCCCAACACGGGCCTCCTCGGAGACCACGAGGAGGCCAGCGAACTGCTCAGAGAGATTGAGCCAGTGTTGAACCTTCTCACCACAGGGGGGAAAGCGGCTAACAGAGGGGGACCCCCCAAGACGGAGACAAAGGAGACAGGAGTGCAGGTGGACAGGTAAGCTGCCCAGGTGTGTGTGTGTGTGTGTGTGTGTGTGTGTGTGTGTGTGCGCGCACACATGGGCCCAGTGCTCAGACACCAGCCTGAGCTGTCTCACACCCCCACCATGCCCGTCCATGCCACACAGCCACCCATGAAGTCCCCCAAAGTGAAATCCCCATTGTAAGAGGCGAGAGCGGTGGCCAGGGAACCCAAAGCTAAGGGGTTGTCATGGCAGTGGGAAGGGGGGGGGGGCGTAGGGATAGCATGGCTGCCTGTCTTCCTCCATGTGACCCCACCACCACCATCAGGACCCCTAGAATGGGAAGATCCAAGCCCTGCTCAGCCTCAGCCTCCACCTCAGCCTCCATCTCTGCCTCAGTCTGTCTCAGCTGCTTTCTCCTCCCCACAGCCAGCTGAGGGCAGAGGCAGATCCCCAAGTGGAGAAGGGAATCAAGGCACAACTCGCCCAAATCAGTTTTGCCGAGATTACAGGGATGCAGGAACTTAAAGGTCAGGATCCGGGCGGCTATTGTTTAGCAGTTCTGTGCCTTCTGGCTCTCTGGTGACATGGTGGGCCCTGCCATATCTCCTGAAGGTGGGAAGCAGCAGCAAGGCTGGGAGGTCAGGACAAGGGAGAGAGATAGAGATAGAGGGGGGGCACGAGAGCACAAGCAGGCAGTTTCTCTGTTCTTCCCCCCCACTCTCAGACCCCCCCCCCATGGCCTGAGGGGGCTGGACTCATGCAGAGGGAGACTCAGAAGCCACCTAGAAGCCCAGAGAATCCCCCTCCCAAAGGACCCCTAAGTGTCCCAGGAACATTTGCAGACCTCTGGGGCGAGGGGTTTCTGGGTGTCTGCGTTATAGTCCAGTTGCCTCCCTCCCTGTGCATGCGTTCATTTCACAGGTACGCGGGGAGGACCTACTATGTGTTTTAGGCTCTGAGGGTAGAGCTTTATCTCATCTACAGGCAGTGGGGGGGCCGTGTTGAGCTGGGGGGGTGTCGTTTGCAAGTATAGTAAGAGGGTCACACATGGAGGCTAGCCTAGGATAAAACCCAAGACTCTAACCAGAGAAATATGTATATAATATATATATATATATATATATATATCACAAAGGGATGGAGGCATGGCTCCACAGTTAGTGCCCCTCTTGCAAGCACCAGGTGATGAGTTCAAACCCCAGTACACACACACACACACACACACACACACACACACACACGAAGAAAAGAACCTTCCCAGAGTTTATACTGTTTTTCATCAATTCTGTGCTCTAACTACAACACAAAGGAGACAGCATGTAGAAATTTGCAGGAAGATGGCCTGGGATGTATCAGCTGGAGTCAGGGTGAGCCTAGCTGGAGGTTAGATGCCTGCACCCCTAAACTTAGCATTGAGGCCCACCCAGGACCATCATGTCTCAGTGTGGTCGCTCATACTCCATCAGCAGTGTGGCTTGGCCACATACCCCCTGGTGAGACAGTGGGTCAATCTTTCCTTGATTTACTCAGGTGTGTGTGTACGTGTGTGTGAAACCATGTTTTAAAGCTGTCTTTCTATGTGAGATGTAGCCCGGGGTGTCGGACCAGAGCCAGTATGCAGGTTGTGTGATTGTCGGGCCCTTTGTCCTCCTGGTCTAGACGGTAGGGATGAGGTGGGGTCAGCTCTGTGTCCTGGCCACAAGGAGGCCCCCACACACGGGGCCAACCATCCAGGTCATCCCTGCCAGTCTGAGAGTTCTGGGGGTTGGACTGGTTCACAGTACCACTCCACCTCTGCTCTCACGCCGCTCATTCTCCTGTTCCTCATGGCCGCCTTGGAGAAGTGGGAGCAACATTTACCCAGAGACGGCCCATCCGTCCTCTGGTCCTGGAGGCAGGTGGCAGGCAGGAAGACGGCAGACCTAGGTTTCTGGTGTTCCCTGCTCTGGGAGCGGTTGCTTTAAAGCGCTGTTGGGGGGGAGAATATCCAGGTTACTCAGCTCACTGCCCTGAGGGAGGCTCTAAAGAGGCCAAGGCCAAAGTCCCCGGTCCAGTCCAGCATCCATCTGCAGTAGCAGGTCAGCCCCGCCCTACACACACACACACACACACACACACACACACACACACACACACACACACACACACGGCTCTTCTGAGCTCAGTTCCTTAGAAGATGTATGGCTTTCACCTTGGAATGTCATCTGCTAGGGACAATGCCAGTCTTTAGGTATTCAGGGCCTAGAATCCTTAAAGAGAAGGAGAGCCTCACCAGGCTAGAGAAGGGCCCTCCATGTGTTCTGTGAGCTTCGCAACCTCCCAGCCATCATCTTGTTCTTCTTTTTATTGTAATTATGTGTGTGTGTGTGTGTGTGTGTGTGTGTGTGTGTGTTTTCCTGGAGATTGAACTTGGGGCCTTGCCCACACTAAACCAGCACTCCACCACTGAAGCCACACCTCCAGCCCTTTTGTTTTGATTTCATTTTTGAGATGGGGTCTTTGCTGGGATTGGCATCAAATTCTGAATCCCCCTACCTTTGCCTCCTGGGCAGCTGGGATTATAGGAGTGTTACAACAAATTGTTATAACAAATTACTTCCAACTCAGTTGCCTGGACAAGCGCCCTTATGTTCACATGGTCCGTGAGGTCTTGAGTCTGAAGTGTGTCTGGCTGAACTGGAATCCCATCAGGGTATCAGTGATCAGGTACTTTCCTAGGGTCTTTGTTGCCAGGCCTTTCCTAGCTCCCAGAGCCCCGTTCTTGGCCTTCCAGGGCTTGCAGCCTATTGCTTCTATCCTCACACCACCAGAAGCCTAGGACTGGTGTCAGTGTCTCTGTACCATCTCTCATAGTAGGGACACAGGACTGCAGCCAGTGTCACAACAATATTCCAGGTCCGCCTGACATTCAACATTCTGAATTTCCCACCCCATCTGTGAAGTAACCTTAGAGTATTATAACAAAATCCCCAAGATTGGCTACTTCATAAAGAAGTGATGTTTCTTTAGCTCACAGTGCTGGAAGTTCAGGGGTAGGCACTGGCCTTGGCCCTGCTCTGTTGAGGGCATCAGGGAAGAGGGAGCACAACAGGGAGCCAGAAGGATGTGAGGGCCAGGTTTGCACTTTTCCAATAGCTCCACTGTGAGAGCTAAGCAGAATTAGATGAGAACCCTCCACCTGGAAGCCCTGGGCTCCCACCTGACCACGCCCCCGCATGACCACGCCCCCTCAAGTCCCTCTGCAGAGGGGGCCTGCCCACGCCCCTTAAAGGTCCTGCAACACAGGCCCTTCATGGGACACAGTGAAACCACATGCAAGCCATAGCTGTGTAGATGGGTCCGAGTTCAGGATTTTGGGGGCCATGGCCCAGATTCCTCCCTCATCCATCCAGCTTTGTGGCACAGTTGTAAGCAGGTCCTATGCTGGCGAATGCCCTTCTCCTCCTCCTCCCCATGGCTGAGGCCACACTGGATGGAGTCTAGGGACCATGTCCCCAGCCACCTGCTCCTTGCTTATTTCAGGAAAGCCCTCCACCTCTCTGGGCCTCAGTTTCTCGTTCTGTATTAACAGTGTGTGGATCAGATGAGTCTCGAGATATTCACCAGCAAATATCAGCAGTGGGCAGGCTCCTGGCAGCCGGGCAGGCACTCTGTGCCCCATCCAAAATCTCTGCTCCTCAACCCCCATGTCCCCAACCTGAACCTACTTTAGGTCAAGGATCGCGACCTGGAGTTGGAGCCCTTGGCACCTACCCAAGTCTCCTGTGGGGCCACAAACTTGGCAGATCGGTGTGATATAGGCTAATCAAGAGATTTCTCATGAAATTTGGTTTCCCACATCTCAAAATACACAGTCAGTGCTGGGAATGTGGCTTAGCGGTAGAGTGCTTGCTTAGCATGCATGAAGCCCTGGGTTCAATTCCTCAGTACCATATACACAGAAAAAGCCAGAAGTGTTGCTGTGGCTCGAGTGGTACAGTGTTAGCCTTGAGCAAAAGAAACTCAGGGACAGTAGTCAGGCCCTGAGTTCAACCCCAGGACTGGCAAACAAAACAAAACAAAACAAAACAAAAATGCACACACACACACAAAAACATAAGTCAGCCCTTCATATCCCTGGGAGGGGGACAGTTTTCAGGACCCCCTTAGATGTGGATGCTCCAGTGCCATTAATGAAATGATGTGGTTTTTGCCTAGAAGCTACAAACATTCTCCTGTCTCCTTTCTGCCATCTCCAGATTACTAATCTCACTAATGTAATGGAAATGGTTTGTAAATAGTTCTTCTATTGTATTGTTGAGGGGATAATGACAAGGAAAAATAGCTTTACATATTCAGTACAGATATCATTTTTTCCCAGAGCTTTTGTGATCCACAGTGAGTTAAATCCGAGGCACAGGAGCCGAGGGGAATGGAGGACCAATTTCACTGTATATTGGAAAAGATGAACACCAGGCCACCTCCTGGCAAGGGGCCCGCAGCAGGGGCCAGGAAGGGGCAGGTGGCTTCTCCACCTCCCAGCATCCAAACCCAACCCTCCTTAACCATTGTCTTTACGAGCCCAAGTTCTGCTGGCATGGCTCTGAGAATCCTGCCCAGTTTGGAGATATTAGTAATGAACTGTAAAGCCGGGCATGGTAGCTCATGACTGTGATCCCAGCTCCTCAGGAAGAGGAGGTAGGGCAATTGTTATCTGAAACTGACCCTGGACATAAACGTGTGTGCTTCTATCAAAAAATAAAACTAAAGCAAAAAAGGGCTGGGGCCATGGCTCAAGTGGTGGAGTGGCAGAGTGCCTGCCTACTGAGCAAGAAGTTCAAAACCCAAGGGCTAGCCAGGTGCCAGTAGCTCATGCCTGTAATCCTAGCTATTAGGGAGACTGCGATCTGGGGATCGCAGTTCAAAGCCAGCCTGGGTAGGAAAGTGCATGACACTCTTATCTCCAGTTAACCACCAAAATGGCAGAAGTGAAGCTGTAGAGTGCCAGCCTTGAGCAAAACAAGCTCAGGGACAGTACCCAGGCCCTGAGTTCAAGCCTCAGGAGTGGCATACACTGGCGCATGCACACACACACACACACGTGTGTGCATGTACACACACAAAGTACTAGGAGGAGATAAATAATAGTGAAGAGCAATGACAGTGCCTGAGCTCAAGGGCCCTCAACTCCCTGCTTGGTGCCAATGTTTACAGAATCCCTAGTCCCCAAAGAAGATTTTTGGGAGGTAGGGAATAAGCAAAAATCACAAAGGGGGTAAATATGATCAAAGTATGTAATATGCATTTATAGAAATAACTTTGATAAACCCCACAATAAAACTTAATAGATGAAAAAAGAGAGCAGAGTTTTCTACCTATGAAGGCCATCTGCTGCTTCTATTCTCAAGGAGAAAGGCTTCACCAAGACTCCCCCATCCACAGCTCCCAGCTTTCTGCTGTAACTCAGCCTGCCATGTCAAGAACAGATAGTTACAGAAGCCAAAGGGCCATTGGAGGGTGGAGAGCAAGGAGGAGTGGGAGACAGAGAAAGCGTGGTGCCCACTGGAAGTGTGGGCAGGGCTTCCTGCCAGGGCCAACTGCTCCCCGGCCATTCTGGCTGGGCCTTGTCAGGCAGTCGCCCCCGCCTCTCTGTGTGCCAGGCCCACTTGCTCCCTACTGGGTCCTCAGGGCTGGCTAGTGGGCATCACTGGACTCCCTGACTCACATGTAGGCTTCCTATGGCATGAAGCCTAGAACCTCATCCTTTCTGTGCAAGAGACCACAGGACCTGGCTGCCGAGAAGTATCTGTGGGAGGAGGGGAGACCTGGCAAAGGTCCTGCAAAGGACGAGATGCCACCCCAGCCCTTGGCCTGGGTCTGATCATCCAAAGGGATGTAGTTTCGCTTTTGCCAACTAGGAAATGCGTGCCAGGTGGGAGGCAGATTTGCACACCTGGCCCCGGAAACAGAATAGCAGGAGGGGGCAGGAGGAGGACATGAGAGGAGATGAACCAGGAGCCACTTAGTGAAGGCAAATCCCTCCATCACATCTGAGACCAAGAGACAAGGAGTGGAATAGTCTTCGCAGACCTTTGGGTAGCAGGGTGGCAGTCACAGAACAGTGACTGGGAGGAGCAGGATGCGTGGGGCTATGGTGCTGGGTCCCAGGGAAGAGTCCAAGTGCACGACATCCACAGACAACTTTGGTTGTCAGAGTTAGAAAGGAGGTTGTTCCTGGCCGCAGCGGCTCAGCATCTCATACTACACAGGGTGTAAGCCGTCCACAGCGGGACAGCTCCAGTCTTACCTCGCTGTGGTGAGCTGGGGTGGGATCTGGGAGCACGAGCAGCAGCAGAGGAAAGTGACAGAAGATCACTACGTCACTCAGAAATTTCCAGAAGCTCAATCCATCTCCTTTGGTGAGGTCTTTGTTTGTTTGTTTTTTCCATGAAGGAATGACAAACAATTGCCAACATTGCATTTACCAGAGGAATACAGACAATTTGTTAGCTTTTATTCATCGAAAATATCCAATATTTATATTTAAGTATACAGCTCCTCAGGAGGAGAGGGGGAGCCCCTTGCCCACCAGACAGCCATGTTCAGTGATTCTCTCCTATGAGCCCCCTGAGAAAGACACACCTCTCCAGGCTTCAGTCTCCATTGTAAATGCAGATGGACATAGCTTGTGCTTAGTTAGTGCTGTGTGCCAGGCATTTTGTGTGCAGGGCATTTTCCATGTGCGGCCTTGTTTGGTTCCCAGCAGAGATGGAGATGGGGTATAAAGTGGGCTTTGATGGATGTGTAGGAGTTGGCTCTCAGCAGGGGGGAAACAAAAGTTCACCCAGGGAAGGGCAGAAGGCAGGCACTGAGTTCCTCAGGAAGGGGGGCAGGCAGAGGGCCGAGGAGAAGCCCATAATCTCCAAACTCACCAGCTCTGGCACTAAGAGGGGACAGCGTCCATACGGCTCAAGTAGAGATACTAACACCCGTGCCTGGACCACAGGAGACATGTCACTCATCTCAGAAGCCTGTGTATCTTCATTTCCCAGGGCAGCCACAAGCACCCATGACCCTTTCCGTTCAAGTTAAAGCGAAATTTCAAACTCTGTCACTCAGGACAACCTCCATGTTCCAAGGGCCTCATGGCCACGTGTGCCTGTGTAGTGCCAGAATCCAGATACCCCAAAGACCACCGAGACCCGGATCAATGCAAAAGCAAAGGTGCCATTTATTAGCAAATGCACATCCGGGCCAACGAGCTCACCAGACGCAGCTGAGAGACCAGGGCCCTGAGACAGGGGATTGCACACTTTTTATACAGGTGAACAAACAACTTTGGGAACTTTCCATGTTGACAGCCATTCTATTGGTCGACCTGGAGTAATGCTGTTACTTTTCAAACCTGGTTGGTTAGGGGCCATCTGCACATTTCAAAACAGCAATGGTTTATTCCTGGCTAGGTCAGCTTGCCTATCTGTTGCTTGCAGCTTGCCCCCTATCTGTTGCTTGGTCAGTTACTGGGTGGGCACATAGTTGTGGTTTTTTCCGGTAGCTGTGTTTTCAACTTAACTCTAACATGGCTGCTTCTATTCCAAAATGGAGTCACTTTGGTCTCATACCTGGTGGCCGCCGACTTGAGCCAGATGGCGGCAACCAACAGGAGTCGTCACCATTCTGTGCAGAGCTAGAAAAAACGTGCTGCGGTCTGCTGCAGGACATGCACTGTACATGCGCGCGCCGCCGCCTGCCGCAAGACTCGCACTGCACATGCGCACACTGCCGCCTGCCGCAGGACTCACACTGCACATGCGCACACTGCCGCCTGCCGCAGGACTCGCACTGCACATGCGCACACTGCCGCCTGACGCAGGTCTCGAGCTGCACATGCGCGCTGCCGCCTCCCGCGGGACTCATGCTGCTCATGTGTGCACTGCCACCTGCCGCAGGATTCGGGCTGCACATGCGCACTGCTGCCTGCCCCAGGACTCGCGCTGCTCAGGTGTGCACTGCCCCCTGCCACAAGACTCGCGCTGCACATGCGCACACTGCCACTTGCTGCAGGACTCGGGCTGCACATGTGCATACTGCACGTGCGCGCGCTGCCACCTGCTGCAAAGCTGCACGTGTCCGCCACGCATTAGGAGGCCTTAAAAGCATTTCTAGGCCACAAAGCATTGCAGGCCCACAGAACATTGCTTGGCTGCCAGGCACACAAGGCCGTAAAGCACGCGAGGCATGTAAGGCTGTTAAGCACGTGCGGCCACAAAGCAAACTATGCTGCTCCTTAAAGTCCACGACGTAGGTAAACTCCAGGCGACCAGCTTTCCCCCTCTGACCTGCTTGTCCCTGACAGACTGAGAGTCCGGAGTGGAATGAAACCCCTTTCTGATTCGCGCCTGAGTGGATGGAAGCAAGACAGCTCCACCTCCATGCCTCCTGGGTCCCTTATTTAAAATACTCTTCCTGCTCCTCGGGCATCACCCTACCGTGAGGCGAATACGGCGAAAACACCCCAATGCATCGTTTGTACAGAGGCGCTTGTGGCTTCTACAGAGAAAATGACACTAAAGGAAGACTGCTTTCCTGCAAGCTCCCACAAGTTCCAAAAATCACCCGGGAAATTCACCCTGTAATTTTGTTGTAGACCAACTTTCTGAGAAGTTCCTGCTCGCTCTGTGGCCTCTGGCCTAGAATGAACCTCCTCACTCGCTTTGCCTATCTGTACTTTGTAACGAGGAAAGGACAGGGAATAAGTGTCGGGCAGACCTAGTTTCAAATCCCAGCTTGAGCCAAGTGCGGCGATGTATGCCTATAATCCCAGCTGCTCAGAGGCAAGGGGTGGGAGGATCCTGCTCCAGATCTGACCTAGACAGGAGAAGGAGACAAACAAACAAGCAAAATAATAATAATAATAATAATAATAATAATAATAAAAGCAAAAGGGCTGGGAGCATGGCTCAAGTGACAGAGCTCTCGCCTAGCAAGCTCAAGTCCCAGACTTCAAAACAATTTCAGCTTGGCTCAGTTTTCTCATCTGTAAAGCAGGGCTGTTCATGTCTGCTGAGATTAGACTCAAAGAGTGCTGTGCAAGTGCTTGGGGCTTGGTACCAATGCCCACCTCCATTGCCCTTCTCCTCTCCCACCGCGATCAATCATGAGACAAGCTGGGGTGGGGAGTTTCCCAGCCGCAATGGAGCTGAGTGGCAATGTGAGAAAACGGCTTCCTCCCCAGACAATCCCCGGGTTAATCACCACGGCGATGACCGCGGACTGGGGAAACGTCTGCAATCCAGAGGCACGCTGGGCATATTTTGGTGTCATTTGGAAGAGGGCAAAACAGAATGTTCCCTCTGGTAAATGCAAACCTCTCTAAGTAGAAGAGCGGAAGCGTCCGTGACACGGACTGCAGGGACGATGTGACACCCAGAGGGAGTGGTCTGGCTGAGCACTGCTAAGCTGCTGGATGCTAGACAAGGGACAGACCCAAGGCCTGGGATCAAACCCAAGCTGGACCACAGAGCAAGGTGCACTGCCTAACGTCAGGAATCAGATTTACAGCAAAGTGAACTTGGGTGGGAGGATCCAGAGGGACAGGGTGAGGGTGAAGGAGACCAATGTTCACAGGGTGGGAGGACAAGGGTGACACAAGGCTACTGAGCCATCGGGTCCTGTCTCCATCTCAGAGATTAGCCAGCCTGTGCCATCTAACTGAGACAGCCTTGTCCAGGGCCTGTTAGAGGTCAAAGGCATGGAGCCAATGTAGCTTAATGAGGAAGACGTCAGGCTCCCAAGCCAGGCATAGTGGTGCATACCTATAATCTCGGGAGGCTCAGGCAGGATTTTGGAAGAAAAAAGGAGCCAGGCACCAGTGACTCATGCCTGTCATCCTAGCTACTCAGGAAGCTGAGATCTGAGGATTGCAGTTTGAAGCCAGCCCAGGCAGGAAAGTCCATGAGACTCTTGTCTCCAATGAAATCACAGAAAAAAAAAAAAGAAAAAAAAAAGCTAGAAGTGGTGCTGTGGCTCACGTGGTAAAGCACTAGCCTTGAGCAAAAGGAGCTCAGGGACAGTGCCCAGGCTCAGAGTTCAAGAAAAAAAAAAAAAAAAGGAAATGAAAGAATAAAGAGGAGAGGGGAAAAAAAGGAGCGGCTTACAGATAAGACGCTGTTAAGTGATTTTTAAAGTACGTTACTTAATTTAAAAAAAATTTTTTTAAAGGCTTCAGAATCAGAAACAAACTTAGGTTTGAATCCACCATCACTAGCTGTGCGTAAGCTCATGACTGAACCTCTCCGGTGATTCTGAGGATGATGATGACTTTAATGATGGTACCGAAGATGCCAGTGATGGTAATGATTCTCAAAATAATAGTGGTGGTGACCATGGTGATGGTGATGACGATGAAGGTGATTTCGGTAGTTACAATGATGACATCGATGGTGTCCTCACATGATTGATAACTGTGATTAGCTATCACTCGCCTCTAAAAAGCACATCAAGTGCCTGGCATGCAGGAAGTGCTTACTAAATGCTGGCTATGGCCACGGGTCCTGTGTTGTTTGCTTATGCTCCCTTTACTCCCATTGTTTATCGTGAACTTGTGCTCAAGGCAAGCCCAAAGCCTTGGCTGGAATTGGAATGGCCTGTGTCCCCTTGGCCCACCGGACTTCTCTGACCCTCCCATCTCCTGCCTCTTGCAGCATTAAGTGGCATGCTGTGGACAGGCCTCCTGGGTTCCCAGGGCCATGAAGTGGGGTGTGGGAGAAAGAGGAGTCAAGTCTAGCACGTGATCATGGAGCCCCTTTCCTCCAAGTCACTGGGCATAAGATGCCCAGAGCTCACTGGCGCCACCTAAAGGCACACAGGGGGAAAGCCGACGTGCTGAACAGATTCGGGACCACAAACGTGGCCCGCTCCTCACCTGGCTCTCCTTACCTTGCAGAGATCTGGACAGCAAGGCACACCGAGCTCTGCCCCTCGGTGGGGAGAATGACCGAGTCTTCAACGACCTGTGGGGGAAGGGCAGCGTGCCGGTCGTCCTCAACAACCCGTATTCAGAGAAGGAGCAGGTGAGTTCGGGACACCGGCCTGGCACCCACACGCTGGCCTGCCTGAGCCCTGCAGGTAGGTGGGAAGCTGAGGGAGGGAGGAAGAGAGGCAGATCTCCAGCCAAGCTGAGCTGGAAGCCAGGCTCCATGGCCTCAGAGCTCGGAGGCCGGCCAGGAGGGCTGATCCTGGGATGAGAACTTTGGCTTTGTTCCTCGGTTTGTTTTGCTTGGATTTGCTTGTGAGACTTGCCATTTTTCAAGTTTCAGTTGTTTGAATGTGGTTCCAAATTTGAAAGAGATCAAGGGCACATTAATGTGAGCTTTTCTCGCCACCGAAGCTGTCAATATTAATCGCTTTTGTATGTACTTTTAGCAGTGTTTTATGCTTACACAGATAAATTGCACGTGCATTATTTTCCTATTTTATACAAATGAGAACAGAGTTCACATCTTATTTTTTATATTTCTTGTTCATGTATCAATATATCTAGGAAATACATCTCTTTAGTGGATAAAGGGAATATTAGTTCTTTTCATAGCTACATAATATTCCACTGTGCAGCAATACCATCGGTGTACTGAGAAGTCCCCCATGTCCGAACCAGTAACTGGGCCATTGCCACTATTTTGCTATGACAGTGCTATGGTGTGTGTGACCTTGTGCAGATACCTCATTTGGCTCATGCCTAGACTTAGAATAAACTCCTACAAGTGTAAGTGTCAAGTCGGAGATCGAGTATGTTGATGACTCAGGCACAGACTGCCGGATTGTTCTGCACAGGGGTTGTACCAGTCCCATCATCTAAGTAGGAGACTGTTTCCCCACAGCCTCACCAACTCCCATCTGTCACCAAATATTTTAGCCTTTGCCAATCCGCTGAAATGTGCGTTGACAGCTGAGTCGGTTCCTCTTCCAGGAGTGGCTGGCTTTGGCTATAGATCAGCAATGCCTCTTTTCCCCTTGCCTGGACAGCGGATAAGCCAGGCCAGAGCAATCCTTGGAGGTCCGTGCATTTCCTATCCACCCTCTGCCTTTTAGCAGCAAAGCAGGGGCAGAGTGACCAATGGGAAGCTCTGGAAAGAGGGGCGTGGCCTGCATCCTGTCCTTACGTGAGGACAGAGTGACCAATGACAAGCTCACGAAGGAGGGGGTGTGGCTGGATGTCCTTCACTGTGGGAGTGGGTGACCAATAAGGAGCTTGGGAAGGAAAAGGCGTGGCCTGCTTCTTTTCCCCGGGGATAGAGTGACCAATGAGAACCTCAGAGAGGAGGGGTGTGGCTTGCTTCGGAGCAGAAACCAATAGGGAAGTCAGGACAGAGGGGGTGTGGCCTGCTTCCTTTCCCCTGCATCGCCCCTTGGATGGCACGGTTTCAGCCCTCATCTAATTAAGGACTAGGGACCTACAAGGCTTGGGATGGGCCTGCTCTCGGGAGGGAACTGCTCTCCTTAGCTACTAGTGGTGGGATCCCATAGCAATCAGACTCCCGACCCCAGGGCTTGACACCCTCTGAGTCTGACACCTAGGAATGTCTGGAAAAGCAAAATGATAAATTCTTACGTTTTCTTCCGAAGCCAAGGCCACATTGGAGCTGGGAACGGAGCTTAGTGGCAGAGCATGTGCTTAGCCATGTACAAGGCCCTGGGTTCATTCCCCACTGGAAACAACAACAAAAATAATCAGTGCCACACTGAAGCATCAGTGGTCCAAGAACAGTTTAATAAACTAGAATGGTTTACAGTCCTTCATAGTTTCTGTCCTAACCAAAAATGAAGGGCTGTAGCTATAGGAAAAGCCCTCCCAAGACAAGGAGGTCAAAAAGACACAGCCTCTGACCAGATACCAGCTGTGCTCAGATCCACACCATGTCCCTTGTCATTTATTACACCAGTGCTGTTGCCTTTCTTTTAACGCTAGGGTGGAAATTAAGTATTTTTTGCCTTTATGTCTATTATAAATGGCAAAGTAGGGAGAGATCAAGAAATTCCCATACTCCCAGAAAGATGAGACAGATTGCATTCCTTAGCGCCAGACATGGTAGCACACACACTTAATCCCAGCACCTTCAGAGATGGAGATGGGAGGATTGCACTTTGCGGTCCTTGCCTTTGACATTCGCCTGGGCTGTGACAGTGGATGGGATGAGTCAGCCCCTCCTTCATCATCCAGATCTCCATCTCTCGATGCCTTGGATCCCACCACACATCTAGCCCCAGCATAGAAGCAAAGACCCTCATGGTCAAGGGCAGGGACACACACACACACACACACACACACACACAGCAATAAGTCTTAACGGGACAGGGACATAATGTGCTGTGAGAAAGTGTCAGGGAAGGTTTACCTTAAGAAATGACTTTGGACATGGGGTTTTGAAAATAAAGTAGGAGTTTGCCCCCACACAACATGGAGAATGGCACTCTAACATAAGGAAAGATGGTGGCTGACACCCTGAGTTATTTTCTAAGGATTGCTAGTTGATGTCTGAAATTGTCTTTCTTGCTAATACTGCCTAAGGCAAGATGGTAACAGCCCTTTCTGTAACAATCATAATAACATCAAATTCTGTATCAGGATTTGAATGTAGCCCTTTACAAACTCCCTTCTGAGAAGCATCGTTTGCTTTCTCAAGGGAGAAGAGATAGGCAGAGCCCTGCCCTGCTTGGGGATGGCTGTCAATAATTGAGCACTCATCCAGCCCTTAGTGGCTCCGGGCAGGGCAGGACCCACTGGGGACCCTCCTGTCCCGCCCAACTCTCCACCACCCTGGCCTCTCTCCTTGGATGAGGACATCCTTCCTCCCACAATGCTTTTCTTCCTGTGAAACACCCCTCCCCACCCTTGCCTCAATGGGAGCTGGTATTTCATTGCTCCAGGGACCCAGGGCTTCCTGGCTGCTTTCAAAATGTCAGACTGTTCAGACGCCGCTGTCTTTCCAGGTGAGTTTAAGCCCTGGTGCAGTCTCTGGTGGCATCACCAAGCGAGCAGAGGACCAGCTTGTACACCCCTACCCCCCTAACTTGAAGTGAATGGAAGGTGGCTGGGACCCCTGCATCCCACACCTGCGCTGGGAGACCTCAGTCAGCCCTGACTCATGCATGTTCATAATGTCAGGATAAAAATACCAGGAGTGACAGCACCGCCGCACAGATAGGCAGCCTTCAGAGCCTGGCATCACTGGCCCACAGCACGGAGGCAGCCACCCAGAGCCGTGAGGCAGCACCCACAAGTGGCCCAACCTGGATCAGATCTGCAATTCACACAAAGCCGAGCTTCCCCTTCCCAATAGGTGCTAACAGACATGGGGAGGTGTGGGAGAGCTTCAACCCTAACCACCCACCGTAGCTGATCTTTATCAGGCAATGTCAGGGACTGCACTCAGCACTTCAGATCCACAGCGCTCCTAACCTTAGCCCAACCAGTTACAGGGCAGTCGGCCCTCTGTATCCACAGATTCAAGGAAGCACATGGACAGCATTCAAAGCATTGCACCTAGCTGGGTGGTGGTACACGCCTGTAATCCCAACTACTCAGGAGACAGAATTGCATTTTTGAGGCTAGCCTGGGCAAAAAGTGAGTGAAAACCCTATCTTAAAAATAACCAATGAATGGCTGGGAATATGGCCTAGTGGCAAGAGTGCTTGACTCGTATACATGAAGCCCTGGGTTCAATTCCCCAGTACCACATATATAGAAAATGGCCAGAAGTGGCGCTGGGGCTCAAGTGGCAGAGTGCTAGCCTTGAGCAAAGAGAAGCCAGGGACAGTGTTCAGGCCCTGAGTCCAAAGCCTAGGACTGGCAAAAATAAATAAATAAATAAATAACCAACGAAGAGGAGTGCTGGTGGCTCCCACCTGTAATCCTAGCTACTCAGGAGGCTAAGATCAGAGCATCATGTATCAAAGCCAGCCCAAGCAGAAAAGACAGAGAGACACTTATTTCCAACTAACCAGCAAAAAAAAGCAGAAGGCAGAGGTGTGGCTCAAGTGGCAGAGTTACAACTTTGAGGGGGAAAAGCTAAGGGATAACCTCCAGACCCTGAGTTCAAGACTCACTACCAGCACAAAAAAAACAGTCAATCAGACTGGGGTCATGACTCAGTAGTAAGTTGACTGCCTGCAATAATAGTACTATAATAATAGTGATGATGATGATGATGATGATGATGATGATGATGATAACTAAAGCAAAAAGGTCTGGAGGTGTGGCTAAAGGTGACAGAACACTTGTCTCGAGAGCCTGAAGCCTTCAGTTCAAACCCCAGCAGCACCACCAAAAGCAAAGATAGTGCATGTATAATTGCCATTGTTCCCTAGACAAGGGGTGAACACCTATTTGCATAGCATTTGCATTTCTTTAAGGACTAGACAGCATCTGCACGTGGCTTAGACAGGAGAGTGTGCCCAGGTCCCGTGCAGAGGCTGTTCCAGTTTATGTGAGGACCTGAGCACACTCAGATTTTCATTTCATGGGGTCCTAGAACTAACCCTCCCTGCATACTGACTGTCCCCATGTTACAAAGAAGGAAGCAGAGGCACAGAGGGTTGAGTGACTTGGCTCAGTAAGCGCTGTAGGTAGGATTTGAACTCAGACCCTGGAACCCCACAGCTCTCCTGATGGGTCCTGGCCTCCAGTGAGTTGGGACAAGGCTGTGACTCAATGACTCACGCCTGCTTGGGCCAGGCTCCCGGGTGGAACAGGGCACAGCCCGAAGGCCTCCCACGGAAGGTCGAAGCTCTGCGGCTGCAGCGTCGCCCCTCAGACCTTCTGTCTCCTCACCCGAACACTGGAGGCCACGAGAGCCAGTGAGCCACGGACAGGGCTGGCCTAGCCGAGGCCTGGCACCCAATAGGTGTTTACTAAACATTGCTCAAAAGGAAAGTAAACGCGATTCTCCCGCAATTATTACAGCCAAACTCTCAGCCTTTCACCAAATGCTTGCCTCCACTTCTTGAAACTTCCACTCCTGGGACAAGCTGCAGACATGGACACACAAAGTAGTTGGGGGGAGCAGTCCATGCACTCCCAAACCCCAAGTCTAGTTTTCTCCCAAAGTATCTTCAATGTCCCCTTTATCCAGCTGAGCCAGGGTGCCCTCTAGCAACAGACCCCCCCCCCCATAAAGATGCTTTCCAGAGATTTCTGTGAGACAGAGCCTTTCAGTGCTCTGGGGATGGGAGTGAGGGAAAGGCAACAGCAGAACTGGGCTCCCCTCCACAGAGCCACCACCTGCTCAGGGACCCCTAAGGTCACTTAATCAAGAATTCAACCACAGTAGGGCACCAGTGGCTCATGCCTGTAATCCTGGCTACTCAGAGGAGTCTGAGATCTGACAATCCAGGTTCAAAGCCAGCCAGGGCAGCAAAGTCCATGAGACTCGTATCTGCAACTAACCAGCAAAAAGCTGGAAGTGGAGATGTGTCTCAAGTGGTTAGAGCTCCATTCTTGAGTGGAAAAAAAATTAAACAACAGAGGCCAGGCCCTGAGTTCAACTGTGTGCTCAACTGTGTGCATGCACATGCGCGTGCACGCACACACACACACGCACACACACGCACACACACACGTACTTTGTCCTGCTGCCCTGATATATGGGGCCAGGGTGGTGTCAGGAAGTGGGGCCTGAATGGAAGGGCGTGCCATGTGTGGATTGTGGGTAGTGATGGAATTTCCACATATTTTGCCATTTGTTTTCAGAGTGAGCCTGTCCAGCCAGGCAGTCCCTCCCTTGGGACAATGTTTAAGACCTCAGAGAGAGAAACTTCTCGATGTGCTCACTTACAACCTCGCCCAGGATTCAAATCTTTTCCCCCTGAAGCCTTCATCCAGCCAAAGTGATGTTGCCTCATTTTTTTTCTTTTTGCAAAATCAATATGTTACCCCAACTCTCTCCACCGCAAGACTTGGAAGTCAAGAGAGAGGTGACCTCTTTTCTCTCCTGCCGTCTCAGGCGTTTAAAGGCGAAAAGCTTGCATGGTTTTAACATTCGCCCTGAAGCAAGCTAACACTCATGAGCTGATACACCCAGAAACAAAGCAAGACCGTGGGGGGAGGAAGCCACAAGATAATAATTACAGGATTTGTGGTTTCGATCACTTTCTAGCACATCTATCCATTCTGCTTGGTCAAGAGACCTGTGTTTAAAGTTGTCTGGTACACTATGACTCCTTCATGCCCTGTGATCTAGGGACATTGTGTCCCAACCTAGAGTAGATCTGAACCCCACCAGCCCTTTTCCCTAGCCCCCACAGACTGCAAAACACATTGTCCAATTGGGGAGGTAAGGCAGGAAAAGCAAAGTGAGCAGAACAACCAACCTCTCGGGCCACCATGACTTGAATGCAGCCCATCTGACTCTCGCTGCTTCTCTAAGCAGCGATTTGTTCATTGCACGGGTGAGTGGGTTCCTGCTTCTTTGCAGGGCTGTGCTCCTGGATGCTGAGCTGTCACCGCTCATAACCGGGTTATGCTCGTTGGCACAGGTAGGTGGTACCCACAGGGCGGAGTAGCTTTGCCCAGGGCGGCAGGAAGGGCTTGGTGTGTGGCGTCTGGCCCCTGGTGTGGATGGCCCGCTGCCCGGCTCGGCCCTGGTGCATTGCCCTCATTTCAGAACCAGGCAGGCAGGGCAGGGCACCACAGGTCTGTCCGCCCAGGCCCCAGCACTGGGTTCGTTTGCCAGAGCTGCCTAACAAAGCTTCACACCATGCCTTCCTTGCATACTTGGTGGCTCGTCCCAGAGGTACAGCGTCAAAGTCAAAGTGTTGGCAGGGTGCGTCCCTCAGGCCTGAGGCCTCTATCTGTGTGAGGAGACAGCCAACTTCACGGTCACGTGACCTGTCTTCTCCTAAGTCCCCCCTCTTTTTATTCTCTCTCTCTCGTTTACAAGGACACTGGCTCTATTGGATGCAGGAGCATCCTGTGCCCTTGTTCTAACTTAAGTCCCTCTGTAGAGAGCCACATCAGGTGGGCAACCTCTGGAGCATCCTGGGTTTGAGGATGTTGGCGTATGAATTAGAGGAGGACATGGTTCAGCCCATAGCAACACCCAAACAGGTGGTATCTCACACGTGCCCTCCTCCCTAGCCATGGCTCTCCCTGGCTTTGCTGGGAGATGATGACCGTGATGGTGACAACAATGACAACCACTGTGGAGAAAGCAGGTGCCCAGCTCCTATTTCTATGCCTTGCGGGCTCTGGTGCTGAGGGTCTGTTGTCCTCCACTTCCCAACAACAGCCAAGAGACTTATGGCCTTCTAGAACCTTCCAGAACCTTCCAGAGATGTTTACACTAGAAGCCCCACCCTGATTCCACACTGACTTCTCTTTTCCCTTCTCCCTCACACCCCAAGACTCTAAGCTATTCTCCTTGCGCCTGAGCCCCATTCTCTCTCTTCCAGTATTGGGGCTCCACAGCTTTGTTCTCCGCCATCGTGCCCTTTCCTCCTCTCTGTCTCCCACAGTTCTGTGATCACGTGCAGGTGGCTCAGGACAGGACTCTGACTTTCCAATGATGCCGAGGCCGTATGATTTGGTAGAAATCACACTTGGGAGTTTGCGTTTGGACTTTTTTTCTTCTCACGCTGTGACACACAGTAGCGTGTTTACCTCTTCCTGTCAGGGCCAGGATCACCAAGGAAACAACCAACCCTTCCATGCCGGGTTGCTCAGCTAGGGTGCTTGTGGGTTAGATGGTAGACGCACTCATGCATTTTCAACTTAGGGCTTTGCTTTGCTTGTTTAATTTTATTTTTTGTTTGGCCATCCTGGGATTTGAACTCAAGACCTGCTGCTTGCTAGGCAGGCACTCTTATCACTTGAGCCACACACACCCAGACCTTTTGTGCTTGGTGTCATGTTTTGTTTTGTTTTTTAAGATAGGCTGTCACTTTTTGCCCAGGACCAACTTGTACTATGATTCTTCTACCTATGCCTTCTGAATAGCTGGGGTGACAGGACGATGCTTGTGGATTGAGAAAGAGTCTCACAAGCTTTGCCAGGCTGTCCGTGGACTGTGACCCTCTTGATCTCCACCTCCCACAGAGTTAGGATGTCAGGCAGGAGCCATTGGCCCTAGCCCCTCAACTGTGGGTATTTTCCGTTCAGGGTGGGCTTGTTGTGGAGCATGTACAGGAGTAATCTGTGTTCCACACGCCTGGCTTGGACAGGGCCCCACACAGCTCGGCAGCGCCAGCTTCTCTGCCCTCCTCCATGTCAACACCAGATCCTGGGCTGCACCTTGGGGAGTGAGACTGCGGTTTCCTTCTTCCTTTGGACTGTGTGCATCCACTCAGGGCAAGATCACGGGTGCCCCCGACAGGGCAGCCTAAGCAACTGGGAAAGGCAGTGCTCATAGACATCTGAGGTCAGCACAGTCCAGTTCCAGTGACGGCCCTCCTTCTTACTGGGTTCTCACATGAGAGGTGGGGGGAGAGGGAAGAGGAGGAGGAGAGGGAGGAAGGAGGGATGGGAAGGTCTCCTTGAGGTTCTGAAAGAGGCCCTGGGGCCTCTTATAGTCTTCGGTGAGGAGCTCCTTCATCTGTTCAAAAGAGTCTGAAAACTGAAGCCCACAGACCACAGCTGCTCCTGCAAATTTAGAAGCAGTCTCAGGGAGCACCCCCTGCCTCCCTACAGGCCCCACCTTGGGGAGCCAATGTCTCCCCGCCCTCCCGCAGGCACAGATCCCAGAAAGGACACGCTCAGCCACGGCCTGGTACCCCTTCCCCAATATCCCCCCTGCCCCTGCTGCTTATCTGTATTTGAGGGGAAAGCTTGCCCCCCCCCCACTTGGCGAAGTCTTTTCCTCCTGCACACAGGGCCCTGTCTGCTATATTAGTCCCCTCACTTGCCCCCTCCTGAGTCATCCAGAGCCACTGCTGGCTAATTAAAACATCAAAGCTTCAAGTACAACAGACCAGTTCCAAGTGCGCCCTGCGCCGGGGCGCAGAGAGGAGGGTGGTGCTGGCTCGCCCAGCCGCCAATTACTAAGCCCTCAGCCACCGCCCTGTGCACATCTGGAACCTGAGCAGATGGCCTCTTCTGCCGGGCCTGTCCTGTCCCTCCTCCTCTGCCCATCCAGGCAGGGAGAGCCGTGCCCCACACCGCCTCCCCACCCGTCTGCCCTCCCACATCCTAGAGACACCACGTCTGTCCTCCCCCTCTGCATTCTGGCTGCTTTATGGCTCCTGGGCCATTGGTGTGGGTGGCCCCAAGAGCTGCTAGACTGGCTGAGTGAAACCCAGTCTCAGGGAGGGAGAGGGGCAAGGCAACATTTGCTCCTCCAAGATGCTGTCTGTCAGGGCTATCAGCGATCAGCGCAGAGGCGAGGCCATTAGCTACAGGTCTGCTGGAAGAAGAAGAGGAGAGACAGCACTAAAGAAGGAATATGTTGTCAGGCACTGGTGGCTCATGCCTGTTATCCTAGTGACTCAGGAGGCTGAGATCTGAGGATCACAGTTCAAAGCCAGCTGGGGTAGAAAAGGCTGTGAGACTCTTATCTCCAACTGAACACCAGAAAACCAGAAGTGGCACTGTGGCTCAAGTGGTAGAGCGCTAGCCTTTGGCTGCAGAGCTCAGGGACAGTGCCCAGGCCCAGAGTTCAAGCCCCACAACTGACAGAAGAAGAAGAAGAAGAAGAAGAAGAAGAAGAAGAAGAAGAAGAAGAAGAAGAAGAAGAAGAAGAAGAAGAAGAGGAAGAAGAAGAAGAAGCCAGCTCAGGCAGGAAAGTCCATGAGACTCTTATCTCCAACAAACCACCAGAAAACTAGGAGCTGTGGCTTAAGTGGTAGAGCACTAGCCTTGAGCAAAAAAAGCTCAGGGACAGCACCCAGGCCCTTAGTTCAAGCCCCAGGACTGACAAAAAAAAAAAAAAAGTAAGGTATCTATCCAGGTCTTCAGCAAAGGGAGGGGTGCTGTTCCTCTACAGCTTTGTTCAGAGGCACAAGTGGTGTGCCCTAGAGTCCAGAGGGGTAGAAACGACAGGTGGGGAACAGCGAGAAACCTCTTCTGCCTCTGGCTGCCCAGCATGGTCTCAGAATGCCCTCCAGGTCCATTTCTGTTGCTATCACTGAGTAGCCCAGGCAAGGTGTAATTAGAAAGAAGAGAGGTTTCTGTGACACATGCTCCCAAAGGCCGGGATATGAAGAACATGGTGCGGTGTCATAACATGCCAGCACGTGGCAAGACTTCCAACCCACAAGCTTTTAAGGGGTCATATGGAGGGCATCGCCCATGGTAACAATACTTGTAGCATAGTACGGCGACAGGAACTACATACTACTTAATGCTAAGGTCTACTAGTTACTTGGTGTTGAGTAACAGCTAACCTTCCAACTGAGGAATGGTGGTGGTTTGGCCAGGATGCTTGCTGATAGAGATGGATGGAGAAGGGCGCGGGACTCAAGAGCTACTTGGAAAGCTAACATGGGTGGGACCAGCAAAGAGCCAAATGGAGGATAAGAAGCAGGACCAGGCCCACCTGTGGCGGGGACTTTGCACTTGCATCTCTCTTCTGCTTAGTTACAATCAGCTCCATTGACTCAACAAATCTGCTGAGTCCGCATTTCACCAGGCCAGACGCTGCCCTGGACCTCTGAGAAATTCCTTTACTCCGGCTCTCAGGAACCCATCCCTGGCTCCTCTTTTGGGATCCAGACACCAGAAACAGCCACGCCGCCCCATGGCCGTGGAAACCACCTCCGCATCCCACCAGGCCCTGCCTGATGCGCCGCTCTCTCCTCCCCTCCAGCCCCCTGCCTCCGGCAAGCAGTCCCCCACCAAGAACGGCAGCCCCTCCAAGGGCCCCCGCTTCCTGAAGGTGAAGAACTGGGAGACGGACGTGGTCCTCACAGATACCCTCCACCTCAAAAGCACACTGGTGAGTAGCAAGCAGGGCAGGGCTCAGCCAGGCTCCATGTTGGCATCTCCACCCCACGGGGCCCACACCCCGTCCACACAGAGACCATCCCAGAGGCCCCAGGCCTGATCAAGAGAGGTTCATCCCTGTTGGATAAACAGACAGGCACTCATTTACTTAATCCCTGGATTTTTGTCTTGTGTATCCAAACCGGGTCTCCAGGCACCTGCCAGCTCCGAGCATTGTCTCTGTTTCTCAGAGCCCCACGGATGTCCTCTTGATTCCTGAAATTTTCAGTGTGATTTTCAGCTTTCTGGGCGGGGACATCTTGGAGGAGTATTGCATCCGTTAGCTACTGCTGAGTAACAACTGGCCCCAAATGCAGCTGGAAACACCTACTGTTTCTTACTTTTTCAAAAAGGTAGTGCATGTACCCAGAGGGTTCTGTCTTTGTGTGGACCAGAAGCAGTTGATCTCATGGTGATATCTATGTGCCCACAGCCATCAGAGGGCATGGCTCAGTGCAGGCTTCGCTCTAGAATGGTCCTGGCTGGGGTCACTCCACGCTGAGGGGTAGCTTCTCATACAAACTGGCAGGACCTGTTGAGGCCTAAGCTCAGACCTGAACCTACCACATTCTAGGGGCCAAAACCAGCCCAGACCTCAGGAGAGAGGGTTGCACCTGCCGAGGTGAGATGCTGGAAACTCACCCTGAGTCAGACTACAGGCAGGGGGAGGATTAGGGCCATTTTGTGGACACATCGATCGTAAATGTGTTCAAATGAATGCCAGAACCCTCTCCGTGTGTTCCCTTCCCATCAGCCTGGATAGTCTGCAGTGTGGTTACCCATGATTCCCATTCTGAGTCACAAGGTCTCTCACTGACTTGTGCGAACTCCCTAAGAGCCTTACCCTCTGGCTGATTGCTCCTTTCCCTTGGCTTGTGGTTGCATCCACAGGCCATCTGGAGCTGGCTGTTAGCGCCATTCTCCTTTGGAATTAAGAGACTGGGTCAGCTCAGGCTCTAGTCTGCAGATCAGCCCACGTGCTGGGCTTAGGCGAAGCCAAGCAACAGCCCATCTCTTTCTTGGCTTCCAGGAAACGGGGTGCACAGAACACATCTGCATGGGTTCCATCATGCTGCCCTCGCAGCACACCCGAAAGCCAGAAGATGTCCGCCCCAAGGACCAGCTCTTCCCCCTCGCCAAAGAGTTCATTGATCAGTATTATTCATCAATTAAAAGGTCGGTGTTTTCTGACTCTCTGGGGAGCCTGAGGTTCACTAATGAGGGACAAAAGATCTCAATGCCATGTTTGCAGACCACTGAGCCCTGGCCTGGGCATAAGGTCTCTGTCGTACATGGGGATGGAACCATTGCAGCCCAAGGCCTGGCAAGACTCGGCCCCCCTACCCCTAAAGGGCTCTTATTTAGCCTGCAAAGGGTAGCCTCACATCCCTGATATTTCAAACACTTCCACGCCTAGAGAAATATTCAAACTATTTCCCTAAGAAGGCATGCGTGAGAAGATGTGCTCACCAACACATGACGATTTCCGCTGGGCATGTTGCCACATGCCTGGAATCCCAGCACTTCGGAGGCTAAGGCAGGAGGATGGCAAGTTCAAGGCCAGCTTGGGGAAGGATTGGAGAGGCCCTGTTTCAAAAACAAAAATGCCAATAAAAGAACTAGAAGAGAGGGTATCTCAAATGTTAAAATACAAAGTCTTGGGATAAATCTCCAATACCTCCAACAAAAACAACAACAACAAAGAAAACAATACAGCAGCTATTTCTGGGGACAGTAGGGTAGAGAGGGGCCATCATCCCCAAGGAACTAGACTATTACTCCCTAGGCTCGGGACATGGCCCCTGGTACTTTCTTAGAAGCCTGAAACGTTCCATAGAAATGGTTTAACTTTCTAAATTCAACTGTATAACCAGCCTTCAAAACTTACACCAGGGCTGGGAATATGGCCTAGTGGCAAGAGAGCCTGCCTCGTATACATGAAGCCCTGGGTTAAATTCCCCAGTACCACATATATGGAAAACGGCCAGAAGTGGCGCTGTGGCTCAAGTGGTAGAGTGCTAGCCTTGAGCAAAAGGAAACCAGGGACAGTGCTCAGGCCCTGAGTCCAAGGCCCGGGACTGGCCAAAAAAAAAAAAAGTTTGAAGCCAGCTTGAGCAGGAAAGTCCATGAGACTCTTATCTCCAATCACACACACACACACACACACACACACACACACACACACACACACACACACAGCCAGAATGGTGCTATGGCTAAAGTGATAGCACATGAACCTTGAGCACAAAAATCTCAGGGACAGTGCTCAGGCACAGAGTTCAAGCCCCAGGACCAGAGCAAGGAAAAAATCAGATCTCCAGGCAGGTGTGAGCCTCCTTCCCACCCAGTGGACAAGATGTGGCTCACACACCCTGTTGGCCTCAGTCACCACCCAAGCACTCTATCAGACACACAGCACCAGGTTACAGGCATTTGAGTGCACACTGTCTGCCTTTCCCTCCAATCCTTGCCTGCATGCAGAAGTCAATGTGGAACTTTGGGAGCCTCTGTCCTCCTATGAGATCTCCTCCCCTGCACCAACCTTGACTTTACAGTGGAGTAAATATCCTACTAGTCTCCATGGCTGAGGCAGAATGAACATGGTAGGCAGGGGATCAACTTCACAGGAGGAAAAGCTTGATTGTGGCTCAGGGAATGAGGTTTCCATCTACCCATGGAAAGATGCTCACATCATGGCAGCCAGGAAGTTGGGGGGAGGCCTTTGGGGCCACACCCCCCAACGACCTAACTGCCTTTCACTAGGCCCCATCTCTTAAAGGACCACCCCTTCCCAATAGTACCACAGAATGACAAGCCTTAGTTAGCTTGTGGGCCTTTTTCTTTTTTTGGGGGGGAGGGGGGTGGAAACTTCCAAAGCAGAGCAGCAAGGTTATCACGTCCACCTGTTCCCCTCCCACTCAGATTTGGCTCCAAAGCTCACATGGACAGGCTGGAGGAGGTGAGCAAAGAGATCAAGAGCACCAGCACCTACCAGCTCAAGGACACGGAGCTCATCTACGGGGCCAAGCATGCCTGGAGGAACGCAGCCCGCTGTGTCGGCAGGATCCAGTGGTCCAAGCTGCAGGTGAGGGGATGGGGAGTAGGGGGTGGACACCTGAGGACACGATAGGGAGGGGATACGATGGGGAGCACATGGAACTTGGACGTGTAGATCCTTTGCCCTGTGGCCACACTGACCTAGCATGTGGGTGCCCTGCTCTAGGCGATTGTGCTCTGGGGCTCCTGCAGGGACCTCCCAATGGTGTGGGGCTCGGGTTGGGGTGTGGGGGTCCCCAGGTTCTGAGGTCATGGCGAAAGCCTGGCCACAGCCATGTCTTACTCAGTCCATACTGTGTTTTTGTTCAATGAAATATGTGTATCTCGGGAGCACTTGTCATCCTCTGCTATAGAACCCCCCCACTCCCTCTGGTCTTCACATTCGCTCTCTTTGCTGATTTATCACTTTGCCTCCTCCCCTGAAGCATTAATTTTGGTGTCCCCTCATATTATTTTATGCTAGGGAATATTTGTTTTTATGGGCAGATTTGTAATCAGAATCAGATGTTTGTTTGCCTGCTTGCTAGTCCTGGGGCTTGAATTCAGGGCTTGGGTGCTATCCCATGTTTCTTTGTGCTGCAAGCTAGCGCTCTACCCCTTGAACCACATTGCCACTGGCTTTTCCTGAGTCTCATGGACTTTCCTGCACAGGCTGGCTTTGAACAGCAGTCCTCAGATCTCAGCCTTCTGAGTAGCTAGGATTATAGGCATGAGCCACTGGCACCTGGTGGTTTTGTTTCAAATCCCTAACAACCTAATAGAAAATATAACCAGCTCATTAGAACTCCTTTATTCTCCTTCCTGTTTCATAATTTTTTTTTCTCTCCGTGCCTACTTTCAGGGGATTCTTCCTGCCTTGATTAGCTCTGGTGATTAGCATAGACAAGGCAGAAAGCCACACATCCCGCCTGGGCCTCAGCATCGAGGCACTCACTGTTCCAGTGAGGCTGGAACTGTGTGGGGGCACTGGGCTCTGCACCTGGGCCATGGAGGGGAGGCAAGGCAGGGGGAGAGGGAGGGAAGGCAGCCATCATTCTCTTCATTCACCTCTTCCAGGTGTTTGATGCCCGAGACTGCACCACAGCTCACGGGATGTTCAACTACATCTGCAACCACATTAAGTATGCCACCAACAAAGGCAACCTCAGGTGAGCTCACCTATAGAGAGGGGGAAGCTGAGGGCGGGGTAGCAGCCATGCAGCACAGAGCCTTGGCCCTTAGAGCTGCCAGGGAGGTGTTCCCCCATTGGGCCACCCCAGGAGAGGAGGTCCTGGCATTGCACACCCACTGCCTCTTCTCTTCTGAGAGAAGCAGACGCCCAGGTGGTCTGTCAAACTGTAGCAACAGGCTAGCACTAGTGACTCACGATCTGACGATCACAGTTCAAAGCCAGCCGGAGCAGGAAAGTCTGTGAGACTCTTCTCTTGAATCACTGAAAAAGGCAGAAGTGGAGCTGTGGCTCAAGTTGTCACAGTGCTAGCCTTGAGCAAAAAAGCAAAGGGACTGTGCCCAGGCCCTGAGTTTAAGCTCCATACCAGAACACTCTCTCTCTCTCTCTCTCTCTCTCTCACACACACACACACACACACACACACACACACACACGTTTACTACACTTTACCACCCATGGGGCAGGTGAAAGGAAGCCTGTTGGGGTCAGCTGCACCTTTAAGGGGCCACAGCTGACCTCGGCCTGTCTCTCCCCTTCCTGTCTTTAACAGGAAGAGAAGCCCCTGTCCCTGGGGCTAGCACGTGTGCTATGGCGGAGGGGTACCCCAGGGGCCCATCCATAGGGGGCTGGACCTCTGCCAACAAAGGAAGTCTCCTGACATCATTTGAGGGACAGCCACTTGGGACCAATCAGGGGCCCCTCTCTTGTGCCCGCCTTTGGGGTATATCTGGGGGGCTCCTCATTTGAATAAACAGAAGCCCTAGAGGTTTTCTCCAGGGCCCACGCATCCGTGTCGTTCTTGGCGGTTGTGGGCCACCGAGGCTACCTGTGGCCATCGTTCCCGCGTGAGGGATAAAGGACCATCCAGGAAGGGGCGGACAAGCCCCTTCCCCCCCCCCATGCGAGGGGAAGTCGAGAGAGAGAGAGAGAGAGAGAGAGAGAGAGAGAGAGAGAGAGAGAGAGAGAGAGAGAGAGCCCACAGAAGCTGTTTTTTATTCTGAGGAAGAGGAAAATCCCACTGCCAGTGATGACCTGCTTCACAAGTCCAGCTCTGTTGCCTGGAGCTGCCTCCCAGTCTCCCACTTTACAATTTCTCCTCCTGCCACCCAGGCACTGTGCCTTCAGGTGCCATCAAGCCAAGCCTGGCCTTGACTCCTCTTGCATGCCTAGAAAGAACAGAGACGCTGAGGTGTGAGTTGAGCCTCTCCACCAGGCTGGGCTGGGCTAGGAAGGAACCGCTGGAGCCCCACAGACAGCTGGCCACATGTGCCCGTCCTGCTTGCCAGTATCTGTTCCCAGCTTGAGTACCAGCTCCTCGCTGGGAGCTTCAGGGATATTCCCACAATCCCTCATGCCAGGTTATCCGAGGTCATCTTGACGTGGCTCATTTGCATTGGACTTCCATTTTCCTGGACCATGCTTACTAACCCCAGTGAACCACCAGTAGGGAATGGGCCTGGGTGGGAAGTTGGTATTTGAGTCTCTTTATCCTGATCAGCAAAGAACTTTCTAGCATATCCTCTCCACATGGAGTACTACCCTGCTAAGGTGAAGCCCCAAGCTCATGGGTGATGCCAATGGTTTCCAGACTGTTCTGAGAGCAGGTAACAGAAGGGAAGATGATCACCTGACCTAGACCATTCTTTAGCTCAATTATCGTATGTGGCATCTTCATCAGACCTATTAAAGAAAATACTCGTTCAGGTACAGTAGCTCATTCCTGAAATCCTAGCTGCACAAGAGGCAGAGGTCAGAAAGACTGCGGTTTCAGGCTAACCCAGAAAGCAGTTAGCCAAGACCCCTTCTCAGCCAATGAGCTTGACATAATGGTTCACATTTGTGGTCCTATAGATGTGAGAAGGAGGCACAGGTAGGAGGATCTCATTTTGAGGCTGGCCCTGGGCAAAAACCAAGAAGCCCTATCTGAAGAGCAAACTAAGACACAAAAGAAAAGGGTGGAATACCAGTATGAAGCTTTGAATTCAAACTGTTCCAAAGAAGGGAAGTAGGGGGGAGGGAAGGAGGGAGGGAGGGGGGAGGAAATCAGCTGACTTTTATCTAAGTTTTAAACCTCATGTCACATACTCTTATATAGAAGTGGTTTATATTTGAGGATGGCAGGCTAAGGAGAAGGCAGAAGACAGAAAGTTCATAGAGCATTCCACCTGCCCTTCAGGGAGATTGCACTCAGGGGACAAAGAGGAGGAATAGCAGGGAAGTATTCTGTCCCCTATTGCTCTCAGTTCCTGCCCAGAAAGGAAATGTCACTCTGCTGTGGTGTGTAATTCTGCCTTTTCTAAACATGAGTATGTGTGCCAGGACCAGGGCTTGAATTCAAGGTCCTGGGCTCTTGCTTGGCTTTCTCACCCAAGGCTGGCACTCTATCACTTGAACCACAGCTCTACTTTCAGCTTTATGCTGGTTAAATTGGACACCACAGTCCTGTAGATTTCCCTTCCTGGGCTGGCTCTGAACTGTGAGCCTGGCCTGCAAGAGCAGGTGTAAATCATTTCTAAAGAACAGGCCCTCAGGCTTCACAAACCCTGCCCATAAAGAAAGGCAGAGCTGTGGCAGCTGCAGTTTTCTCCTCGTACGTTTAAATGCAAGTTGATTTCTTTTTCGTGGCAAATCTGAAAAGTTCAATGTGGTGGGAAAGGACAAGCACATGCTATCCAACAAGGCTCCTCTGCCCCCCAAAAAACTGTGTCAATCACTGAAATGAGTTTTGCAAAAGACAGAGTTCCTTCACAGGGGTGCTCTAGGGACATGGAAGGGCTAAGCTGTGCTGAAGAGCTTGGGCTGGCAAAGAGAAGGGAGCATGGGACATCCTGAGGTTTATTCTGATTTAAGAGATTCGGGGTCTGAGGTTTCCCTGGAGGAGATGGCTTATTGTGCAAAGGACTCCCTTGGAAGGGCCTAGTGTTTCAGGCCTGGAACTCCAGCTATTCATGAGGCAGAAGTAGAATGGTAATCAAGGACCATCCCAGGCAAAAGTACCAGACCCTACCTGAAAAATAATTAAAGCAAAAGAGGGCTGGGAGTGTGGCTCAAGTAGGGGAGCTGGGTAGAGCCTAGCAAGTGCAAGACCTAAAATCAAACAAAACATTAAGGAATAAAATAAAAAACCACCGGGGCTGGGGATATAGCCTAGTGGCAAGAGTGCCTGCCTCGGATACAGGAGGCCCTAGGTTCAATTCCCCAGCACCACATATACAGAAAACGGCCAGAAGCGGCGCTGTGGCTCAAGTGGCAGAGTGCTAGCCTTGAGCGGGAAGAAGCCAGGGACAGTGCTCAGGCCCTGAGTCCAAGGCCCAGGACTGGCCAAAAAATAAAAAAAATAAAAATAAATAAAAAACCACCACCAAAAAATTGCCCAAGGGGCTGGCAATATGGCCTAGTGGCAAGAGTGCTTGCCTTGTATACATGAGGCCCTGGGTTCGATTCCTCAGCACCACATATACAGAAAATGGCCAGAAGTGGTGCTGTGGCTCAAGTGGTAGAGTGCTAGCCTTGAGCAAAAAAGAAGCCAGGGATAGTGCTCAGGCCCTGAGTTCACGGCCTAGGACTGGCCAAAAAAAAAAAAAAAAAATTGCCCAAGCTGGCACAGAGTCCCGCCCTCTACCTCAGAGGAGGCAGGGCCAGGCCCTGCCCTTCTAACAGCTGTGAGACTCCAGGTGCCCTGGGTGCCAACCTTGGCACCTATCTGATCCACCCAGTGCTTCAGGCCTGGACAGCACCTGCCAGCTGAGTGCCAGCCCTGCCCTGATGCCCACGTCTTCCCCTCTGTCCCCCGACAGGTCAGCCATCACAATATTCCCCCAGAGGACGGATGGCAAGCATGACTTCCGAGTATGGAACTCCCAGCTCATCCGCTACGCAGGCTACAAGCAGCCTGATGGCTCCACACTGGGGGACCCGGCCAACGTGCAGTTCACAGAGGTGCGAGCAGGGGCCCACCCGGGCTTCTGGCCCAGGCCCCCACCCTGGTCAGTGTTCTGGGGAACAGCTGCTGGAGGTCTCCAATCCTGGGACATTTGGTCATGTTTAGGCCCCCCAGCTCCCCCAGTCCTCTGGCTGGAACTACCATCCCATTTCAAAACTGGGTAGACTGAGGTGCCCACCGAGCTAGCAAAGGCCACCAAATGCATAAATGAAAGGCTAGAGCGGCCCCTGCCAGGGAGAAGAGGTAGCAGCTGGGAACAGGCCAGGCATCACCTTTGCAGAACTGGCCCATGTGCCCAACTCGCACCCCAGGCACAGACCCCATGCAGGAGGACACCTTTCATTGATGTCCCACCCACCCCCATCTGGGTGCTTCCCTTGAGCCCTGGGTTTCACCCCGCATCCCCTGTGGAGCCCCTGCCCACCCCTCTCCCCCATTCCCTGCTGCCACTTCATTTGCATGTGGCTTTTCTTATTGCAATCTGATTGCCCAGGGAGGGGTGGTAACCAGGGCGACCGTGCCGCACCTGTGCAGTCTCCCGAGCCAGACTTCCTGTTCCACTTGGCTGAGCACTAACCTGAGTACTTGGCTGACCTTGCTCAGCTGTTAGAAGAACATACAGGCCAGACCACGCCACAACCACTCACCTGAGTGCCCGATTCAATGTCTCCCAACACCAAGAGGCAGCCACATAATTCCTCCTCCTTCCAGAGCCCCCCTCAAACCCTGTGCTGTCCCACAAGGCAGCACTCAGCCATGGGTGGTGGCTATCAGTGGTCAGTGCAAACCAAGATGGACCTTCCTTTGACAAAAATGCTCCCCACCTCTCCCCCATCGAGTGGGAAAAGAGCTGGTGGGTGAGGCTCCTACCAGTCACATCTTGAAATGACTATGGAGCCAGGTGTAGTGGCTCACCCTGTAATCCCAGCTACTCAGGAGGCTGAAATGTGAGGATCAAGACTTGAAGCCAGGGGTTGGACGCGTGGCTCAGATGGTAGAGCACCAGCCAACAAGCGAAAACATCAGATACCAAGTTAGAGTCTTTCTCTAGTGGGGGTTCGGGGGAGCCTGGGCAGCAAAGTCCATGAGACTTAGCTCCAATTATCCAGCAAAACAAAAGCCAGAAGTGGAGCTGTGGCTCAAGTGGTAGAGCACCAGCTTTGAGTGAAAAAGCTGAAAGAAAGCACCCTGGTCCTAAGTTCAGGCCCCAGTACTGGTGATGAAAAAAAAGTTATCAACAAATTAATGTTGAAATTGAATATATTTCATTATGATCTGTGATATATATTTGGTATATTTATTAGATGAGTATTTACCTGTTTAGTTTTAACATAAAATGTAAAGGAACATGTTGATAGCAATATGTTTTATACCTTTTAAATTTTGATCCATTATTAATAAGGTAACATTCAAAGTATACTTTTGAATTTGATATTCATTAGTGAAAACAACTACATTGGGTCCAGTGTAGTCGCTCCCACCTGTAATCCTGTCTACTCAGGAGTGGAGATATAAGGATCAAAGTCCAAGGCCAGTGTGGGGGTGTGTGAAATGCTACAAACTGAAAGCAAAAGGGCTGAGGGCGTTGCTGAGGGGTTGAGCACCAGGCCCTGAGTTCCATCCCTAGAACCACACAATAAAAGAAGTCACGGGTCAGCGGTGAAGTGAGGGAAGGGAGTGTGGCCAGGTCCTCTAGGGACTGGCATCCATCGGGTCTTTGCTCATCCCTCCCCCCACTCCACCCCTCCCGCGCTCACCTTGGGCAGTGGCCAGTGACATGATGACGTAAGACCTGGGTCTCTCTACAGATCTGCATCCAGCAGGGCTGGAAGCCGCCGAGGGGCCGCTTCGACGTTCTGCCACTGCTGCTCCAGGCCGATGGCAACGACCCAGAGCTCTTCCAGATCCCCCCAGAGCTGGTGCTGGAGGTACCCATCCGGCACCCCAAGTAAGAGGGCTGGCGGAGGGAGGGGGCCTGCAGGGCAGGGGAGGGGGTCTGCAGGGCTGGGGCTGCCAACCCTGGCCAGGCTCTCTGGGGCAGCACCCACCCTTTGCCCAGCCCTGGGGTTGGAGCAAAAGAGCCCAGTGGGCACTCAGCCGAGGCGGCCACAGAACACTCCACGGACCCCATGTCAAAAGGACTCGTGTGGGGAGGGTGCTGTGGGGGCCCCGTCCAGCATGGGGTCATGTTTGTCCCAGAATGAGGCGCTCACCTCAAACACAAAATTGAGGGAGGTTGCTAAGACATAAAACAATATATCAACAAACAGAAAACTCAACAATAAGATATACAATGTGTGCCGGTGCCTGTGGCTCACACCTGTAATCCCAGCTACTCAGGAGGCTGAAATCTAAGGATCCTGGTTTGAAACCAGCCTGGGCAGGAAAGTCTGTGAGATCTTTATCTCTCCAGTGAACCACCAAAAAGCCAGAAGAGGTGTGGAATGCTAACCTTGAGCGAAAAAGCTAAGGAACAGCACCAAGATAAATAATAATAATAATAATAATAATAATAATAATAATATGTGATTGCAGTATATTTTAAATATCAGGGTTTTTTATATACTTGAACTATTTCATAAATTTTTAAATAAAAACAAGATCCCATTTAGGACAGAGGTCAGGATGAGATGAGAAAGTATCACACACAGGCAGGATGGGATCCTGTCACAAATTTTGACATATCATATATATATATATTTATATGCATGTATGTGCTTATTGCATTAACTTTTATTTTTCAAAACACATGGACCAATTTATAATCTCACAGACACAAATAAGGGACTGGCATTGACATACTGAGTCTGTTGGGGACCCCTAAATTTTACATTCATTTCTGAGGTTGCCTGATAAGTTGAGGCCCACCACTCTTCTGGATAGAACTTGACCTTTGTGTGTTTCTCTCTTGGCTCATTCAAAACAAGTTATCACTCCCTTTGCAGCAGCATTGTCAGCTTTGGGGGTGACTTGGTCTTAGCCTCTGTAGTTTTACCATCTCAGAGAGGACAAGATCTTAGACCCACAATTCCTCACACCAACAATGAATCCCAATAATGTGTTGCAAAGGAAACAGGGCACCAGAAACAGGAACCTTACTTGGACCTAGCTGGGTACCAGGGACAAGTTTCCTGAGTGAGCAATGTGTGAGGTGAGAAATATAGATAAGAGATAGAAACATGGAAGGCAGACAGGCAGGGAGGCAAGAAGACAAGGAAGGGAGGAAGGGAGGGAAGGAGGGAGGGAGGGAAGGGAAAAAGGAAGGAAGGAAGGAAGGAAGGAAGGAAGGAAGGAAGGAAGGAAGGAAGGAAGGAAGGAAGGAAGGAAGGAAGGAAAGAAGGAAGACCAGAAGAAAGCATTACCTGTGCAAAGGCCCTGGAATAGAGTAGACATGAACTGAGTTGTAGGAGAGCAGAATCTTTCACATCTTCTCCTGAACTGGCTTTTGTTGTAGGTTCAGCAGACTCATGGCAGCCCCAGGCCATATTCTCTGGGCCCAGTGTCCCTCTGGGAAACCTGTGTGACTGTGCATATTCTCTGGCCCCACTGGCAGGACACAGAGCTAAAGCTGGACGCCAGGAATCGGGTTTACACCCAGCCGGTCTCCCTGGGCTCCTGGCATGTGAACATCCCAGACTGAGGTTGTCGGGGCCTGGATCTGCTTAGGAGGCCCCAGCGTAACCTGTCGGGCCATCTTGCTCTCCACAGGTTTGACTGGTTCAAGGACCTGGGCCTCAAGTGGTATGGCCTCCCGGCCGTGTCCAACATGCTGCTGGAGATTGGGGGCCTGGAGTTCAGCGCCTGCCCCTTCAGCGGCTGGTACATGGGCACGGAGATCGGCGTCCGGGACTACTGCGACAACTCTCGTTATAACATCCTGGAGGTCAGGGCCCCTCAGGCCCCAGAAGTGGGAGGAGGGAGGCGGAGGCCACCTCCAACTGGCAAGCCTGGTGAAGCTTCTGGAAAGTTCCAGAGGCACCAGCAGGTTTCCTTGGTGATCACCATGGCAAGCACAGAGCACACAAAGCTTAAGAACTTGGGTTGTGTTTAAATGCCAGTACTGGTGCTTGGACTCAGAGCCTGGGCACTGTCCCTGAGCTTCTTTGTGCTCAAGGCTAGTGCTCTACCACTTGAGCCACAGTGCCACTTCCGGATATTTTTCAGTAGTTGATTGAAGAGAAGAGCCTCACAAGGACTTTTCTGCCATCCCAAGCTGGCTTCAAACTGTGATCCTCAGATCTCAGCCCCCAAAGTTGTTAGGATTACATGCGTGAGCTACTGGCACCCAGCACCTTAGTTTTTTGGGGGGTTTTTTGTTGTTGTTTTTTTTAATCAAGGCCAGTGCTCTACCACTTTGAGCCACAGCTCCATCCTGGCTTTTGGGTGGTTAATTGGAGGTAAAAGTCTCACAGCTTTTCCTGCCTAGGCTAACCACCATCAAATCTTTATCCTCAAATCTCAATCTCCAGAGTAGCTGGGATTATAGGTGTGAGCCACTGGCACCTGGCTTCAGAACTTTTGTTTTACATCAGATCATTGTTGTTACTAATTTTTATTCTTTTCATTAAAATGATGTTGTCCCAGGAGCATGGCTGTATGTCCCTCACTGTCATACACACACGACGCAAGTCCGCCGGGTATTCATGTAAAGCAGAAGCAAAGCATTTGCTTTCCAATGTGTTGCTCAGGCAGAGCAGACAGCTTCCGCTGGCGAGAAGGAATTAGGAAGTCTGCTTTTTGATCTTGGCATACATGTCACTTGCAAACACTTGTCCCCCTCCCCCCCCAGTAGCTTAAATGAGGCCCTCTGTCCCCCACCCCCAACCCCCAGCCCTCAATCCCAGCCACTGGTGTGGACGCACGTTGACAGCTGGAGCTGGGAACCAATTTCCTCAGACCTGAGAAACCCCCATAATGAGACCTGGGTCCCCGCCAGGGTGACTGGCCTTGACAGAGGAAGGGAAAAATGGGCTTTAATTAAGGACTTGGCCGCTGGGCCTCCCACGCTTGACACCCGCACCTCTTCAGCCTCAGCCCAAACTGAAATGTCACATTGTTTCCCCCGCCCCCCCCCCCCCCCCCCCCGCAAGTGAATTTCACCAAGGCATCAGCCACTAAAGGAAGCAGATCCTGGATCTTGAACAAGCAGCATCCCTCTGCCTCTGACCCTCAAGGCCGGCCAGCTCTGTGGGCTCTGCATGAGTCCAGACACCTTTCTAGGCCTCAGTTTCCCCCAGATGTCTCCATGAATGCAAGGACCACGGGCTAGGTGCTAAGCAATAGCTGCTGGGGGTGGAGTAGGAGAAATAGCTTTTCAGATCCCTCCTGGATCCATCCCTCTGCCTAAAACCCTTCGGAGAAACCAGGCACCTGTTGTTACAGTTCACAACCTAGCTCAGGATGACTGAGATCTGAGGAGCCTGGTTCAGAAACAGCCCAGGCAGGAAAGTCAGTGAGTCTCTTATCTTACCCCCAAAAGCCGGAGCCATAGCCTTGAGTGACTGACCCCAGGCCTATCCCTGTTCAGCGTGAAATCCAAATAAGCACAGGCTGAGTGGCCGTCTCCCTCCCCTTTCAGGAAGTAGCCAAGAAGATGAGCTTGGACATGAGGAAGACGTCCTCCCTGTGGAAGGACCAGGCACTGGTGGAGATCAACATTGCCGTGCTGTACAGCTTCCAGGTAGCCCAGGGCCACCGCAAGATCAAGGTCAAGGTCAGGCCTCGAAGAGGACTGGTAACCTCCCAGGCCCTGGGCAGGAAGCCGAGAAGCCTAGCTGCCAAGACCTGCCTTTCCCAGGGGCCTCCATCCTCCAGACCCTTGGCCTGTCTCCTGCCTCTCTGTCCCCTGGGTCGGAGGCGGAAGACACTGGATGCAGGGGGGGGGGAAGGGGCTGTGACTTGCTGTCCACCTCTCTAGAATTGAATTGTGAGGACAGAGACTTGTCTTCCACACAGAACCCCGGGCACCCCACCCTGCTACATGGTATTCTGCTGGGATGGCCTGCATGGCTACTATCTAAACCATGCTGCTTGTTGTTGTTTATCATTTTGGTGCCAGTCTCGGGGCTTAAACTCAGGCACTAGGCGCTGTCCTTGAGCTTTGTTACTCAAGGTTAGTGATCTCCACTTGAACCACAGCTCCACTTCTAGCTTTGAGTAGCTTATCAGAGATAAGAGTCTCACAGACTTTCCTGCCCAAGCTGGCTTCAAACCTTGATGCTCAGATCTCAGCCTCGTAAGGAGCTAGGATGACAGGTGTGAGGTACCAGCATCCCGCTTAAATCATGACACTTTTGAAAGCACTTTTAACCATGCCAGATGGTAACATAAGCCAGGTAGGGTGGCTCACACCTGTAATCCCAGCTACTTAGGAAGCAAAGATCAAGATGTATTTAGTTCCAGGCCAGCCTGGGAAGAAAAGTCCATGATACTCCCATCTCCAACATAACCAGCAAAAAAAATAATCTGGGCTGGAGGTGTGGCTCAAGTAGTACAGTGCCAGCCATGAGCAAGCAAAGATGAATGAGTACAAGGATCTGAGTACCAGCAAAAAAAAAAAAAAAAAGTGGGAGTGGTGAGGAGGAAGATGGGCCAGAAAGTGCTAAAGATGGAGCCCACACAGAGACATTCTCCCGGTAGTCCGGAGAAAGATGGAAACGAGAAATGCGGAGAAAAGAGGCAGAGTTCATATTACCTCCTTTAGGCTCTTGCCTGCTGACCCCTTGACCCCTCTCTGTCCAGAGCGACAAAGTGACCATCGTGGACCACCACTCTGCCACGGAGTCCTTCATCAAACACATGGAGAACGAGTATCGCTGTCGGGGTGGCTGCCCAGCCGACTGGGTGTGGATCGTGCCCCCCATGTCTGGCAGCATCACCCCTGTCTTCCACCAGGAGATGCTCAACTACCGGCTCACGCCATCCTTCGAGTACCAGGTGCTGCCTCCCCCCCACATTCTGCCTCCCTCCATACCAAATTTCCCTCCGCCATCTGCTGGGCATCTCACTCCTGGGCCGGGGTTGTCAGGCCAGCACTTGGATGTGCACGTGCTGAGAGCCACACAGGGTGCATGGGCCCCACGGTGCAGAGCCTCCCTCCCGCTGAAAGACTCAGAGAGACAAAATGAGGGGTGGGCCACAGAATCTGGAGACAGATATGGTAGCTCACGCCTGTAATCTCGGCCACTCTCGAGGTGGAGATCAGGAGTATGGCAGTTCAAAGCCAGCCTACACAAAAAGTTTTGTGAAATGCCAGCTCAACCAACAAAAGCTGGGCGTGGTGCCACATGGCTGTCATCACAGATAGGGAAGCCTACACGGGAGGCTGCAGGCCGGGCCATCTCAGGCAAAAGAAATGGGGGTAGGGGGGAGACTCTACTCCCAAAAATAACTAAAGCCCCAAAAGGCTGGGAGTGTGGCTCAGTGACAGAGCACCTAACCAGCAGGCACATGGCTCATAAGAAAATAAGGAAGGAGAGAGTTCCGGGGGGCACAGCTAGGGGACAACGCAGGGAAGTTACAGCAGCCTCTGCGCTCTGACACCTGTGCTGAGCCCCTGCCCATGATCGGAAACCCCGGGGTTTCCGAGCATCCCCGGCAGGGGCCTCCTTCCCTCACGCCGGTGACCAGTCCTCTCTTTCCTCCCCAGCCCGACCCGTGGAACACGCACGTCTGGAAAGGCACCAACGGGACTCCCACAAAGCGGCGTGCCATTGGCTTCAAGAAGCTGGCTGAGTGAGTGGGGAGGCGCCCGCACAGAGAGCCCCGGGGCAGGAGGCTGGACAGACACCGGGTCCTCTAATCCCCTGGTGACATGGGGGTCCTCATCCCCACACAGAAGGTTCTGAGCCTTCTCTGCCACGGAGCCTAGGCCAGGAAAGCTGGCGTGGGTTTTCTCAGCCTCGTTTACTTTGCCCAGTTTTCCAAATGCTTGTCCTGGACACAGCAGTGTTTGTTAAAATAGTAACAATGATGATGATGACGACAATGATGATAATGCCTTCAGCAGGGCCATCACCGTGGTGTGAAAACTCCTTACTCGGGGCTGGGAATATGGCCTAGTGGGCAAGAGTGCTTGCCTCGTATACATGAGGCCCTGGGTTCAATTCCTCAGCACCAAATATATAGAAAACGGCCAGAAGTGGCGCTGCGGCTCAAGTGGCAGAGTGCTAGCCTTGAGCAAAAAGAAGCCAGGGACAGTGCTCAGGCCCTGAGTTCAAGGCCCAGGACTGGCCAAAAAAAAAACCCTCTTTAATGAACAGGAAGTCGTGAGCCCAGAGCGTAGAGGAGCAGAGCGAGTGGACTCTAGTTTGAACAGCCCTGGAAAGCTCTCACGCCCAATCTCCCTCATCCATTCATGTACTCATTCACTCATTCATTCACCTGAGCTGAAGAATGAGATGAACCTTGCAAAGATGGTTGCGGGGGGTGGACAGGAGGTTTGACCATGACTCCCAAAGGGAGGTTTACCCTCCCAGCTGACAAGCAGAGTGGGGCCAAATGAGATTTTGTGGGGCCCTGCTTCCCTCCCAAAGACAGAACACCATGGGTCCATGGGTCCATGGTACAGGGGCTCTTTCTGACAGAGGACACTGCTAGCTTGGGTCCAGAAATGTCTATGCCTGACATCTAAGTGTACAACAGAGGCAAGTTGCTGGTGGGCTCGCGCGGGTCCCATGAGCATGGCTACTGGGCTCTTCCTCTCTCTATCTGTCCACCCTATGCTGACCTCCCATACAGAAACTCATGAGGCTGGGTGACAAGGGCCCATGCCTGAAATCCCAGGTCCTCAGGGGGCTGAGATCTGAGGATTGTGCCTCCAAACCAGCCAGGCCAGGAAAGTCCATGAGACTCTTACATCCAATTCATCAGCAAAAAGCCAGAAATAGAGCTGTGGCTCAAGTGGTAGAGCACTAGCCTTGAGGGGGAAACAGAAAGCTCAGTGACAGCTCCCAGCCTCTGAGTTCAAGCTTGTGTACATTAGCATGCACATGCATACGTGCACGCACGTGTGTGCGCGCACACACACACACACACACACACAATATCAGGAGCATCTTTCCCCAGAGAGAAGATTGCCAAATATTCTCAGTGAGGACAACCTTTGGTTCCCATTGTCTCCAGGAAAGAAGGGAGAGGGGATTCTCAAACCGTTAATTGCACGATTACATTTGGGAACAATGGGAGTTAATTATAGATGTTTTATGCTCACACTCTTCCGAGGGAAGCCTCCAGGCACCTTTTACTCCTTTCTCTTCCTCCCCCTCCAGTCTTCCTGCAACGTGGGTGGTTTTCCCTAATTCTAAAAAAAAAGATAAATTTACCACCAATAAGCCCCAGGTGGGAGATAATTAGCAATTCTGTCTGCAGGGAGCTTCTGAGTAAGGAGGGAGGAGTTTGGCTCAGTGCAGCCCAGGTAGTGCAGTCCTCACTCTTCTGGGCTGTCTGCTCCCTGCCAGAAACAGAGAAAATGGGTGCTGGCTAGGGTCCTCTAACTACAGAGTGGCTGCCCTTGACACTGAACACCCCCCCCATCCCCAGAAAAGCGTGGGTGAAAGCATCTATTCAACTTCATAATGTGTGTGTGTGTGTGTGTGTGTGTGTGTGTGTGTGTGTGTGTGTGTGTGTGCCAATCCTGGAGTTTGAACACAGGGCCTGAGCGCTGTCCCTGAGCTTTTTCTTTTTTTTTTTTTTCTTCTCAAGGCTAGTGATGTACCATTTGAGACACAGTGCCCCTTTTTGGTGATGAATTGGAGATAAGTCTCATGGACTTTCCTACCCAGGCTGGCTTTGAACCACAATCCTCAGATCTCAGTCTTCTGAGTGAGCCACCATCACCTAGCTTCACAATGTCACTTAGATATTTATTTACTGCCCTCTGGGTGTGTAAATGAACCAGGCCTATCCTGTTCTTGCAGATTGGAAATTTAGTGCCTAATTCACCAGGGACTTGTTTATTAATGCATCTCTCTCTGCACTGCACAGGCATGCTTGCAAACACACTAAGACACGCATGTGTGTACGCACACACACAGATGCAAGCTCCATAGAGCTGCTCATCCATGGCTATATCCTGTATGCTGGGTACACAGCAGTAGTTCAGGAATGCGTGAGCATGTGACCGCATGCCTGAGTCTTCCAGCCATGTGTAGCAAATGGAGGCTCTCAGGATGACCGCCATTGGTCCCATTACAAAGGAACAAAACCAAGCGACAGCTTGAACTTCTAATTGCTCTGGCAGGGTTAATATGGCGGCTGAACTCAAACATCAAACATCAACAGAGTACACTCGTTCTGGTGTCTTCTATCTCTTCTCTGTTTTCTCTGCAGAGCCGTCAAGTTCTCGGCCAAGCTCATGGGGCAGGCGATGGCCAAGAGGGTAAAAGCGACCATCCTGTATGCCACCGAGACAGGAAAATCACAGGCCTATGCCAAGACCTTGTGTGAGATCTTCAAACACGCTTTTGATGCCAAGGTGGGTAAGGGCAGTGCCAGCCCCCAGCCCCTTGTGGCAAATAAGATGGAGAAAGGGAGAGGGTGGAAGTCAACAGAGAAAAGCCCTCCAGGACAGACTGAGGCACCCAGAAATGCCCAGCTGCTCACGTACACCTTTGCATAAATTTCAGGGCACTGTGAGCCATGCTCCCCCCAGAAATCGGCAAATGAAATCTCATCTCTGGAGTAACATGTTAGTGCATTCATGACAAACAAAGTGGAGACTAGTTTGGGAAGCTTGGCATGAATATAACTTGAAGGGATCCATTGCTTCAGAACTTACCAGAGCCTTGAGTCTACGAACACGTTTGACAGCCTCCCGAGGGAGCAAAGGATGAACTGTAAACATTCCTCACACATATCTGACTGTGAACTTCTTGTCATCGTGGAGCATCTCAGGAGTGTGGACTTCCTAAGGTCCTACAAAAGACATGGAGCAATGAACTTTCCCACAGCTGGTGTCTCAGACTAGAGAGAGTCAGGTGCTCCACTGCAGTACTGGACACAGGATTAGAGATGAGGCTGAGGAGGGAGGAGTCAGACCTACCCAGATGACTCCCTGCCCAAAGAGAGGAAGACTCAGGATTACATAGTCTTTTAAAGCCTGGGGGCCTCTATCAAGATCTGCTCTCCTGCTGTGCTCTGTGGTGCATGCTTGTCATCCCAGCACTAAGGAGGCTAAGATAGGAGATCTGCAGTTCAAAGCCAGTCTGGGATATCTAGTAGGACCTTGTACCATATATATATACCCTGTATGCATATATATGTATACATGTCTGTATATATCCTGCCAGCACCTCGCTTAGATCAGAGCCCCAGACTCCCAGATTCCTTCAGGCCATAGTGACCCTTGTTTTCCTGCCTCTTGTCTCCTCCTCCCCATCCTACCTCCACCCCCCGCCCCACCCCCAACCAGGTGATGTCCATGGAGGAGTACGACATCGTGCACCTGGAGCATGAAGCTCTGGTTCTGGTGGTGACCAGCACCTTCGGCAATGGGGATCCCCCTGAGAACGGGGAGGTGAGATGGGGCTCTCCTGTTCTGCCCTGGGTGGGGCTCTTCCTGCAGGGAGAAGGGATTATAGCTGGGGCCCTTAAGAGTTCACACCTGGGGTCTCTTAAACCCCTAGTCCTCTACTGCACCTCAAATATTGCTGCCCAGCAGAGCCCCTGACCATCACAGACATCCAGCTCCCAGGCATCAGGGTCCTCTTTCACCAGGTAGAACCTCAGACCCTGTACTCAACACTCACAGCTTTAGTAACCACATGCTTTGCTTTTCCTTCATCTATTTCTAACCCCCAGAAATTTGGCTGTGCATTGATGGAAATGAGGCACCCCAACTCTGTGCAGGAGGAAAGGAAGTAAGTGAATGACCCCTCTCATGTCCCATGACACCACTTAGGGGGGGTCACAGACAATTACCTTTTGGTACCTAAGATTTACCTTTCTGTTCTGGGTGGTAGTTGGTGATTCAGTCTACTGGAGATTCTCCTTAGGACCTGTCTGTCTGATACTCACAGGAGTGTTTCAATTGTGTGGAGGAGATTAAAGTCAAAAGCTGAATAAGAAACCTCTTACCTGGGTGTGGTAACTTATACCTGAATTCCTATCTACTTGGGATGCTGAGAGTTGGGCATCAATGGTTTGAGGACACCCCAGGCAGTAAGGCTGTGGAGACACTTTCTCGACTATACAATTGAATGCAGTGGCATCCGCCTGCCATCCCAGCTATGGTCAGAAGCCTAAGAGGGTAGGATCCAGACATGGGGTGTCCAAGAAGCCAGACCCACATCTCACAACCAGTGCAAAAAAAAAGGGGGGGATGGGGGGGAATGAAGGCATGGCTTAGCGGTAGAGTATGAGGCCTTGAGTTCAGACCCCAGAACCACCAGAGATAACTAAAACCTCATTCCGGTAATGATGCCAGGGCAGAGGAATCGCCCTGTCCATCCATCACGGCTTGGGAACTAAGCATTGAAAGCGGGAACATCCGTGCATCCTCTCCGCAGGAGGCCCTGCACATGCGCACTGCGAAGCCACAGGCGAGCAAAGGAGCCCCTGCGCAGGCGCCCTGATGCCGCATCCGAGCCTGGGAGGCCCTGCGCAGGCGCACTGAAACCCGCAGCAGGAGCCCGCTGCAGAAAATCGCCTGGTTTCCTTTGCACCCAGCATAAGTTGCAAAGCCACTTACACCACATGCCCTGGGAAGGGAGACAATCTCGGCTGAGCCTTTGTGGCCAGCCCTACTTCTAGACGATCCTCTCACTCTCCCCACCGCTCTCCTTCCTGGGCGGCCTCCCCACCGGTTCTCCCTTCCCCCCTACTTCAGGGAGAGATGGGCGCCATCCGTTCTCCCCTCTAGGTACCCGGAACCCTTGCGTTTCTTTCCCCGTAAAGGGCCTTCCCTCCCCTCGGGGGACTCTGCCGTGCACGGCCTGGCTGCAGTTCGTGACAGCCAGCACAGGTAGAGAGGGAGTGTGCGTGCGTGTGACCGTGTGCGCGCGTACCAGAATGCATGCGTGCATGCGCAGGCCGGAGCAACCCGGCTACATCCGGGTCTCCAAGAGACTTGGCCTCTAACCCACGCTGTGTGCCGCTAACTCGACAACCTTGAGCTTGACCTCTGTGGACCTCTGTTTCATTGACATCCATCTGCCCACCCCAGGGCCTTTGCAGAGGCTGAAGGGACAGGGACAAGAAGACAATCTCGCTGAGAAGCCTCGAGCCTCAGAGGCCCAGTGCACGTGCTGTTATTTTTACCGCGCACCCATCCGCCATGCCTCCCACTCCAGCCACACAGCCGCCCCCGAGATGTGGCAAGGACTTATTTGGAGAAGTGACTCAACATGAGACTATTTTTGAGGCAGAAAATACACGTACATATATTTAGAACCTTCCTGACGCCGGAGCGAAAACTCTGGAGGGCCAATCACCAGCTTAGAAACCCTGCAGCCAGCATGCACAATCTGTTTGTTGCCTTTCCGCCCCCCCCCCCCCCGTCTGATTTGTGTGTTGTTTTTTATCTTGAGTTTTTAGGGATTTTGCTTTTGTTTATTGGCTGGGTGTTGGGAGTTTTGTTGTTTTGGTTTGGTTTTGCCCTGTCTGGAAACAAAACAGGGTTTTTCAAAGAAAGCTGGGACACCAGTGTGTTTGTGTTGTATGGTTTTTGAAGTCTCAGTGTTCCTGAGCCTCTCCTGATGACAGTGCTGTCTCGACATCTCCCTTCCTCTTGCAAACAACTGAAGGAAAAACAAAGAACAAAAAAATCTCAGCATCTAGCAAGAAGGCACTGGTGGCTTATGCCTATAATCCTATGTGGGAGGCTGAGATATTTCAGCCTAGGCAGCAAAGTCCTTGAAACTCTCCAATTAACCAAGCAAAAAGCTGGAAGTGGAGCTGTGGCTCAAGTGGTAGAACACCAACTTTGAGCACCAAAGCTAAGGGACAGTTCCCAGGTCCTGAGTTCAAACCCCAGTACTGGCACAAAGCAAGCAGGAAGGAAGGAAGAGAGAAGGAAGGAAAGAAAGGGAGAGAGGGAGGGATGGGAAGGAAAGGAAAGGAAAAGGAAGGAGAAAAAGAAAGAAATGGTTGACTTTCAGGCCTCACTTCAGGCCAGACCAAGTCAGTTAGAATCTTCTTTTTAACAAGATAGGAGGGCAAACCCTATGTTAAAATCTGAGAAGCAAGAAAGCATCTCATGGTCAAGGGTAGTCTCATGATCAAGTCTGATCCTGACTTCTTATTGATGGAACTTTAATTGTCTGGGTCTCAAGTTTCCTAAGTCGGGTATGACTTAGGAAACCTGTCAGATTCCTAAGAAAGCCAGGTGCAGCAGCCTAGTTATTGGGGTGGGCGTGGGACATTGGAACATTCTTAAAGAAGCCATAGGAGTAGTATGAGTTCACTTGGCATCCAAGAGAACATACTAGAACCAAGACCAGGAATTTGAAGACCTAGAAGTGGGTATTGACCTGGGGTGGGGATTCCAGGTCAGAACTCATAGATGATCCTTTTGGTTCCTTTGGGCAGGAGCTACAAAGTCCGGTTCAACAGCGTGTCCTCCTATGCCGATTCCCACAAGTCCTCTGGGGATGGGCCTGATCTGAGAGACAACTTTGAGAGCACAGGCCCCCTGGCCAATGTGAGGTGAGCAAGACACCTGAATGAAGCTTATGGCTCTGGAGGGGCTGGACCCCATTGCCAGTCTTTGTTGCCAGAAAGTGGAGTTCCCCCTTCATCTTTTATCAAACTGGCTACCTCCTGGCTATTTAGAGTCCCGTGCCCCTACAGCATACTGTCTGGGACAGGCATGCCCTTCACAGACACCTTCCAACAAGTCTACACCTGGTCATGTGTCTGCCCACCTGTCAGGTGGCTACACTGTGAGAAAGAGGTGGGGGACCCTGATCTAGCCAGATTGTGGATTCCAAAGGCAGGAGAGAAAATGCTGCCTGATTCCCTAATCCTAGAGGCTCAGGAGCTCCAGAGAAGGAGAGTAAAACAAGACAACACAAATACAGACCTGAGAGGAGAGAATACTGAGCTAGGATAACCAGCATTCCATCACGGAGACCCCTAAACCCCCTCCACTTCACCCTCTGATGATGGAGGGCCCCATCTCAGGCTGTCCCCAGCATCCTCAAAAGGAGATTCCGAGGGGCTGGGAATATGGCCTAGTGGCAAGAGTGCTTGCCTCATATACATGAAGCCCTGGGTTCAATTCCCCAGCACCACACATAGAGAAAACGGCCAGAAGTGGTGCTGTGGCTCAAGTGGCAGAGTGCTAGCCTTGAGCAAAAAGAAACCAGGGACAGTGCTCAGGCCGTGAGTCCAAGGCCCAGGACTGGCAAAAAAAAAAGATTCTGAGGCAGGATCAGATCCTGGGGGTGGGGAGCAAGTGACATAGCTCTCTTCCTTGGTTTATTTGGGGTGAGAGTCTGTAGCAGAATACTCTGACCTTGCAGAAAAGCAGTATGGGGTTCTTGGCCTATATGTGGGCCCACTGTTTTGGTCCCTGTGAAGGTTAAGCTTCCCTATGTCTCAGAAATGAGACATCAAGTGACTGGAGAAAAATCACATTAACCTAACCCCCACTGGCTCAAACAACAGTGCCAAGAGGAATAGATACTATGAAAGACAGTAATTTCACAGCTGTTGTAAGGGATGGTGCCACCATGTTGATGGTTCTTTCATTCTCTTTTAGAGAACCCTGAATAACTGCCCAGCAAGCCTAAGGCTCTGAGTTCAATATCCAATACACATACACACACAACTTCCACATTTGATGAGTTCATTACAAATCAGTTTCAGTCCTTCCAGTCACTTTAACAGCCACCTTAGAGAGACAGGCCAGAAACAGCCAGAGGTTCCAGGTCATTGTTCACCCCTTTCAGCCTTCTTAGAACCAACTGGAACTTTCCTCTGAGACTGATGACACCTCTCAGAGACCAGAAAGGAAAGGGGAAGAGGCCTCAGGTTTCATTATTCCCATAAGGACAATAATCTTGTTGGACTGGGGCCCTGCCCCTATGACCTTGTTTAACCTCAATTACCTCCATAATGTCCTTTTTTTTTCCAAATAGAGTCACATGGAGGTTTGGGTTTTAAGAGCATACAATTCAACCCCATGCACTGGGTAACCCCACATCCCTCACACACAGCCTGCAGCTCCCCAGACTGGACCTTCTGTTTTCTCCCTGGTAGGTTCTCAGTGTTTGGCCTCGGCTCCCGGGCATATCCTCACTTCTGTGCCTTTGGCCACGCTGTGGACACCCTCCTGGAGGAGCTGGGAGGCGAAAGGATCCTGAAGATGAGGGAGGGTGATGAGCTATGTGGGCAGGAAGAGGCTTTCAGG